>NC_133855.1:0-310000 GCF_047830755.1 Zonotrichia albicollis
CCCCATTTTCCCCAATTTCCCCAATTTTTCCCCCATTTTTCCCCAAATTTTCCCCCATTTTACCCCATTTTTTCCCCCATGTTTCCCCATTTTTTCCCCAATTTTTCCCCATTTTCCCCATTTTTCCCCCATTTTTTCCCCAATTTTTCCCCCAATTTTTCCCCCATTTTTCCCCAATTTTTCCCCAATTTTTCCCCATTTTTAACCCAATTTTCCCCCAATTTTTTCCCCAATTTTCCCCCTTTTTTTCCCCATTTTTCCCCATTTTTTCCCCAATTTTCCCCATTTTTCCCCCATTTTTCCCAAATTTTTCCCCATTTTTCCCCAATTTTTCCCCCATTTTTTTCCCCTTTTTTCCCCAATTTCCCCGTTTTTCCCCCAGAACTGCGGCCATTCCAGCCTCTCAAGAATCCCAATTTTCCCCCATTTTTAACCCAATTTCTCCCCATTTTCCCCCCCATTTTTCCCCCCAATTTTTCCCCATTTTTCCCCCTTTTTTCCCCAAATTTTTCCCCCATATTTCCCCCCAATTTTTCCCCAATTTTCCCCCCTTTTTCCCCAATTTTTCCCTAATTTTTCCCCATTTTTTCCAATTTTCCCCATTTTCCCCCCATTTTTTCCCCATTTTCCCCCAATTTCTCCCCAATTTTTTCCCCAATTTTTCCACATTTTTCCCCAGAGCTGCGGCCGTTCCAGCCTCTCAAGAATCCAAATTTTCCCCATTTTTCCCCATTTTTGCCCAAATTTCCCCCAAATTTTCCCATATTTCCCCAATTTTCCCCATTTTTTCCCCATTTTTCCCCCCATTTTTCCCCCATTTTTCCCCCATTTTTAACCCAATTTTCCCCCCAAATTTTTCCCCAATTTTCCCCCATTTTTCCCAAATTTTCCCCAAATTTTTTCCCCATTTTTCCCCCATTTTTCCCCAATTTTTTCCCCATTTTAACCCAATTTTCCCCCCATTTTTAACCCAATTTTCCCCCATTTTTTCCCCAATTTTTCCCCATTTCCCCCCAAATTTCCCCCCAATTTTTCCCCAATTTTTCCCCATTTTTCCCCCATTTTTCTCCAATTTTTCCCCAATTTTCCCCCCATTTTTCCCCAATTTTTCCCAATTTTTTCCCCCATTTTCCCCCAAATTTTCCCCCATTTTTCACCCAATTTTCCTCAATTTTTTCCCCATTTTTCCCCCAATTTTTTCCCCAATTTTCCCCCCATTTTAAATCAAATTGTTTCCCCATTTTTACCCCAATTTTTTCCCAATTTTCCCCCCAATTTAACCCAATTTTCCCCGATTTTTTCCCCATTTTTATCCCAATTTCCCCCAATTTTCCCCCCAATTTTTCCCCCATTTTTAACCATTTTTCCCCCAATTTTCCCCCATATTTTCCCCCAATTTTCCCCCAATTTTCCCCCATTTTTCCCCCATTTTCCCCCCATTTTTTCCCCATTTTTTCCCCCAATTTTTCCCCCATTTTTCCCCCAATTTTCCCCCATATTTTCCCCCAATTTTCCCCCCATTTTTCCCCCATTTTTCCCCCAATTTTTCCCCAATTTTTCCCCAATTTTTCCCTTCATTTTTCCTCAATTTTTCCCCCAATTTTTCCCCCATTTTTTCCCCAAAATTCCCTTTTTTCCCCCCAGAACTGCGCCCGTTCCAGCCTCTCAGGAATCCCAATTTTTCCCCATTTTTCTCCAATTTTCCCCCAAATTTCCCCCATTTTTAACCCAATGTTTCCCCAAATTTTTCCCCATTTTTAACCTATTTTTCCCAATTTCCCCCCATTTTTAACCTTATTTTTCCCAATTTTTAAATCAATTTTTCTCCATTTTTTCCTCCATTTTCCCCCAATTTTTTCCCAATTTTCCCCCAATTTTTTCCCAAATTTTCCCCATTATTAACCCAATTTTTTTCCATTTTTAACAGAATTTTTTCCCCATTTTTCCCCATTTTTTCCCCATTTTTCCCCCCATTTTTTCCGCATTTTTCCCCCATTTTTAACCCAATTTTTTCCCCATTTTAAACCCAATTTCCCCCCATTTTTTCCGCCATTTTTCCCCCATTTTTTCCCCCATTTTTTCCCCAGAGCTGCGCCCGTTCCAGCCTCTCATGAATCCCAATTTTCCCCATTTTCAACCCAATTTTTCCCCCTTTTTTCGCCCAATTTTCCCCCATTTTTTCCCAATTTTTCCCCCATTTTTAACCCAATTTTTTCCCCATTTCCCCCCCAATTTTTAACCCAATTTTTCCCCATTTTTAATCCAATTTTCCCCCATTTTTAACCCAATTTTCCCCATTTTTTTCCCTATTTTTAACCCAATTTTCCCCCATTTTTCCCCCATTTTTTAACCAATTTCCCCCTATTTTAAATCGAATTTTCCCCCATTTTTAACCAATTTTTTCCCAAATTTTCCCCATTTTTCCCCCAATTTTTCCCCATTTTTATCCAAATTTTTCCCCCAATTTTTCCCCCATTATTAACCCAATTTTCCCCCCATTTTTCCCCCCATTTTAACCCATTTTTTCCCCATTTTTAACCCATTTTAACCCAATTTTCCCCCAATTTTTAACCAAATTTTCCCTCATTTTTAACCCAATCTTTTCCCCATTTTCCCCCATTTTTTCCCAAATTTTCCCCATTTTCCCCCCAGAGCTGCGGCCGTTCCAGCCTCTCAGGAATCCCAATTTTTCCCCCAATTTCCCCCATTTTTAACCCCAATTTCCCCCAATTTTCCCCTATTTTTTCCCCAATTTTTTCCCCATTTCCCCCCATTTTACACAATTTTCCCCCAATTTTTAACCAATTTTCCCCCATTTTTCCTCAATTTCCCATTTTCCCCCCAGAACTGCAGCCATTCCAGCCTCTCAAGAATCCAAATTTTTCAACAAATTTTCCCCCATTTTAACCACATTTCCCCCCATTTTTTCCCCATTTTTCCCCAAATTTTTCCCCCATTTTTAACCCCAATTTTCCCCCAATTCCCCCCAATTTTCCCCCCAATTTTCCCCCAATTTTCCCCAATTTTTCCCCCCATTTTTTCCCAATTTTCCCCCCATTTTAACCCAATTTCCCCCAATTTTTCCCCATTTAACCAAATTTTCCCCCATTTTTTCCCCATTTTCACCCATTTTTTCCCAATTTTTTTCCCAATTTTTCCCCCATTTTTTAACCAAATTTTCCCCATTATTAACCCAATTTTTTCCATTTTTAACAGAATTTTTCCCCAATTTTTCCCCCATTTTTTCCCCATTTTCCCCCCATTTTTTCCCCATTTTCCCCCCTATTTTTCCCCATTTTTCCCCATTTTTTCCCCATTTTTTCCCCAATTTTTCCCCAATTTTTCCCCAATTTTCCCCATTTTTAACCCAATTTTTCCCCCATTTTTCCCCCATTTTTTCCCCATTTTCCCCCCATTTTTTCCCCCATTTTTAACCCAATTTTTTCCCCATTTTTAACCAATTTCCCCCTATTTTAAATCGAATTTTCCCCCATTTTTAACCAAAATTTTTCCCAAATTTTCCCCATTTTTCCCCCAATTTTTCCCCATTTTTATCCAAATTTTTCCCCAATTTTTCCCCCATTATTAACCCAATTTTCCCCCCATTTTTCCCCCCATTTTAACCCATTTTTTCCCCATTTTTAACCCATTTTTTCCCCCATATTTTTAACCCAATTTTCCCCCAAATTTCCCCCATTTTTTCCCCAATTATCCCCCATTTTTAACCCAATTTTTTCCAAATTTCCCCCATTTTTCCCCAAATTTCTCCCCATTTTTTCCCCATTTTTTAACCCATTTTAACCCAATTTTCCCCAATTTTTAACCAAATTTTCCCTCATTTTTAACCCAATCTTTTCCCCAATTTTTCCCCATTTTTTCCCAAATTTTCCGCCATTTTCCCCCAGAGCTGCGGCCGTTCCAGCCTCTCAGGAATCCCAATTTTTCAACAAATTTTCCCCCATTTTTAACCCAATTTCCCCCCAATTTCCCCCCCAATTTTTCCCCCATTTTTTCCCATTTTTCCCCCCATTTTTAACCAAATTTTCCCCCATTTTTTCCAATTTTTTTTCCCAATTTTTCCCCCATTTTTTAACCAAATTTTCCCCCATTTTTCCCCCATTTTTAACCCAATTTTCCCCCAAATTTCCCCCCATTTCTTCCCCATTTTTTCCCCCATTTTCCCCCAATTTTAACCCAATTTCCCCCCATTTTTAACCCAATTTTCCCCCAATTTTTCCCCATTTTTTCCCCAATTTTCCCCCATTTTAAATCAAATTTTCCCCCATTTTTAACCCAATTTTTTCCCAATTTTTCCCCATTTTCAACCCAATGTTTCCCCAATTCTTCCCCAATTTTCCCCCATTTTTTCCCCCATTATTTTCCCCAATTTTCCCCAATTTTTTCCCCATTTTTCCCCATTTTCCCCCCATTTTTTCCCCAATTTTTCCCCACTTTTTCCCCAGAGCTGCGGCCGTTCCAGCCTCTCAAGAATCCAAATTTTTCAACCAATTTTCCCCCAATTTTTTCCCAAATTTTTCCCCAATTTTTCCCCCATTTTTAACCCATTTTCCCCCTCATTTTTAACCCAATTTCCCCCCCCTTTTTTCCCCATTTTCCCCCCTTTTTTCCCCCAATTTCCCCCCATTCTTTCCCCATTTTTTCCCCAATTTTTTCCCCATTATTTAACTCAATTTTCCCCCATTTTTTCCCCAATTTCTAACCCAATTTTTCCCCATTTTTAACCCAATTTTCCCCCATTTTTCCCCCAGAACTGCGCCCGTTCCAGCCTCTCAGGAATCCCAATTTTTCCCCCATTTTTCCCCAATTTTCCCCCAATTTTCCCCCATTTTTAACCCAATGTTTCCCCAAATTTTTCCCCATTTTTACCTTATTTTTCCCAATTTCCCCCCATTTTTAACCTTATTTTTCCCAATTTTTAAATCAATTTTTCTCCATTTTTACCCCAATTTTTTCCCATTTTCTCCCCATTTTTCCCCCATTTTTCCCCAAATTTTCCCCCATTTTTCCCCAATTTTTTCCCCATTTTTTCCCCAATTTTTTCCCAAATTTCCCCCCAATTTTCCCCAATTTTTTCCCCATTTTCCCCAATTTTTTAACCAATTTCCCCCCTTTTTTTCCCCAATTATCCCCAATTTTTCCCCCATTTTTTCACCCAATTTTCCCCATTTTTTTCCCATTTTAAATCAAATTTTTCCCCATTTTTAACCAAATTTTTCCCAAATTTTCCCCATTATTAACCCAATTTTCCCCCAATTTTTTCCCCAATTTCCCCATTTTTAACCCAATTTTTCCCCAATTTTCCCCCATTTTTTCCCCCAATTTTTCCCCCAAATTTTTCCCCATTTTCCCCCAAATTTTCCCCCATTTTTTACCAATTTTTTGCCCGTTTTTTCCCGATTTCCCCCCAGAGTTCCGCCCGTTCCAGTCGTTCCCGTTCTCCTCCCTCGGCGCCGCCTCGGCCTCGCTGCGGGGGCAGCGCTGGCTCTTCCTGGCCCGGCCCCGGCTCGGCGGCTGCGCCCTCCTCGAGTGGGACCAGCTGGGCGGCAAATTCCGGGCTCGGAGCGTGGTCAACGGTGGGAAATGGGGGGAAAAACCGGGAAATTGGGAAAAATGGAAAAAACGGGGGGAAAATCGGTGAAAAAATGGGAAAAATCGGTGAAAAAATGGGAATAAATGGGAATAAATGGGGTGGGAGTGGGAGCAGCTGGGGGGGCAAATTCCGGGCTCGGAGCGTGGTCAATGGTGGGAAATGGGGGGAAAAACCGGGAAATTGGGAAAAATGGAAAAAACGGGGGGAAAATCGGTGAAAAAAATGGGAAAAATCGGTGGAAAAATGGGAAAAATCGGTGAAAAAATGGGGTGGGAGTGGGACCAGCTCGGCGGCAAATTCCGGGCTCGGAGCGTGGTCAATGGTGGGAAATGGGGGGAACCGGGAAATTGGGAAAAATGGAAAAAACGGGGGAAAAATCGGTGAAAAAATGGGAAAAATCGGTGAAAAAAAGGGAAAAAATGGGAAAAAAATGGGAAAAATGGGGGGAAAAAGGGAAAATGAGGGGGAGGTTCCGGGCTCAGAGTGTGGTGAACGGTGAGAAATTGGGGGGGGGAAAATGGGGGAAATTGGGAAAAATGGAAAAATTAAAATTGGGGAAAAATGGGGAAAAATTTGGGAAAAAATGGGAAAAAAATGGGAAAAAAATGGGGAAAAAATGGGGAAAATGAGGGGGAGGTTCCGGGCTCAGAGAGTGGTGAACGGTGAGAAAATTGGGGGAAAAATGGGGAAATTGGGAAAAATGGAAAAATTTAAAAATTGGGGAAAATGGGGAAAAATTTGGGAAAAAATGGGAAAAAATTGGGAAAAAAAAGGGAAAAAATGGGAAAAATGGGGTGGGAGTGGAGCAGCTCAGGGGGAAATTCCGGGCACGGAGCGTGGTGAACGGTGAGAAATTGGGAAAAATGGAAAAATGGGAAATTTGGGGAAAAACGGGGAAAAAATCGGTGAAAAAATGGGAAAAATCGGTGAAAAAATGGGAAAAAATGGGAAAAATGGGGTGGGAGTGGGACCAGCTCGGCGGCAAATTCCGGGCTCGGAGCGTGGTCAATGGTGAGAAATGGGGGAAAAACCGGGAAATTGGGAAAAACGGGAAAAAACGGGGGGGAAATCGGTGAAAAAATGGGAAAAATCGGTGAAAAATGGCAAAAATCGGTGAAAAATGGGAAAAAAATGGAAAAAATGGGGTGGGAGTGGGAGCAGCTCGGGGGGAAATTCCGGGCTCGGAGCGTGGTCAATGGTGGGAAATGGGGGGAAAAAATGGGAAATTGGGAAATTTGGGGAAAAAACGGGGGAAAAATCGGTGAAAAAATGGGAAAAATCGGCGAAAAAATGGGAAAAATCGGTGAAAAAATGGGAAAAATCGGGGAAAAAATCGGTGAAAAAATGGGAAAAAATTGGGAAAAAAATGGGGAAATAATGGGGAAAAAATGGGGAAAAATGGGAAAAAATGGGGAAAAAATGGGAAAAAAAATGGGAAAAAAATGGGGAAAAAATGGGGAAAAAATGGGAAAAATCGGGGAAAAATGGGAAAAAAATGGGAAAAAAATGGAAAAAATGAGTGGGAGTGGGAGCAGCTCGGGGGAAATTCCGGGCTCGGAGCGTGGTCAATGGTGGGAAATGGGGAGAAAAAATGGGAAATTGGGAAAAATGGAAAAAACGGGGGGAAAATCGGTGAAAAAATGGGGAAAATCGGTGAAAAAATGGGAAAAAAATGGGAAAAATGGGGTGGGAGTGGGAGCAGCTGGGCGGCAAATTCCGGGCTCGGAGCGTGGTCAATGGTGGGAAATTGGGGAAAAACCGGGAAATTGGAAAAATGGAAAAAACGGGGGAAAATCGGTGAAAAAATGGGGAAAATCGGTGAAAAAATGGGAAAAATCGGTGAAAAAATGGGGAAAATCGGTGAAAAAATGGGGTGGGAGTGGGAGCAGCTCGGGGGGAAATTCCGGGCACGGAGCGTGGTCAACGGTGGGAAATTGGGAAAAATGGGGAAATTGGGAAAAATGGAAAAAAACGGGGAAAAAATCGGTGAAAAAATGGGAAAAATCGGGGAAAAAATGGGAAAAAAATGGAAATAAATGGGGTGGGAGTGGGAGCAGCTCGGGGGGAAATTCCGGGCTCGGAGCGTGGTCAATGGTGGGAAATGGGGGGAAAACCGGGAAATTGGGAAATTTGGGGAAAAAACGGGGGGAAAATCGGTGAAAAAATGGGAAAAATCGGTGAAAAAATGGGAAAAAAATGGAAAAAATGGGAAAAAAATGGGAAAAAATTGGGAAAAAATTGGGAAAAAATGAGAAATAATGGGGAAATAATTGGGAGAACAAAGGGAAAATTAGGGAGAGGTTCCGGCCCGGAGCGTGGTCAATGGTGAGAAACGGGGGAAAAACCGGGAAATTGGGAAAAACGGGAAAAAACGGGGAAAAAATCGGTGAAAAAATGGGAAAAATCAGCGAAAAAATGGGAAAAAAATGGAAAAAATGGGGTGGGAGTGGGAGCAGCTCGGGGGGAAATTCCGGGCACGGAGTGTGGTGAATGGTGAGAAATTGGGAAAAATGGAAAAATGGGAAATTTGGGGAAAAAACGGGGGAAAAATCGGGGAAAAAATGGGAAAAATCGGTGAAAAAATGGGAAAAATCGGTGAAAAAATGGGAATAAATGGGAATAAATGGGGTGGGAGTGGGACCAGCTGGGCGGCAAATTCCGGGCACGGAGCGTGGTCAACGGTGGGAAATTGGGGGAAAAACCGGGAAATTGGGAAAAATGGAAAAAACGGGGGGAAAATCGGTGAAAAAATGGGGAAAATCGGCGAAAAAATGGGAAAAAAATCGGTGAAAAAATGGGAAAAATCGGTGAAAAAATGGAGAAATAATGGGAAAAATGGGGTGGGAGTGGGGAGCAGCTGGGGGGCAAATTCCGGGGCTCAGAGCGTGGTCAATGGTGGGAAATGGGGGGAAAACCGGGAAATTGGGAAAAATGGAAAAAACGGGGGGAAAATCGGGGAAAAAATGGGAAAAATCGGTGAAAAAATGGGAAAAAATGGGGAAAATGGGTGGGAGTGGGACCAGCTGGGCGGCAAATTCCGGGCTCGGAGCGTGGTCAACGGTGAGAAATTGGGGGAAAAATGGGAAATTGGGAAAAATGGAAAAATGGGAAATTTGGGGGAAAACGGGGAAAAATTCGGGAAAAAATGGAAAATTGGGGGAAAAAATGGGGAAAAATGGGGAAAAACAAAGGGAAAATGAGGGGGAGGTTCCGGGCTCAGAGTGTGGTGAACGGTGGGAAATTGGGAAAAATGGAAAAATGGGAAATTTGGGGAAAAAACGGGGAAAAAATCGGGGAAAAAATGGGAAAAAATGGAAAAAATGGGAAAAAATGAGAAAAAAAATAAGGGAAAAAGAGGAAATGAGGGGGAGGTTCCGGGCTCAGAGTGTGGTGAACGGTGAGAAATTGGGGGGAATGGAAAAATGGGAAATTTTGGGGAAAAAACGGGGGAAAAATCGGTGAAAAAATGGGAAAAATCGGTGAAAAATGGGAAAAAATGGGGAAAAAATGGGGAAAAAAATGGAAAAAATGGGAAAAAAATGGGGAAAATGAGGGGGAGGTTCCGGGCTCAGAGAGTGGTGAATGGTGAGGAAATTGGGGGGAAAAAGGGGGGAAATTGGGAAAAATGGAAAAAATTTTAAAATTGGGGGAAAACGGGGAAAAATTCGGGAAAAAAATGGGAAAAAATGGGGAAATAATGGGGAGAACAAAGGGAAAATGAGGGGGAGGTTCCGGGCTCAGAGTGAACGGTGAGAAATTGGGGGGAAAAATGGAAAAAATAAAAAAAATTGGGGGAAAAACGGGGAAAAAATCGGTGAAAAAATGGGAAAAATCGGCGAAAAAATGGGGAAAAAATGGGAAAAAATGGGAAAAAAATGGGGAAAATGGGGAAAAAATGGGGAAAATGAGGGAGAGGTTCCGGGCACAGAGTGTGGTGAACGGTGAGAAATTGGGGGGAAAATGGAAAAATGGGAAATTTGGGGAAAAACGGGGAAAAAATCGGTGAAAAAATGGGGAAAAAAATGGGGAAAAAATGGGAAAAAATGAGAAAAAATGGGGAAAAAATGGGGAAAAAATGGGAAAAAAATGGGGAAAAATGGGGAAAAACAAAGGGAAAATGAGGGGAGGTTCCGGGCTCAGAGTGTGGTGAACAGGGAGGAAATTGGGGGAAAAATGGGGGAAATTGGGAAAAATGGAAAAAATTAAAAATTGGGGAAAAAACGGGGGGAAAATCAGTGAAAAATAGGAAAAATCAGCGAAAAAATGGGGGAAATAATGGAAAAAATGGGGTGGGAGTGGGAGCAGCTCAGGGGGAAATTCCGGGCTCAGAGTGTGGTGAACGGTGAGAAATTGGGAAAAATGGAAAAAATGGGAAATTTGGGGAAAAAACGGGGAAAAAACAGGGAAAAAATGGGAAAAATGAGAAAAAAATCAGGGAAAAATGGGGAAAAAAAAGGGAAAATGAGAGGGAGGTTCCGGGCTCAGAGTGCGGTGAACGGTGAGAAATTGGGAAAAATGGAAAAAATGGGAAATTTGGGGAAAAAACGGGGAAAAAATCGGTGAAAAAATGGGAAAAAATGGGGAAAAAAATGGGGAAAAAATGGGAAAAAAATGGGGAAATAATGGGGAAAAAATGGGGAAAAAATGGGGAAAATGAGGGGGAGGTTCCGGGCTCAGAGTGTGGTGAACGGTGAGAAATTGGGGGAAAAATGGGGAAATTGGGAAAAATGGAAAAAATGGGAAATTTGGGGAAAAAACGGGGAAAAAATCGGCAAAAAAATGGGAAAAAATGGGGAAAAAATGGGAAAAAAATGAGAAAAAAATGAGGGAAAATGGGGAAAAACAAAGGGAAAATGAGGGGAGGTTCCGGGCACAGAGTGCGGTGAATGGTGAGAAAATTGGGGTGAAAAAATGGGGAAATTGGGAAAAATTAAAAAATAAAAAAAATTGGGGAAAATGGGGAAAAAATGGGAAAAAAAGGGAAAAATTGGGGGAAAAAATTGGGAAAAAATGGGAAAAAAATGGGGAAAAAATGGAGGAAGACAAAGGGAAAATGGGGGAAAGTGGTGAAAAAAAAATTAAAAATTGGGGAGAAAAGGGGAAATGGGGAAAAATGGGGGAAATGGGAAAAATGGGGAAAAATGGGAAAGAACGGGAGGAAAATGGAGGAAATGGGGGAAAATGGGAAAAAATGGGAAAAAGGGTGGAAAATGGGGGAAAGGGTGGGAAAAAATGGGAAAAAAGAGGGAAAATGGGGAAAAATGGAGAAAAAATTAAGAATTGGGGAGAAAAGGGAAATGGGGGGAATTGGGAAAAATGGTGAAAAAAATGGGAAAAATGGTGAACAAAATGGGAAAAATGGTGAAAAAAATGGGAAAGAACGGGAGCAAAATGGGTGGAAAATGGGGGAAAAAATGGTGAAAAAAAATTAAAAATTGGGGAGAAAGTGGGAAATGAGGAGAAAATGGGAGAAATGGTGAAAATCGGGTGGGAAATGGTGAAAAAACCGGGGGAAATTGGTGAAAAACGAGGTGGGAATGGTGAAGAACGGGTGAGGAACATCAAGGTGGAGCCCCAGGACACCCAAGGGTGGCGGTGGCACCCCAGGAGGGCCCTGGGGACACCAGGATGGGCTGAGGGCACCAAAGGGGCCTTGGGGAGACGAGGGCAGAGCCACCATGGCCATGAGGTCTCCTCTGATGTCCCAAGGTCCCCAATGTCCCCCAAGGTCCCCAACATCTCCAGTGTCCCCAAGGTCCCCATCATCCCAATGTCCCCAAGGTCCTCAAGGTCCTCAAGGTCCCCATCGCTCCAACATCCCCAATGTCCCCAGGGTCCTCCATACTCCCAACGTCCTCAAGGTCCCCAGCATCTCCAATGTCCCCAAGGTCTCCAATGTCCTCAGTATCCCCAAGGTCCCAAAGGTCCCCAACATCTCAAATGTCCCCCAATGTCCCCAACATCTCCAATGTCCCCAAGATCCCATCACCCCAACATCTCCAATGTCCCAAAGCTCCTCAACATCTCCATGATTCCCAATGTCCCCCATCACCCCAACATCTCCAATGTCCCCAAGGTCCCCATCACCCCAACATCCCCAATGTCCCCAACATCTCCAATGTCCCCAACATCTCCAGTGTCCCCAAGGTGCCATCACCCCAACATCTCCAATGTCCCCAATGTCCCCAAGGTCCCATCACCCCAACATCTCCAATGTCCCCAGTGTCCCATCACCCCAACATCTGCAATGTCCCCAGTGTCCCATCACCCCAACATCTCCAATGTCCCCAAGGTCTCCAATGTCCCCAAGGTCCCCAAGGTCCCCAAGGTCTCATCACCCCACTGTCCCCCCAGGCTCGTCGCCGGTGTCGTGCCACCCGGTGCCGGTGGGTGACACGCTGTTCCTGGTGGTGGCCCAGCTGCGCGGCGGCTCCTGGGTGTGGTCCCATCATCCCAACATCTCCAATGTCCCCAAGGTCCCCAAGGTCCCCATCACTCCAACATCTCCAATGTCCCCCAAAGTCCCCATCACCCCAACATCTCCAATGTCCCCAAGGTCCCAAAGGTCCCCAACATCTCCAATGTCCCCAGTGTCCCCAAGGTCCCATCACCCCAACATCTCCAATGTCCCCACTGTCCCCCCGCAGGCTCGTCGCCGGTGTCGTGCCACCCCGTCCCAGTGGGTGACACGCTGTTCCTGGTGGTGGCCCAGCTGCGCGGCGGCTCCTGGGTGTGGCGCCGCTCGGGCTCGTCCTTCGTGCGCCACCAGGCGCTGGGCCAGGGCCACCTGCGGCGCCCCGCGCCGTCACCTCGGCTCTCCTGGGCGGCCACCTCTACCTGGGCGTGGCCGACAGCTCCAAGGGCGGCACCTCCACCGTGTTCCGCTGGGCCTCCGGGGCCTTCTACCCGCAGCAGGCGCTGCGGCCGTGGCGCCGCGACACCCACCTGGAGTTCCTGGAGCTGGGGCGGGGCGCGCGGCGCTGGTGGCCTGCGCCGCCGCCAGCCGGCCCCAGGTGTACCTGTGGGGCGCCGGCGGCTTCGCGCCGCACACGGACATCCCGCACGTGCCCGACGTGTACGCGGCCAAGCACTTCCGGGCCCAGGGCGCCGTCTTCCTGTGCCTCACCAGGTTCCTGGGGGACGCCAAGGTGAGGGACGGGGCGGGGAGGGTGGGGGTGGTGGGGTTGGGGGTTTGTGGAGGTTGTGGGGGTCTGTCAGGGTTATGGGGGTCCATCAGGGTTATGGGGGTCCGTCAGGGTTATGGGGTTCCATCAGGGTTATGGGGGTCCAACATGGTCATGGGATCATGAGGTTATGGGGGTCCATCATGGTTATGGGGGTCCATCAGGGTTATGGGGTTCCATCAGGGTCATGGGGGTCCATCAGGGTTATGGGGTTCTATCAAGGTCATGTGGTTATGGGGTTCCGTCAGGGTCATGGGGTTATGGGGGTCCATCATAGTTATGGAGGTCCATCATGGTTATGGGGTTATGGGGTTCCATCATGGTTATGGGGTTCCATCACAGTTATGGGGTTATGGGGGTCCATCAGGGTTATGGGGGTCCATCAGGGTTATGGAGGTCCATCATGGTTATGTGGTTATGGGGGTCCATCAGGGTTATGGGATCATGAGGTTATGGGGTTCCATCACAGTTATGGGGTTCCATCAGGGTCATGGGGGTCCATCATGGTTATGGGTTATGGGGTTCCATCAGGGTCATGGGGGTCCATCATGGTTATGGGTTATGGGGTTCCATCAGGGTCATGGGGGTCCATCATGGTTATGGGTTATGGGGTTCCATCAGGGTCATGGGGGTCCATCATGGTTATGGGTTATGGGGTTCCATCAGGGTCATGGGGTTCCATCAAGGTCATGCGGTTATGGGGTTCTATCAAGGTCATGTGGTTATGGGGTTCCATCACAGTTATGGGGTTCTATCAGGGTTATGGGGTTATGGGGGTCCATCAGGGTCATGTGGTTATAGGGGTCCATCAGGGTCATGGGATCATGGAGTTCCATCAGGGTCATGAGGTTATGGGGGTCCATCAGGGTTATGGAGTTCCATCAGGGTCATGCAGTTATGGTGTTCTATCAAGGTTATGGGGTTATGGGGTTCCATCAGGGTTATGGGGTTATGGGGTTCCATCAGGGTTATGGGGTTCCATCAGGGTCATGGGGTTATGGGGTTCCATCATGGTTATGGGGTTCTATCAAGGTTATGGGGTTATGGGGGTCCATCAGGGTCATGGAGATATGGGGTTATGGAGTTCCATCAAGGTCATGGGGTCATGAGGTTATGGGGGTCCATCAGGGTTATGGGGTTCCATCATGGTCATGTGGTTATGGGGTTCCATCATGGTTATGGGTTATGGGGTTCCATCAGGGTCATGTGGTTATGGGGGTTCATCACAGTCATGGGGTTATGGGGTTCCATCAGGGTCATGGGGTCATGTGGTTATGGGGGTCCATCAGGGTCATGGGGTGATGTGATGTGGTTATGGAGGTCCATCAAGATCATGGGGGGTAACCACGGTCGTGGGGTTATGGGGGTCCATCAAGGCCATGAGGTAATGGGGGTCCATCAGGGTTATGGGGTCATGTGGTTATGGGGGTCTATCATGGTTATAGGTTATGGGGCTCCATCAGGGTCATGGGGTTATGGGGTTCCATCAAGGCCATGTGGTTATGGGGGTCCATCAGGGTCATGTGGCTATGGGGGTTCATCACAGTCATGGGGTTATGGAGGTCCATCATGGTTATGGGGTTATGGAGTTCCATCATGGTCATATGGTTATGGGGTTCCATCAGGGTCATGGGGTTATGGAGGTCCATCAGGGTCATGGGGTTATGGAGGTCCATCAAGGTTATGGGATCATGTTGTTATGGGGTTCCATCAAGGTCTATCAGGGTTATGGGGTTCCATCATGGTCATGTGGTTATGGGGGTCCATCAAGGTCATGGGGTTATGGGGTTCCATCAAGGCCGTGTGGTTATGAAGGTCCACCAGGGTCATGGGGTTCCATTAAGATCATGTGGTCAAGGGGGGTCACCAGGCTCACGTGGGGCCACCATGGTCATGATGGTCACCACATGGCCACGGGGGCCAGCTGGGGTCACGTGAGCCACCTGTGACCCCCTGACCCCATGGGCAGGTGGGTGATGGTGCTGGGAGGGCTCCAACCCCACCCAACCCCACCCAACCCCACCCAAACACCCCATGGTGCCACTGCTGACCCCATGGTCCCACCACCCATCTCATGGTCCCACTGCTGACCCCATGGTCCCACCACCCATCTCATGGTCCCAGCACCCATCCCATGGTCCCACCATCCCATGGTCCCACCACTGATCCCATGGTCCCACCATCCCATGGTCCCAGCACCCATCCCATGGTCCCACCACCCATCCCATGGTCCCACCATCCCATGGTCTCACCACCCATCCCATGGTCCCATCACCCATCCCATGGTCCCACCACCCATCCCATGGTCCCACCACCCATCTCATGGTCCCATCACCCATCCCATGGTCCCACCATCCCATGGTCCCAGCACCCATCCCATGGTCCCACCACCCACCCCATGGTCCCACCACCCATCTCATGGTCCCATCACCCATCCCATGGTCCCACCATCCCATGGTCTCACCACCCATCCCATGGTCCCATCACCCATCCCATGGTCCCACCATCCCATGGTCCCATCACCCATCCCATGGTCCCACCATCCCATGGTCTCACCACCCATCCCATGGTCCCATCACCCATCCCATGGTCCCATTATCCATGCCATGACCCCACCACCATCCCATGGCCCCATCACCATTCCCTGGTCCCATCACCCATCCCATGGTCCCACCACCATCTCATGGTCCCACCTGGTGTCCAGGTGATGCCCTAGGGGCATTCCAACCCAACCCAACCCAACCCAACGCAACCTGACCCAACCCAAATCATCCCAACACAACCTGACCCAATGAACCCAACCCAACCTAGCTCAACCCTATGACCCACCACCATCCCATGGTCCCACCACCCATCCCATGGTCCCACCACCCATTCCCTGGGCCCACCACCCATCCCATGGTCCCACCACTGACCCCAAAACCCAACCCAACCCAACCCAACCAAACCCAATGAACCCAACCCAATCTAGCTCAACCCTATGACCCACCACCCATCCCATGGTCCCACCACTGATCCCATGACCTCACCACTGATCTCATGGTCCCACCACCCATCCCATGGTCCCACCACCATCTCATGACCCCCCACCACGCCCAGGTGATGCGCTGGGAGGGCTCCAACCCAACCCAACCCAACCCAACCCAACCCAACCCAACCCAACCCAATCATCTCATGGTCCCACCACCCATTCCCTGGTCCCACCACCAATCCCCTGACCCCATCACCCATCCCATGGTTCCACCACCATCTCATGGTCCCACCACCATCTCATGGTGCCACCACCATCCCATGGTTCCACCACCCATCCCCATGGTCCCACCACCATCCCATGGTTCCACCACCATCCCATGACCTCACCACCATCCCATGGTTCCACCACCCATCCCCATGATCCCACCACCATCCCATGGTCCCATCACCCATCCCATGGTCCCTCCTGGTGCCCAGGTGATGCGCTGGGAGGGCTCCAACCCAACCCAACCCAACCCAACCCAACCCAACCCATGACCCCACCACTGATCTCATGGTCCCACGACCCATTCCATGACCCATCACCCATCTCATGGTCCCGCCACTGACCCAACTGAACCCAACCCAACCCAACCCAACCCAACCCAATCATCTCATGGTCCCACCACCCATCCCCATGATCCCAGCACTGCCCCATGGTCCCACCACCCATCCCATGGTTCCACCACCATCCCATGGTCCCACCACCCATCCCATGGTCCCATCACCCATCCCATGGTCCCACCACCATCCCATGGTCCCACCACCATCCCGTGATCCCATCACCCATCCCATGGTCCCACCACCATCTCATGACCCCCCACCACGCCCAGGTGATGCGCTGGGAGGGCTCCAACCCAACCCAACCAATCCAACCCAACCCAACCCAACCCAATCATCTCATGGTCCCACCACCATTCCCTGGTCCCACCACCATCTCATGGTCCCACCACCCATCTCATGGTCCCACCACCCCATGGTCCCACCACCATCTCCTGACCCCACCCCCGGTGCGCAGGTGATGCGCTGGGAGGGCTCCAACCCAACCCAACCCAACCCAACCCAACCCAATCATCTCATGGTCCCACCACCCATCCCCATGGTCCCACCACCAATCCCCTGACCCCATCACCCATCCCATGGTCCCACCACCATCCCATGGTTCCACCACCATCCCATGATCCCACCACCATTCCCTGGTCCCACCACCCATCCCATGGTCCCACCACCATCCCATGTTTCCACCACTGATCCCATGACCTCACCACCCATCCCATGGTCCCACCACCATCCCATGGTCCCACCCCACACCCAGGTGATGCGCTGGGACGGCTCCAACCCAACCCAACCAACCCAACCCAACCAACCCAACCCAACCCAACCCAACCCAACCCAACCCAACCCAATCATCTCATGGTCCCACCACCATCTCGTGATCCCATCACCCACCCCATGGTCCCACCACCCATCCCATGGTCCCACCACCACCCCATTGTCCCTGCACCCATCCCATGGTCCCACCACCATCTCCTGACCCACCCCATGCCCAGGTGATGCGCTGGGAGGGCTCCATGTTCCGCGAGGTGCAGGCCGTGCCGGCGCGCGGCTCCCTGGTGTTCCAGCCGCTGCTCCTGGCCGGCCACCGCTACGTCCTGCTGGGCAACGACTTCGCGCCGAGCCGGGTGCTGGCGGCGGGCGCGGGCGGGCGCCTGGAGCCGCGGCAGGAGCTGCCCCTGCCCGCGCCCCGCGCCTTCGTCCCCGTCACCGCCGCCCAGAGACACTTCCTGCTGGCCACCAGCTTCAAGGGCGCCACGCAGATCTACGCCCACGTCACCGAGGACATCGGCACCTAGGGGACCTGTGGTGGCATCTGGAGGGACGTGGGGATGGTGGCAACCAGGTCATCATGGAGATGGAGACATCAGGAGACACTTGGTGGGGACGTGGGGATGGTGGCCACCATGATCTTGTGGAGATGGGGACAGCTGAGGACACCATGGGGACATCGTGGGGACATCCAGATCTACGCCCACGTCACCGAGGACATCGGCACCTAGGGGACCTGTGGTGGCATCTGGAGGGACGTGGGGATGGTGGCCACCATGATCTTGTGGAGATGGGGACACATCTGGAAGGACGTGGGGATGGTGGCAACCAGGTCATCATGGAGATGGAGACATCAGGAGACACTTGGTGGGGACGTGGGGATGGTGGCCACCATGATCTTGTGGAGATGGGGACATCAGGAGACACCTGGGGACACATCTGGAAGGATGTGGGGATGGAGGCCACCACAACGTCATGGAGATGGGGACATCAGGGGAATCAGGGGACTCTTGATGGTGGCATCTGGAGGGACGTGGGGATGGTGGCCACCATGATCTTGTGGAGATGGGGACATCAGGGGACACCATGGGGACATTGTGGGGACATCATGGGGACAGCCACGTCACCGAGGACATCGGCACCTAGGGACAGCTGGGGACACCTGGGGACATCTGGGGACACCTGGGGATGGCTGGGGCCATTGTCACCTCAGTGTCACCGCTGGTCTTGTGTCCTCTTCTGGTGCCACCATCACCTCAGTGTCCCCAAGGCCACCAATGACCCAGTGTCCCCAAGGGCACCACCAATCAATGTCCCCAAGGCCTTGTGTCCCCTCCTGGTGCCACCATCGCCTCAGTGTCCCCAAGGCCACCACCACCTCAATGTCCCCAATGGTCTGATGTCACCTTCTAGTGCCACCATTGTCCCGATGTCCCCAAGGCCACCAGTGACCCGATGTCCCCAAGGCCACCATCACCTCAATGTCCCCAGAGTCTTTGTCACCTCAATGCCACCCTTGGCTTTGTGTCCGTCTCTGGTGCCACCATGGCCCTGATGTCCCCAAGGCCACCATTGTCACCTCAGTGTCACCTCTGGCCTCACGTCCTCTTCTGGTGCCACCATCACCTCAATGTCCCCAAGGCCACCATCACCCTGTTCCCAAAGTTTGTGTCCCCTCCTGGTGCCACCATCATTCCAATGTCCCCAAGGCCACCGTCAATCAATGTCCCCAAGGTTTGTGTCCCCTCCTGGTGCCACCATGGCCCTGATGTCCCCAGGGCCACCGTTGTCACCTCAGTGTCACCTCTGGTCTCACGTCCTCTTCTGGTGTCACCATGGCCCTGATGTCCCCAAGGCCACCATTGTCACCTCAGTGTCACCTCTGCTCTCGTGTCCTCTTCTGGTGCCACCATCACCCCAGTGTCCCCAAGGCCACCAATGACCCACTGTCCCCAATGGTCTGATGTCACCTTCTAGTGCCACCATTGTCCTGATGTCCCCAAGGCCACCAATGACCCAGTGTCCCCAAGGCCATCACTGATCCAAGGTCCCCAAGGCCACCATCCCTTCAGTGTCCCCTCCTGGTGCCACCATCACTCAATGTCCCCAATGGTCTGATGTCCCCTCCTGGAGCCACCATGGCCCTGATGTCCCCAAGGCCACCACCAATCAATGTCCCCAATGGTCTGATGTCACCTTCCAGTGCCACCATCGCCCCGCTGTCCCCAGGGCCACCACTGTCACCTCAGTGTCACCTCTGCTCTCGTGTCCTCTTCTGGTGCCACCATTGTCCTGATGTCCCCAAGGCCACCATCACTCAATGTCCCCACAGTCGCTGTCACCCTGATGCCACCCTTGGCTTTGTGTCCGTCTCTGGTGCCACCATGGCCTCAATGTCCCCAAGGCCACCATCACTCAATGTCCCCAAGGCTTTCTGTCCCCTCCTGGTGCCACCATCTCCCAGATGTCCCCAAGGCCACCACTGACCCACTGTCCCCAAGGCCACCACTGACCCAATGTCCCCAAAGTCTTTGTCACCTCAATGTCACCCTTCGCTTTGTGTCCATCTCTGGTGCCACCATGGCCTCAATGTCCCCAAGGCCACCACCAATCAATGTCCCCAAGGCCTTGTGTCACCTCCTGGTGCCACCATCACTCAATGTCCCCAATGGTCTGATGTCCCCTCCTGGTGCCACCATCACCTCAGTGTCCCCAAGGCCACCATTGACCCAGTGTCCCCAAAGTTTGTGTCCCCTCCTGGTACCACCATTGTCCCAATGTCCCCAAGGCCACCATTGTCACCCTGATGTCCCCAAGGCCACCAATGACCCACTGTCCCCAAGGCCATCACTGATCCAAGGTCCCCAAGGCCACCATCCCTTCAGTGTCCCCTCCTGGTGCCACCATCACTCAATGTCCCCAATGGTCTGATGTCCCCTCCTGGTGCCACCATGGCCCTGATGTCCCCAAGGCCACCATTGTCACCTCAGTGTCACCGCTGGTCTCACATCCTCTTCTGGTGCCACCATCACCTCAGTGTCCCCAAGGCCACCATCACCTCAATGTCCCCAAAATCTTTGTCACCTCAATGCCACCCTTGGCTTTGTGTCCCCTCCTGGTGCCACCATGGCCTCAATGTCCCCAAGGCCACCATCACTCAATGCCCCCAAGGCTTTCTGTCCCCTTCTGGTGCCACCATCGCCCCACTGTCCCCAAGGCCACCATTGTCACCTCAGTGTCACCTCTGGTCTCACGTCCTCTTCTGGTGCCACCATCACCCAATGTCCCCAAGGCCACCATCACCCTGATGTCCCCAAGGCTTTGTGTCCCCTCCTGGTGCCACCATTGTCCTGTTGTCCCCAAAGCCACCATTGTCACCTCAGTGTCACCTTTGCTCTCGTGTCCCCTCCTGGTGCCACCATGGCCCCGGTGTCCCCAAGGGCGCCGTTGTCCCCTCAGTGTCCCCTCCCGGTGCCACCATCGCCCCGGTGTCCCCAAGGCCACCGTTGTCCCCTCAGTGTCCCCTCCCGGTGTCACCGCTGTCCCTCTGTCCCCTCCCCCAGTGACCAAAATTCCCATTTTTTTTCAGCCATTTTTATTCATTGCCTTCGTTGGGGACATTCGGGGACAATTGGGGATATTTGGGGACATTTGGGACATTTTAGGGACGTTTGGGGACATTTTGGGGGATTTGGGGCCATTTGGGGACATTTTGGGGTCATTTTTGGGGGATTTTGGGCCATTTGGGGCCATTTTGGGGACATTTTGGGGTCATTTTTGGGCGATTTGGGGACATTTGGGGCCATTTGGGGTCATTTTGGGGTCATTTTTTGGGATTTGGGGACATTTGGGGACATTTTGAGGCCATTCTGGGGACGCTTGGGGACATCTCAGGCTCCTGTGGAGAGAGGGGCGGGTCAGGGGTGGCGCTGTCCCAATGTCCCAATGTCCCCAATGTCCCCCCAATGTCCCCCCAATGTCCCCAATGTCCCCAATGTCCCCCAATGTCCCCAATGTCCCCCCAATGTCCCCAATGTCCCCAATGTCCCCCAATGTCCCCCAATGTCCCCAAATGTCCCCAATGTCCCCCCAATGTCCCCCCAATGTCCCCAATGTCCCCAATGTCCCCAAATGTCCCCAATGTCCCCCCAATGTCCCCAATGTCCCCAATGTCCCCAATGTCCCCCCAATGTCCCCAATGTCCCCCAATGTCCCCCCAATGTCCCCCAATGTCCCCCCAATGTCCCCAATGTCCCCAATGTCCCCCCAATGTCCCCAATGTCCCCCCCAATGTCCCCAATGTCCCCAATGTCCCCCAATGTCCCCAAGGTGTCCCCAATGTCCCCAAGGGGGAGGGGACAGCGCTCACCTGTCCCACACGGGGGTGGCAGCTCCGGGGGGGGGCGGCGGCGGCTGCGGGGTCACCGAGTGTCACCAAATGTCCCCAAATGTCACCAAATGTCCCCAAAAATCCATAAATCCCCCCAAAATGTCCCCAACCCCCAAATCCCTCCAATGTCCCCAATGTCCCCAAATGTCCCCAATGTCCCCAAATGTCCCCAATGTCCCCAAATGTCCCCAACCCCAATTCTCCTCCAATGTCCCCAATGTGTCCCCAACCCCCAAATGTCCCCAAATGTCCCCAAAGTGTCCCCAATGTCCCAAAATGTCCCCAAACCCCAATTCCCCCCAAGTGTCCCCAAAATGTCCCCAATGTCCCCAACCACCAAGGTCCCCAAAGTGTCCCCAAAATGTCCCCAACCCCCGAATATCCCAAAGTGTCCCCAACCCCCAAATCCCGCCAAATGTCCCTGATGTCCCCAAATGTCCCCAAATGTCCCCAAATCCCCCCCAAATGTCCCAAAGTGTCCCCAATGTTTCCAACCACCCCAAATGTCCCCAAATCCTTCAATGTCCCCAAACCCCCAATGTCTCTGATGTCCCCAAAAGGTCCCCAAATGTCCCCAAACCCTTCAACATCCCCAATGTCCCCAAATGTCCCAAGTGTCCTCAAGCCCTCAACGTCCCCAAAGTGTCCCCAAATGTCCCCAAACATCCCCAACACCCAATTCCCTCCAAATGTCCCCAATGTCACCAGCCAAGTGTCCCCAAAATGTCCCCAACCCCTTCAATGTCCCCAAATGTCCCCAAATACCCAAAGCCCCTCAAATGTCCCCGAATGTCCCCAAATCCCCAAAGATCCCCAGAAGTCCCCAAATGTCCCCAATCCCTTCAATGTCCCAAACCTGCCCAATGTCCCCAAAGTGTCCCAAATGTCCCCAACCCTCAAAATCCCCGATGTCCCCAAATGTCCCCAACCCCCAAATGTCCCCAAATGTCCCCAGATGTCCCCAGGTCCCACCTGGCCTTGCTGCGGCACTTGCACTTCCCACCTGAGGGGACACAGAGGGGACACCGGTGACACGGGGGACAGGGACACACAGGGGACACAGGGGACACAGGGACACAGGGACACAGGGACACAGGGGTGACAGTGACACAGGGGACAGTGACACAGGGGACAGTGACACAGGGGACACAGGGGACACAGTGACACAGGGACAGGGACACAGGGACACAGGGACACACAGGGGACACAGAGGGGACACCGGTGACACGGGGGACAGGGACACAGGGGTGACAGTGACACACAGGGACACAGGGGACAGTGACACAGGGGACAGTGACACAGGGGACAGTGACACAGGGACACAGGGGACAGTGACACAGGGGACAGTGACACAGGGGACACAGGTGACACAGGGAGGTGACAGAGAGAGATGACACCGGTGACACAGGGACACAGGGGACAGGGACACAGGGGACACCGGTGACACAGGGGTGACAGTGACACACAGGTGACACAGGGGACACAGGTGACAATGACACAGGGGACACAGGGACACAGGTGACACAGGTGACAGATGACACAGGTGACACACAGGTGACAGTGACACAGGGGACAGTGACACACAGGGGACACAGGGGACAGGGACACCGGTGACAATGACACAGGGGACACAGAGAGGTGACAGATGACATAGGTGACACACAGGTGACAATGACACTCACTGAACAGGACAGCGATCCCCAGCAAGCACAGGTGACAATGACACAGGTGACAATGACACACAGGTGACAGTGACACACAGGTGACAATGACACAGGTGACAATGACACACAGGTGACACACAGGTGACAGTGACACAGATGACATAGGTGACAGTGTGACAGTGACAATGACACACAGGTGACAGTGACAATGACAATGACACACAGGTGACAATGACACATGCAGGTGACACAGGTGCCACTCACAGGTGACAGTGACAATGACACACAGGTGACAGTGACAGTGACACACAGGTGACAATGACACTCAGGTGTCACTCACTGAAGAGCACGGCGATCCCCAGCACACACAGGTGACAGTGACAGTGACACAGGTGACAGTGACACACAGGTGACAGTGACACAGGTGACACAGGTGACAGTGACACACAGGTGACAATGACAGTGACACAGGTGACAGTGACACACAGGTGACAATGACAGTGACAGTGACACAGGTGACACACAGGTGACACACAGGTGACACACAGGTGACACACAGGTGACACAGGTGACAATGACACGCAGGTGTCACTCACTGAAGAGCACGGCGATCCCCAGCACACACAGGTGACAGTGACAATGACACTCAGGTGACAGTGACACACAGGTGACACACAGGTGACAGTGACACAGGTGACACAGGTGACAGTGACACACAGGTGACAGTGACACACAGGTGACAATGACAGTGACACACAGGTGACAGTGACAGTGACACAGGTGACAGTGACACACAGGTGACAATGACACAGGTGACACACAGGTGACAATGACAGTGACACAGGTGACAATGACACAGGTGACACAGGTGACAATGACACAGGTGACACAGGTGACAATGACACTCAGGTGACAGTGACACACCGGTGACAGTGACACAGGTGACAATGACAATGACACACAGGTGACAGCAACACAGGTGACACAGGTGACAGTGACAGTGACACAGGTGACAGTGACACACAGGTGACAGTGACACACAGGTGACACACAGGTGACAGTGACACAGGTGACAATGACACAGGTGACAGCGACACACAGGTGACACACAGGTGACACAGGTGACAATGACACTCAGGTGTCACTCACTGAAGAGCACGGCGATCCCCAGCACACACAGGTGACAGTGACAGTGACACACAGGTGACACACAGGTGACACACAGGTGACAATGACACACAGGTGACAGTGACACACAGGTGACAATGACAATGACACACAGGTGACACACAGGTGACAATGACAGTGACACAGGTGACAATGACAGTGACAATGACACTCAGGTGCCACTCACTGAAGAGCACGGCGATCCCCAGCACACACAGGTGACAGTGACAGTGACACACAGGTGACACACAGGTGACACACAGGTGACAATGACACACAGGTGACAGTGACACACAGGTGACAATGACAATGACACACAGGTGACACACAGGTGACAATGACAGTGACACAGGTGACAATGACAGTGACAATGACACTCAGGTGCCACTCACTGAAGAGCACGGCGATCCCCAGCACACACAGGTGACAGTGACAGTGACACACAGGTGACACACAGGTGACAGTGACAGTGACACACAGGTGACAGTGACAGTGACACACAGGTGACAGTGACACAGGTGACACACAGGTGACAGTGACAGTGACACACAGGTGACAGTGACAATGACACTCAGGTGACACTCACTGAAGAGCACGGCGATCCCCAGCACGCTCAGCACCGCGGCCACCACGAGGCCACCGACGCGCAGGTGACACCAGTCTGGGGACACAGGGACACCTTGGGGACACCTGGGGACACCTGGGGACACCTCTGACACACCTGGACATCTGGGGACCCCTTGGGGACACCTGGGGACACCTGGGGACACCTTGGGGACACCTTGGGGATACCTGAGGACATTTGGGGACATTTTTGGAAATCTGGGGACCCCTTGGGGACACCTGGGGACACTTTGGGGACACCTGTGACACACCTGGACATCTGGGGACACCTTGGGGACACCCAGGGACACCTTGGGGACACCCAGGGACACCTTGGGGACATTTTGGGACATTTTGGGGACATTTGGGGCCCTCCCAGTTTGTCCCAGTTTGTCACTCACCGTACTGGAACGGACTGGAGGCACCTGGGGGGGAGGGGAGGGGTCAGAGACCAGTACAGACCAGTATAAACCAGTATGGACCAGTATGGACCAGTATAAACCAGTATAAACCAGTATAACCAGTATGGACCAGTACAGACCAGTATGGACCAGTATGGACCAGTATGGACCAGTATAAACTGGTACGGACCAGTATAAACCAGTATGGACCAGTACGGACCAGTATGGACCAGTATAACCACTACGGACCAGTATAAACCAGTACGGACCAGTACGGACCAGTATAAACCAGTATAAACCAGTACGGACCAGTATAAACCAGTACGGACCAGTACGGACCAGTATAAACCAGTACGGACCAGTATGGACCAGTATAAACCAGTATGGATCTCCCTCCCAGTATAAACCAGTTTGGGCTTTCTTCCCCAGTATGACCCAGTCCCTCCCAGTATAAACCAGTATCCCCAGTTCAATCCCAGTCCCTCCCAGTTCAATCCCAGTTCAATCCCAGTACAAACCAGTATAACCAGTACAAACCAGTACAAACCAGTACAAACCAGTACAAACCAGTATAACCAGTATAAACCAGTATAACCAGTACAAACCAGTACAAACCAGTATAACCAGTATAACCAGTATCACTCACCGGGGGGGTCTCCTCTGGCCAGGGACAGCACTGGGGGGGGGGGGAGGGGACACCCCAGTTAAACCAGTATGGGGGGGGCACCGGGCCCAGTTCAGAGCAGTGACCCCCAAACCATCCCAGTTCAGACCAGTATAAACCAGTACAAACCAGTTCCCTCCCAGTATAAACCAGTTCCATCCCAGTCCCTCCCAGTTTATCCCAGTAACCCCCCAAACAACCCCAGTTTGTCTCAGTCCCCTCCCAGTATAAACCAGTATCTCCCAGTCCATCCCAGTTTATCCCAGTAACCCCAAATCCCCTCCCAGTCCCTCCCAGTTTGATCCCAGTATAAACCAGTATCTCCCAGTTCCTTCCAATTCTCCCTCAGTTCCCTCCCAGTCCCTCCCAGTTCAATCCCAGTTCCCTCCCAGTTTGTCTCCCTCCCTCCCAGTTCCCTCCCAGTATAAACCAATCCATCCCAGTTCCTCCCAGTTCATCCAAGTTCCATCCCAGTTTGTCCCAGTCCTTCCCAGTTTATCCCAGTCCCATCCCAGTCCCTCCCAGTATAAACCAGTACCCCCCCAGTCCATCCCAGTTTGTCCCAGTTCCCTCCCAGTTTGTCCCAGTACCTCCCAGTATCACCAGTGCCCGCAGCCGTTCTCGCTCCATTCCGTGACCTTTGAGGGAACTGGGACAGACTGGGATGGACTGGGACAGACTGGGAGGGACTGGGATGGACTGGGAGGGACTGGGATGAACTGGGACAGACTGGGATGGACTGGGAGGGACTGGGATGGAACTGGGAGGGACTGGGATGGAACTGGGAGGGACTGGGATGAACTGGGAGGGACTGGGATGGAACTGGGAGGGACTGGGAGGGCACTGGGTCATACTGGGAGGGACTGGGATGGTTTTGGGGTTACTGGGATAAACTGGGAGGGGACTGGGGGATACTGGGAGGGGACTAGGAAGGAACTGGGATAAACTGGGATGGACTGGGAGGGAACTGGGACAGACTGAGGGACAAACTGGGAGGGACTGGGATGAACTGGGAGGGACTGGGAGGTGATTGGGTTATACTGGGAGTGACTGGGATGGACTGGGAGTGACTGCGTTATACTGGGATGGACTGGGAGGGACTGGGAGGGAAATGGGATGGGTTTGGGGGATACTGGGAGGGACTGGGTTATACTGGGAGGGACTGGGAGGGACTGGGAGGGGACTGGCAGATACTGGTTTATACTGGGAGGGACTGGGGGTGCACTGGGAGGGAATTGAGGGATACTGGGAGGAGGGAATGGGACGGACTGGGACAAACTGGGGGATACTGGGAGGGAACTGGGAAGGGATTGCGACAAACTGGGGGGGACTGGAGGGGAACTGGGATGAACTGGGAGGGACTGGGTTATACTGGGAGGGGACTGGGAGGGGATTGAGGGATATTGGGAGGGACTGGGGGAGAATTTGGAGGAACTGGGAGGGGACTGGTTTATACTGGGAGGGACTGGGAGGGACTGGGAGGGGATTGAGGGATACTGGGAGGGAACTGGGACAAACTGGGAGAGACTGGGAGGGAACTGGGAGGGACTGAGGGAGAATTGGGAGGGACTGGGTTATACTGGGAGGGACTGGGTTATACTGGGATGATCTGGGAAGGTAGTGGGACAAACTGGGAGTGACTGGGTTGTACTGGGAGGGGACTGGGGGATACTGGGATGATCTGGGAAGGTGTTGGGACAAACTGGGAGGGACTGGGACAGACTGGGAGGGAACTGGAACAAACTGGGGGGAACTGGGAGGGGATTGGGACAAGCCAGGAGGGACTGGGATAAACTGGGAGGGGACTGGGACAGACTGGGAGGGGACTGGGAGGGGATTGAGGGATACTGGGAGGGACGCGGACAAACTGGGAGGGGACTGGGAAGGAACTGGCAGGGACTGGGTTATACTGGGAGGAACTGGGAAGGAACTAGGAGGGACTGGGTTATACTGGGAGGGACTGGGTTATACTGGGAGGGAACTGGGAGGGACTGGGTTATACTGGGAGGGAACTGGGCCGGGTGAGTCACTGGGATTCCTGAGCAGGGCGGGACTGGGACAAACTGGGACGGACTGGGAGGGGATTTGGATGGACTGGGCGGGGACTGGGAGGGACTGGGAGGGAACTGGGAGGGATTGGGAGGGACTGGGAGGGACTGGGAGGGACTCGGAGGGAACTGGGAAGGAACTGGGAAGGAACTGGGAGGGAACTGGGAAGGACTGGGAGGGACTGGGGGGAACTGGGAAGGAACTGGGAGGGACTGGGAGGGACTGGGAGGGACTGGGAGGGAACTGGGAGGGATTGGGAGGGACTGGGAGGGAACTGGGAGGGATTGGGAGGAACTGGGAGGGAACTGGAAACAACTGGGGGGAACTGGGGGGGGGGGATGAGTCACTGGGATTCCTGAGCAGGGCGGGACTGGAACAAACTGGGACAAACTGGGGGGAACTGGAACAAACTGGGACGGACTGGGAGGACTTGAGGGGGGACTGGGAGTTACTGGGGGGCTACTGGGATGGACTGGGAATTACTGGGATGGACTGGGAGAGGGATGGGAATTACTGGGATGGACTGGGAGGGACTGGGTGGGTTACTGGGGGTTACTGGGAATTACTGGGAGTTACTGGAGGGTTACTGGGATGAACTGGGAGTTACTGGGATGGACTGGGGAGCACTGGGGGGGTTACTGGGAATTACTGGGAATGTACTGGGATGAACTGGGGGTTACTGGGAGTTAGTGGGGGTTACTGGGATGGACTGGGAGTTACTGGGGAGTTACTGGAGGGTTACTGGGGGTAACTGGGAGTTACTGGGGGGTTACTGGGAATTACTGGAGAGTTACTGGGGGGTTACTGGGGGGTAACTGGGAGTTACTGGGAGTTACTGGGAGGTTACTGGGAATTATTGGAGAGTTAGTGGGAGTTACTGGGGGGTTACTGGGGGGTTACTGGGATGAACTGGGAGTCACTGGGGCCCCACTCACCTTCCCAGAGCAGCCGCTGGAACTGGAAATGGGGGGGGGGAAGGAGCTGGGAGGGGCGGGGCCAATTGAGGGGGCGTGGCCAAGGAAAGAAGGGGCGTGGCCATAGAAGGGGCAGGGGCAGAGCTGAGGAGGGGCCGGGGAGGGACTGGGACAAACTGGGGGATACTGGGGTGGACTGGGACAGACTGGGATGAGCCGGGAGATACTGGGAGCGATACTGGGATGGACTGGGACAGACTGGGAACAGCGCTGGGATGAACTGGCAGGGACTGGGACAGACTGGGATGAGCCGGGAGATACTGGGAGCGATACTGGGATGAACTGGGAGAGACTGGGAACAGCGCTGGGATGAACTGGCAGGGACTGGGACAGACTGGGGTGAACTGGGAGATACTGGGAGCGATACTGGGATGAACTAGGAGAGACTGGGAACAGCGCTGGGATGAACTGGCAGGGACTGGGACAGACTGGGAAGGACTGGGAGATACTGGCAGCCACTGGGGCAAACTGGGACATACTGAGAGCGATACTGGGATGAACTGGGACAGACTGGGAACAGCACTAGGATGGACAGGGAGGGACTGGAGGGACACTGGGGCTGTACTGGTCTGTACTGAGATGAACTGGGAGGGACTGGGGGGCACTGGAAGGGTTAAAGGGGCTGTTCCCGCCTCCGCCGCCTGCCATTGGCTGACGCTCCCGCTCGTCACTTCCTGGTACCAATCAGCGCCCGGGAAAAGGAGTTGGGGGCGGGGCCTGGAGTCGGCGCCTATTTAGAGACGTTTAGTCTACAACTCCCGTCATGCCCCGCGGCCCCATAGACCCTAATGCAGCCGGGCCTACAACTCCCGTCATGCCCCGCGCTCCCCACAGCGCCCGTTATCGCCTTCCCGTGCTCCATTGGCGCCCCCAGACCCTGCGGAACCCCCGGCTGCCCCCCAGAGCCCACCCGGGACCCCCAAAGGCCTCCTGGGACCCCCGAGTTCCCCCGGCCACACAGAGGTCTCCGAACGCTTCTTTCGGGCCTACATGTCCCGTCATCCCCCGCGGCCACAGAGCCCCCCTCATAGCAGAGTTCCGGCCCTGCCAGTCCCGACACGTCCCGCGCCCCAAGGAGACCCCTCAGAGCCCTCCAAGCGCCCCCCAAGGGCTCCCCGAGCCCACAGGGTCCCCCCAGGTGCTCTCCCCCGACCCCGAGCGCTCGGTCACAGCCACTTCCGGGACTACAGCTCCCATCGTGCCCCGCGGCCACATTAAGCACCATTAAAGCAGCGCCTCTATCCCCCATGATGCCCCGCGGACCCATTAAAGCAGCGTTTTCATCTCCTATCACTCCCCGCGGCCCATTGAGCCCCGTTATACACAGGCCTCCAACTCCCACCATCCCCCGCGCCCTTTGAGTCCCGTTATACCTACGCCTCCAACTCCCATCATCCCCCGCGCTCCATAGAGCCCCGTTATAGCCGTGCCTCCAACTCCCATCATCCCCCGCGCCGCATTGATTACCGTTATACCCGCTCATATAACTCTCATCATCCCCCGCGCCCCATAGATAGCTATTATATCCGCGCCTACAATTCCCATCATCCCTCACGCCCCATAGATCCCTATTATACCCGCGCCTACATCTCCCATTATCCCCCGCGCCGCATTGATTACCGTTATACCCGCGCATAAAACTCCCATCGTCCTCCGCGCCCCATAGAGCCCCATTATACCCGCGCCTACATCTCCCATCATGCCTTGCGCCCCATAGATCGCCATTAATTCCCTCCCACACCCCAAAAAGCCCCCAAAACCAAGGAAAATCCCCCAAAACAACGAAAAAACCCCAAATTTCTTTGACCACCAACACTCAGACACCTCCGAGCTCCCAAATCCTTTAATATTCACAATTTCCTCCTGTTCAACCCCTCCCTTCCATGCCGTTCAGTCCAGCGGGTTTGACTGTGCTCCATCTTCTCCGGGGGGGATTTTGGGGTCTCTCCGGGGATTTTGAGGTGTTTTTGGGGTTTTTTGGGGTCCCTCAGAGCAGGGCCCGGCCCTGCTGGGTGAGCAGGACCCCGAATCTCCGTTTCAGGGCCAGGCGGTGCCGCGAGAATTTGTCATCGGGGGAGAAGCGGGCGGGGTGGGCCGAGCGTGTGGGGAGTCCGGCCGGGGACACTTTCTGAGGGGAAAATTACACAAAATCCTGTAAAATCCCGCAAAATCCTACAAATTGTCCGAAATCCATCCCAAATCCCCAGTCAGGACAAGCAAATTCCCCAAAATTCCCCCCAGAATCCTTAAAATTTCCCCCAAATTCCTCTCCTCAGGGCACCCGAAATTTCCCGCCAAATTCCCCCCTCAGAACACCCAACATCCCCCAAATTCCCCCAAAATCCCCCAAATTCCCTCTCAGAACACCCAAATCCTCCCAAATCCCCTCAAATTCCCCCCTCAGGACACCTAAAATCCCTCAAATTTCCCCAAAATCTCCAATTTCCCCAAAAATTCCCCTCAGGACACCCAAAATCTCCCAAATTCTCCCCATTAAATTCCCCAGATTCCCCCCTCAGGACACCCCAAATTCCCCCAAAAATGCCCTAAATTCCCCCAAAAATGTTCCAATTTCCCCCAAATCTCTGAAATTCCCCCAAAATACCCCAAAATTCCCCCTATGGATGCCCAAAATCCTCCAAATTCCCCCCAAATCCCCCATATTCCTCTCAAAATGCCCCAAAATCCTCTAAATTCCCTCAAATTCCCCCTCAGGAAACGTAAAATTCACAAAAATCTCCACAAATTTCCCCAAAATCTCCAAATTTCCTCAAAATTCCCCCCTCAGGACACCCAAAATCTCCCAAATTCCCCCAAAATTCCTCCAAATTTCCCCAATTCCCCCCTCAGGACACCCAAAATTCCCCAAATTCCCATTTTTTAGTCCCAAATTTTCCTTTCCAGGATGAAAATTCTCCATTTTTAGTCCCAAATTCTCCTCTTTTTCACCCCAAAATTCCTTTTTTTGGACCCAAACTTTCCATTCCTTGACACAAATTCTCATTTTTTAGTCCCCAATTTTCCCTTTTGGAGCCCAAATTCCCATTTTTAGTCCTAAATTCTCCCTTTTGGGGGCACAAATTTCACTTTTTTTGACCAAAATTCGTTTTTTGGACCCAAATTCCCCATTTTTGAAATCAAATTTCCCCTTTTTTGGACCCAAAATTCTTTTAAATCCCACACTTTCCCTTCCTTGACACAAACTCTCCTTTTTTAGTCCCAATTTCCCCTTTTTGAGCCCAAATTTCCCATTTTTAGTCCAAATTTTCCCTTTTTAGTCCCAAATTTCCTTTTTTTCACCCCAAAATAAAAAATAAAAGGGGGAATTTGGGACTAAAAAAGAGAAATTTGGGTCCTAAAATGGAGAAATTTGGGTCTAAAAATGGAAATTTGGGTGCCCCGATGGGGAGATTGGAGCCAAAAAATGAATTTTGGGCTAAAAAAGGGAAATTTTGCCCCCAGAATTTTCATTTTTGACCCCAATTTCTCCCTTTTGGACCAAAATTCCCCATTTTTAGTCTCAAAATTCCTTTTTTGGCTCCCATCTCCCCATCTGGGCACCCAAATTCCCATTTTGGGACCCAAATTCTCCATTTTATGGACCCAAATTTTCATTTTTGGCCCCAAATTTCCCTTTTTTAGTCCAATTTTTCCTTTTTTTACACTAAAATTCCCCTTTTTTAGATCCAGACTTCTCACCTGAGCACCCAAATTCCCCTTTTAGACCCAAATTCTCGTTTTTGGTACAAATTTCCCATTTTTGGACCCAAATTCTCTTTTTTTCCAGCCCAAATTTCCCTTTTTGTGCCCAAATTTTCCCTTTTTAGACCAAAATTCTCCCTTTTTGGGACCAAACTTACCATCTGAGCTCCCAAATTCCTATTTTTAGGTAAAAATTTCTCATTTTTGAACTCAAATTCTCCCTTTATTCAACTCAAATTCTCCCTTTTCCAGCCAGATTTCCCCATCTTGGACGAAATTTCTCCGGTTCTGCACCCAAATTTCCCCTTTTTAGCCCAAATTTCCCTTTTTTAGTCCCAATTTCCCCATTTTTAGTCCCAAATTCCCTTATTTTACAACCAATTTTCCCTTTTTATTCCCAAATTTCCCCTTTTCGCCTCACAACTCCCGTCCCAATTCCCCCCTCAGGACACCCAACCTCTCCCTCATCGCTCCCAAGGCACCCAAACCCCGCGGATCCCCTCAGAACCCTCCCCAAAATCCCCAAAATCGCCCAAAATTGACGAAAATTTGAAAAAAAAAGTTAAAAATCGCTCGGTACCTTGAGGGTATAAACGCGCTCCCCGCGCTCGTTCTCGTAGCACTGCAGGAACATGGCGGCTGTGGCGGGAAACGCAACCGGAAGTCGCCTCAGGAAAAAGGGGAGTGGGCGGGGTTTGTAGAGGAAATTGGCGAAGGGGGTGACGGGAAATGTAGTCCCGTAAAGAAAGCGGGAGTACAGCGGGGAAGTAAGCGGGGTTTAAAGCGGAAGTGAACGAAGGGCGTGCTGGGAAATGTAGTCTCGGTAGGGAGAGGGGAGTACTGAGGGGGGAAAAGAGAATTTTGGCACAAAAAAGGAAAATTTGTGCCCAAAAATGGGAATTTGGAACAAGAAATGAGAGTCTGGGGGAAAAAAGGGAGAATTTGGCCCAAGGAAATGGAAATTTGTACCCAAAAAGGGGAAATTGGGTGAAAAAAGTGGGAATTTGGGCTGAAAAAAGGGAAATTTTTGGGTCCACAAATGGGAATTTGGGATTAAAAAAGGAAAATTTGGGCCCAGGAAGGGAAGGTTTGGGTCAAAAAAGGAGAATTTGGGTCCAAAAAAGGGAAATTGGGCTGATAAATTAAGAATTTGTGACTAAAAAAGGGAAATTTGGGTAAAAGAAGAGAAAATTTGGGTGCAAAAAATGGGAATTTGGGCACTCAGATGGGAAGTTAGGGGCAAAAAAGGGAAATTTGGGTGAGAAAAGGGAAAATTTGGGCCCAAAAATGGGAGTTTGTGTCAAAAACTGGAAAATTTGACTCCAAATCTGAGAATTTGAGTGAAAAAAGGGATAATTTGGCCCAAGAAAATGTAAATTTATGGCCAAAAAATGGAAAATTTGGGACCAAAAATGGGAATTTTTGTCCTAAAAGGAGAATTTTGGTTGAAAAAAAAGGAATTTGAGGAACAAAAAGGAGAAACTTGGACCTAAAAATGGAAATTTTGGTGAAAAAAGGAAAAAATTGTGCCCAAAAATGGGAATTTGGGAGCCCAGATGGGAAGTTTGGACACAAAAAAGGAAATTTGGGACTAAAAATTTGAAATTTGTGCCCAAAAAAGGGAATTTGAGCAACAAAAAGGGGAAATTGGCTGAAAAAGTGGGAATTTGGGCTGAAAAAAGGGAAAATTTGGGCCCAATAAATGGAAAGTAGTGGGAAAAAAAGGGAATTTGGACCCAAAAAAGGGGAAATTGGGCTGATAAATGAAGAAGTTGGGATCAAAAAAAGGCAAATTTGGGGAAAGGCGGATTTGGGCCCAAAAAATGAGAATTTTGGTGAAAATTATTATTATTATTATTATTATTAGTAGTAGTAGTAGTAGTAGTATCTTAAAATTCCATTATTGTACTGGTAGCATTAATTTAATCAAAAATATTATTATTAGTTCATAAAAATATAATTTTTTTAAATAGTAAATACTATTATTAGTTTATTAAAATATTATGTATCAAATAATATGAAGCAATACTAATTTATTAAAATACTATTTAGTATTCTAATATTAATATAAAAATAGCATTTAAATTATATATGATTATATGTAATATATTAATTCATAATTGATATATCTGATATATTATATTACACATATATTAATTACTATTATAATATTGTAATATTATATTATTATAACATCAAAATTTTCTATTATTATATTACAATATCATAATAAGATAATATATAATATTATAATATTAATAGTTACAATATTAATCAAGAATTAATTTATTATATATTATATATTAAACAATATTATGTAATAGTGTATATTATATATAAAATATTTGATATGTTATATATTATATATGATGTATGTAATATGATATATAATATATATTATATACATTATGTATTTTATATACATTATATATATTATATATATTACATATAATAAAAGAAACAGGGTGCATCTACCGAGAAGGATCTAAACTCCATGAGTGTACTAGTAGTATTTATTAAATAATAAATATTATTAGTTCATTAAATATTATTTATTAAATAATAACAGTAATTAATATTAATTTATTAACATACTACTTTATTATATAATAATTATATAAAATAATATTATATAGTATATAGTATATAGTATATAGCATAGAGCATACAGCATAGAGCATATAGTATATGTTAATTAATAGATATATATATGATATATGATATACGAGATATGATATATGATATATGATATATCATATATCATATATATTAATTACTATCATGATATTGTAATATTATATTATATTATCATAATATTATATTACTATATTATTATATTACAATATTTTAATATTATAATATATAATGTTAATATAATGAATACTATATTAATACATATAATAATAATCAATCATTAATATAATATATTACATAATATTATATAATTGTGTATATTATATATATAATGTGTTATGTATAATATATATAATATATATAATATATATAATATTTTACATTATATATATTATATATTACATATATATCCTTACTATCATTTATTATTATTATTATTATTATTATTATTATTATTATTATTATTATTATTATTATTATTATTTTGCTGCTGTTGTAATTGTTATTATTGATATTATTTTAAAATAATAAATTTATTAGGTAATATTAATTTGTTAAAATACTATTTTAATATTGAAATAATTATTATATAATCATATTATTATATATTATATATTATGCATTATATATATTATATATTATATATTATATATTATTTATTATATATTATTTATATATAATAGTAATATGGTATACATTATATATTATGTAATATAATATAATATTATATAATATATATAATATTAGATGTAATATATATGATATATGATATATGATATATGATATATGATATATGATATATAATATAGTATTAGTATTAGTATTACATTAAAATAATAAATTCGACTCTGAAAATCCATTGGGAAGAAAGAAATGGGGTGTATCTACTGAGAAGGCTCTAAATTGCAGGAGTGTACTGGAAAAGGAATAAATAAAGGAATAAAAGGACTAAATAAAGGAATAAATCAAGGAATAAATAAAGGAATAAAAGGAATAAATAAAGGACTAAATCAAGGAATAAATCAAGGAATAAATAAAGGAATAAAAGGAATAAACTCATTCTGGGGAGTGAGAGAAATATCCAAGTACTGGGAATTTCCAATGGCTATTAATGATGCTTCTTGGAAAGCTCCAGAAAACCTGGTTTGGATATGTGGGAATGTGGCTTACACTGAATTACCTGGGGAGTGGGGCAGCACTTCCACTATCGGAATTATTAAACCGTCATTTTTGTAACTCCCAAAAGAGTCTGGATTGAACCTAGGGGTCCCTCTATATGATGATTTTAACAGATCTAGCTGACCAAAAAGAAACGTAATTGAAATTGGAGGAACACAGACATGGAAAAACACAGCATGGACCCCCAGGAAATAATTTGCTTTTATGGACCGGCGACCTGGGCTCAAGATGGGTCCTGGGGACACCGGACCCCAATTTATAGGGGGTTAAATCGGATTCTGAGATTACAAGCAGTACTCGAGATGGTATCGAACCGAGCCTCTCTGGCTTTAGACCACATAAATGACCAACTATCCCAGACTAGAACTGTGGTGTATCACATCAGACTAGCAGTAGATTATTTACTAGCCCACGAAGGAAGCACATGTGGAAAATTTAACTCCTCTGAGTGCTGCTTAGAAATGGATGACCGTAGTGAAGTCATTAGAAATATCTCAAAGGAAATCCAGAAGTTAGTCTATGTTGGAACACAAGAGTGGACCCCTACATTCGATACCAGCTGGTGGGACAAGTTCTGGTCATTAAAAGGAAATTGGTGGAAAAAAATACCCTATTTAATTTTATGTGACATTGCTGGTTTGATCCTCCTACCTTGCATGCTCCCCTGTATAATCCGAGTTGTAACATCTGCTGTACAAGCAAGTGTAATGATACCAAAAGAGCTTAATAGGAAAGAAGTAAAAGTATTCATGATAATGAATGATCAAGAACGTGAAGATGACAAGCAAATTTAGAACCAATATTAAAAATTGTAAAACAATTGTACCTTCAAGAAGAAGTAATTGCTAATTGATGCAGGTTTGAGACCAATTGAACAATTAGAGGAGGAAATTGTGGAGAATCGATTTTTAAAGGAGTTGATATAAAGTTCATTGTTAAAGGAGTTAATATAAGTTCCAATGTTAGTCATAGATTATTTGTTGAATGTTTAATAGCTATGCCAAGTTCCAATGCCAGTTAAAGGATTTATAATTATGTAAATCCCCTCACTGTCAGGTGTTCCCCCCACTGCTCCTGTCAGCATTCAGAAGCACATAATCACAAAAATGATTCTATGCAGGTGCTGTTATTGAAGAGCTCTGGGTGTCAGGGGTACAAACCCAAATCTGTCTCCAACATGCATTCGGGATGAACATGTTTTTATAGTCTATTGTTATATAACTTTCATGTTAATAATTAAACCTATATTGTTCTATTGTATACATAGATTTCATCCAAGCATGGTCTGGTTGTGGTCGCCCTCAAACTTCTAACATAGTTTCTCATTATTCTCCTTATGATTATACAATAATTATATTTAATTACTAAACAATCATCACATTGAACAATTATATCATTTATCATATACTGCTTAAGTAAATGCAATTTCACATGATCTGCAAACACAAAGCCTAACATTTTCAGAGTCCATTTTAAACATTTTTCCAGGGCCCCACTGAGTCTAGCTTCTTTCTAATTCCCTGAATTTTATGATTTTAAAACCTTTTACTATCACTCCCACTCTTACCAAAGATGGCGAACCACCCGACACCATAAAGAAGAGGATTATGTCATAATAACCAAATATGAAAATCCCATAAGACCAGGAAGAAAAGAATGACCTAACAAAAACCCCTAGAACAACAAGCCACCGTGCAAATAAAGAATTAAAATAACACCTCTAACCACAGAAAACACAAGTCAACATCAGGACCATGGTCAGAGCTTTTTGCATTTGTCACCCCAACCAGAGCAGGCCAAGAGCAGCACAGGGACCATGGACCCGAAACCAACAGTGCCCACCCAGAGACTCTTGAAAGGAGAGAAAACCCAGCCAAGCCAGGCCTTGCTCAGCATTGCAGTTCCCTGCTCAGAGCCTTGGGCTCCCTGCAATCCTGCCCTCAAGGATCTGCTCTCACCAGGCCCTGGGCAGCCTTTGGCACTCCCTGCCCTCCCTGGGGCCCAGCCATGCTCCAAGGCACTTGGAGTTTTGCTGCTGACTCCTTGAGCAGCTTCTCCATCCTTCTCTGCGAGCCTGAGGCTCCTGGACCCAGCCCCAAATCCAGCTTGGGGCTGATTAAAATACAGAAAGCCCTCAGGAGCTCTTTGTCTCCCTTCCATTGTCTTTGGGTCTCCAGGGCTTGTGCAGTGATTGGAGTCATTTGGGAGCTCTCTTCAGGAGGGAGATTCCAAATTGCACATCAGGATTTTTGGTTTTTTTTAACACATCAGTATTTTTTTTATTTTTTGGATATGAGAACAGGGGACAGAAGCACTCCCCAAGTGATCTTGATGCTGAATGTCTCCTGAGGAGGTCTGGGCATGGAGAAGAATGAGCCCCTTGCAGGCTGAGCCTGTTTGGCCAAGCTGCTCCTCACCCCCAGCCTCACCATGTCTGACATCATGCACCTGGGACCGACATCCCAAAACATCCAAAAATGTTAATGAAATTTATTATTTTCTTTTTATTCTGTAACACATTATTTAGGTAATATTTCATTATTTATACATTAATTGCCTTTATTTATATTTCCAACAAGAGTATTCGTTTTTAAACCCTAGGTTTTATATTTATATACAAACCAATACAGGTTTAGCAGTTAAGAAAAGTAATGCTCAATATTTCTAACTAACAAAATTCCCTTCATTAATTAATTAAGCTCTATTAGTTATTTATTTATTCCTCCTTCTTATAATTAGTTTTATATGTACTCTTTTTCTCATCTTTTTTATAATCTTTTTACCATACAGTGTCAAGAGGGGGTACATTGGGGTCCTTGGAGATATTTCTGGGCACATTTGGGGCAGTTTTGGGTCTGGGGAGGGAATTCAGAGAGAACTTGAGAGTCTGGAGGACACTTGCGGGAGCCGGGTGGGCACTTGGAGGGGCACTCAGGGATTCTGAGGGACAGTTCGGGTCCGGGGCAGATCTTGGGGGTCCAGGGGGGCCCTTGGAGGTCAGGGAGGGGAATCTGGGGCCCTTCGGGGTCCGGCCGGGCCCTTGGGGCGCTCGAACGGGGCTCTCTGGGGCGCGGGGTATGATGGGAGTTGAAGGCGCGGGGATCATACGGTTTAACGTTGCCGCGGAGCATCACGGGAGTGCTGGGCGTAGCTGCACTGGCTCTCGGTAGGGCGCGGGGCATGACGGGAGCTGTAGTCCCGGAAGTGGCTCGAACACGGCGTTTTGGGGTCCGGGAAGTCTCTTGGGGGACACTTTTGCGTCCGAGCCGCGACTTGAGATCCTCGGGGGGGAACGTAAACGGTTCGAGAGCACTCCGGGGGAGCTCGCGGAGCTCTAGCCGGACTCTTTACAGCGCGCGACACAGCAGGAGTTATAGGCGCGGGACTGTGTTCTGAAGGGCTCTGGGGCCGCGGGGGATGGGAGGAGATGAATTCCCAGAAGTGGCTGTACCGGGCATCTGTGGGGTTGGGAGCACTCAGGGGGCCGGGGACGCTTTTGGCGGGTCCCGAATGGGCACTGAGGGGGCACTGAGGGATCCTGGTGGGTCTGGGGGACACTTAAGGGACAAAGGGGTGGCGGATGCCAGTGTTCTGTGGAGCGCGGGTCATGAAGGGCGTTGTAGTCCCGGCTGCAATGGGGCTCAATTGTGCCGCGGGGCATGCCGGGAGTTGTATGCAAAAAGAGAATGATCCGCCCATGTAGGCACCGCCCCTAGTCCCGGATCCCTGGCGCTGATTGGCTGCAGGAGCTGATGGCGGCAGCATCGGCAAATGGGATGCGGTGGAGACGGGAACAGCCAATTCACCCTCCTCCAGTCCCATCCAGAACAGACCAGTTCATTCCCTGTACAGCCCAGTACAACCCCAGTGCCCCTCCAGTTCCTCCCAGTACAGCCCAGTCCATCACAATACAACCGAGTTCATTCCCAGTCGTTCCCAGTTCCTGCCAATATCATCCATAGCATGCCCCAGTGTCCCGAGTTTTCTCCGCAATGTCCCCAGAGTTCCCAGTGAGTCCCAGTCCCCCCACCAGTGTCATTCCCAGTATGTCCCAGTACTCCCCAATGTCACTCCCAGTCTGTCCCAGTGTCTCCCACAGCATTCCCAGTGTTCCCCAGTATGTCCCAGTCCTCCCCAGTGTTTCCAAGGACAGTTTCATTTCTCTCGGTGGCCGTGGCAGCCAAACCCAGCAGTGGGGTCAGTGCAGTGCCCATGGCCACAGCCCCTTGCAGGGGCCCAGTGCAGCTTGGGCTGATGATCCACCCTCACAGCTGGCCCAGGGCAGCTCTGCAGTGGCTTTGGTGGCACCTGGGGCTGACACACACCTGAGCAGTGTGTCTGTTTGCAGTGGGGAAACTCAGGAGTTTCTGATTGATTCAAGAAATCCTAAAAAGTGAAAACCCCTCTTAGGCTGAGTGCAGCCAACTCTGCAAGCACAGCAGGTCCCAGGGGAGTGAGGACAGACAGGATGGGGCTGGGCAATGTGGAGCAAGGTTGTCCACAGTGGGTCAGAGCTCAAAGCACAGCTTCTGTGAGCAGGCCAGAGCTGCTGAGGAGAGACCCTGGGTCAATATCAATCACAGAATGCTGCAATCACCTCTGCTGTAAAGAGAAATAAAATAAAATACATTCTTTAAAATAGGAATGTGTATTTCTTATAAGGTCCTTGAAATCTTTCTCCATAACTGTGCCAGGAAAACTTTAATGATCCTCTCAGGGCTTGGGTGTTGTTTACATCAGAGTCAGTCCCTGAGAGTGTCTTCAATCAACTTCTCAAGAACTCAAAGTTGAATTGAAACTCCAAATTTTCTTAAAGTTTTAATGGGTCCCACTGAGGAACACGACTGAGAAAGTGTCCCCAGGTTCCAGTTAGAGCAGAACACTGGAGGCAGTGATGACAGCTGGGGACAAACAAGGCAAAGGTGTCTCTGGTGCTGAGCAAAGCTGGATGTGTTTGAGGAATGCAAAGGGCCAAGGCCTGAGCCCCAGCCCCTGGCCAGGCAGATGCTGTCCCTCCCTCCTTGCTCAGGGCTCTTGCCGGGATGGGCACTGGCATGTGGGGATGTGCAATGGCAAGGGCAGGAGCATGGGGCGGCCCCTGCCAGGCTGCTGAGCAGGGACAAGGAGGCAATGAGGCCCCAGGCCTGCAAGGGTCACTTGTCTCCTGCTCCTGCCTCAGGCCCAGGCCCAGCAGCCATGGCCAAAGTGCTGCCCAAGGTGGCTCTGGCAGGGCTGTCTTGCAGCTGCTGCACATGCCTGTGCCCTGTGCAGCCCAGGCTGTGCTACGCTGTCCCTGCCCTGCGCCTCTGTCCCTGCAGGCTGTCGGCATCCCCCGGCTGCCCCACCTGGCTGGGCCCTTCCTTTGCTGCCAGCTCTGCCTCCTGCCTGCCTCTGCCTGCCCACACAAAGCCTGGGGCTGATACCAAAAGGGTTCATTCCATGTTTACCCTGCCTGTGAATTTCAGCACAGGAACAAGGCATGCCGGGGCTGCTTCCCCAGCAAGGATGGTTGGAAGAGAAGAAGACATCTGGCTCAAGGCTGCAGGGATGGAGAAAAAAAGGAGTGAATCTGGGAAGTTGGGGTGGGTTTTATGTAGGTGAATAAATTGTCATTCACGTTTAGCAATGGTATATGAGCAACACACTGGTAGAATTACACGTTCATGTGAGGTTTGGAGTTATCCCATGTTGGACCTCAGGCCTGAATAAATGACACCCTCTGAAATAGCAAATCAGTGTTAAGGAGCCTTATTCTAATATTTCAGTGATTTGGTGAGAGTGGGACCCCACAGAACCAAGGAGTCAGCTGTGACACTGTGCAGACTCATGGAACAAAGGGTCCATTGTGACACAGCAGAACCCCATGGAACTAAAATCCATTTTGGCACTTTGGGGCCACATTGAACCAATGGTCCATTGTGATGCTGCGGATCCAAGGAGATCATTGTGACCCTGAGAAACCTCTTGGAACCAAGGGGCCATTGTGATAGTGTGGATCCAAGGAGACCATTGTGACCCTGAGATACCTCTTGGAACCAAGGGGCCATTGTGACACAGCAAGGCCTGGCGGAACCATGGGTCCATTGTGACACTGCAGAACCTCACGGAACCAAGGTGACCGTGTTCTACTGCAGAATCTTAAGGAACAAAGGGTCCATGGTGACACCTCAGAACCAAGGAGACTGCTGCTGGCAGTGTGAGAGCTCATGGAACCAGAAGTCCATTGTGACACAGCAAGGCCTGATGAAACCAAGGGTCCCTTGTTAAACTGTGTGGCCTCATGGAACCATGAGCCATTGTGACACAGCGTGGCCACATGGAGCCAAGGGACCACTGTGACAATGCAGATCCAAGGAGACCATTGGGACTGAGGAACCTCATGGAACCAAGCGTCCATTGTTCCACTGTGGGGCCCTGTGGAACCAAGGGGAGCACAGTGACATTGTGGGGCCTCAGGGAACAAGGGAGACTGTTCTGACCCGTTTGGGATCCACTGGAACCAAGGGGCCATTAGAGCATGGCAGGGCCTGGTGGAATCAAGGGGACTGCAGTGAACACTGTGGGTGTCCATGGGATGAAGGGTCCATTCTGACACTGTGGAACCAAGGATACCATTGTGACACTCTGGGGCATCATGGAACCAAAGGTCCATTGTGACACAGCAGGGCCTCATAGAACCTGGAGGCCATTTTTACACTTGGAGGCCTTGTGGAACCAAAGGGCCATTGGGCACTTCAGAGCCTTGTGGAGCCACGGGAGCCATAGTGACACTGTGGGGCTCCATGAAACCAATGGTCTGTTGTGACACTGCAAGGCCTTATGGGATCATGGAGACCATTGTGACACTGCAAGACCTTATGGAAACAAGGAACCATTGTGACACTCTGGAGTCTTGGCAGGTCAATTGGCAGTTGTCACACTCTATGGCACCATGGAACCAAGGAAGCCATTGTGACACTGCAGGGCCTCATGGAACTAAGGATTCATGGATCAGTGCATGACCCCATGGAACCAAAAGTCCATTGGGACATTGTGGGGCCTCATGGAATCCTGGAGGCCATGATGACACTTGGAGGCCTCATTGAATCAAGGGGCTCTGCAGGGCCTCATGGAACCAAGGAGACCCTTCTGACATTGTGAGTCCCCATGGGACCAAGGGTCCATTGTGACACTGCAGCCCCAAGGAGACCCCTGTGACACTGCAAGGCCTCATGGATGCAAGGGATCGTTGTGACACTCAGGAGCCCCATGGAAACAAGAGGCCAGTGTGACACATCTGGGCCTCATGGAAACAAGGATCCAATATGACACCACCACTGTGATACTTTAGGGCTCCATGGATCCCAGGGAACAGGTCTGGTTGGCTTGGCCTGACTGGTGCAACTGCCCTTGGCATGTCGAGGGTCTCTTCTCATGTACCCCTGAAACCCTGGGGCTCTGGGCTTTTCTTCAAATGGAAAAGAACTGCCCTTCTCATTCAAGCATCCATGGCCAAAATGGGATTCCCCCTCCAATCTTCCCAATATGCAGGGATTGTTCCCAGACAAAAGCTGCCATTACCAACAAGTCCAGCTGCCCTTGTCTTCCTGAGAGCTGGGTCTGACCTGCTTTCAAACACTGGGGCCCTGTGCTTTCCTTCCTATGGAAAAGAAACATCCTTCTCAAGGTGCCCATGGCTGAAATTGCGATTCCACCTCCAAAAGTCCTATATGTAATGACTGCTCCTTCACAAAATCTGCCATTACAGACAGGTCTGGCTGGCCTTGGCCTCTTGAGGGCCGGCTCTCACCTGCCTTCCAAACACAGGGGCTCCACACTTTCCTTTCTGTGGAAAAGTACTGGCTTTGTCCTCCAACCACAAATATCTGAAATTGGGATTCAGCATTCAAAATTCTGAATATCCAAGGGTTGCTCCCAGACAAAGCTGCCAGGACAGTCAGGTGTGTCTGTCCAGAGGCCTTTGTCTCTGGTTGCTGCAGTTCATCAGCCCCTGAAAGGCTCGGGTACCATGGTTTCCTTTCCGTGGAGACAATGGTGAACCTTTGGGGCCCTGTGGAACCAAGGGACTACTGTGACATTGTGGGTATCATCAATACCAGAGACTTGTGACACTGTGGGACCCTGTGGCACGAAGTCCATCGCTGTGGCTCTGCTGTGCCGCATGGTCCCAAAGGCCCAGTGTGAAGCAGCAGGGCTTTGTGGAACCAAGAGGGCATTGCTGCATTTCAGGGCCTCGTAAAACCAAAGGGCTGTTGTGATCCTGCAGGACACCGTGTATCCATGGAGAGCATTGTGGAATTGCAAGGCCCCATGGAATCATGGAGACCATTGTGACACTGTGGGGCCCCACGGAACCAAAAGGCCCCTGCGACCCTGCAGGGCCTCATGGAAGCACAGGGCCATTGTGACACTGCAGAAGCAAGGAGAACATTGTGACACTGCAGGGCCTCGTGGAACCATGGGGACATGGAACAGGTCTGGCTGGTTTGGCCTCTCAAGGGGCTGCCTGACAGGTCCAGGTGATCTTGAAATGGTGAGGGCTGCCTCTCATCAGTTCTTGAAGAAGTGGGGCTCTGTGCTTTCCTTCCTATGGAAAAGAACCATCCGTCTTTCCAGGTGCCCACAGCTAAAACTGATACTCCCTCTGAAAAATTCCCTGTCTGCAAGGGTTCTCCCAGGCAAAAGCTGCCAGGACAGAGAGTTCTGGCTGGCCTTGGCCTCTGCTGGTCACCTCTCATCTCAAGGAAGCTCTGAGAAAGTATTTGAACAGCTTTGACTACTGAAACATGAATGAGTCTGTCCTCCTCTGAAAAACTAAGATGCTCTTCTGATCATATGTGCCTTTTAAATTTCATCATGTATTATGCATGAAATATTATTTTCAGTTAGGCAATATTATTCTTCTCACTCTACCAGTGTTATCTGACACAAATCACCTCCTCTACATATGGATCCTGGTCATGTGTACAAGCTAACACAAGAAAGAATGCAGCAGGAATGATTTGTCCCTGCTCCCATCTGTCCCATCTCCTCTGGAGCTGGAGGTGCAGCCCCAGCACTTGGCAGGGCTCAAGGGCTCCCAAGCTCAGCTCCCACCCAGAGAACTTGCAGACCCTGGGCTGCTCTTCTTGGCCCCTGCACGCTCAGCCAGGCTGAGATGGACACTGATGGTTTCTGGGCCAGGCTCTCTGAGCCCAGCCCAGCTCCCTGCAAGCTCTGCCAGCTGCCCTGAGCTCTGGGCAGCACCAAGGGCCTCTCCCCAGCCCAGCCCAGCCGGCTCTGGCCCCACAGCTCTGCTCAGGCCAGGCTGCTCTGGGCACTGCCCCACGGCCTCAGCCCCTGGCAAGGGCACAGCAGCAGCTGCAGCTGCCACAGGACTCAGCCCCAGCATGGGGGAAGGTGCCTGGCCAAGGGAAAGGAGGTTCCCTGGGTGCCCTGCTCTCCTCTGCAGGAGATGCTGAGAGCTCTGCAGCCCCTGCTGCCATCCCATCTGCCCAGGGCAGCACAAAACCCCGGCCTTGGGGCCCTCAAGAGCTGCTCCTGCTCCAGGCCCAGGGCCCATTACAAAGCTGGGGCAGCCACAAAGCTGTGCCCATTTCTGTTCATTCCTGCTCTGATCAGGATGGATCCTCAGCACCTTGGAGGCTGGTGATGAATTTTACTTTTCCAGAGGCCTCTTCTTTTTTGAGCTCTTCAGTTCAGGAATTCAGTGGCAAATGCTTATTAACATTTGTTCAAAACACCCAAACAAGACAAGCCCCTGGGAATAACTCAAATTCTCAGTTCTTCTGTGGTTAATTAGACAGATTTCAGAAGTATATTCAAAATGCATCTACTACACTGAAAACAATGAAGAGAGAATTGTTTTGTCCTGTATAGTTTCCCTGTTTATAGATTGCTATTAGCAATTTCCAGTTGATATTGATCCCCAGCCACTCCTCATGCAGACTAAACAGGTATGAAAATCAAGACCCTTCATGGCTGACAATCAATCACACTTTGTCCCTACCCCCTCCCCACCATTTCCCTCATCCAACCCCTGGCACTGAGAACAGCTGAGGAATGGAGTCACATCCAGGGGTGTCCCCAGGGCTCAGGATTGGGGTCAGGTCAGTGAAAACCCTTTATTGCTGATCTGGACGAGGCCATCGAGGGCACCCTCAGTCAGTTCCCAGGTGAGCCCAAGCTGGGTGGCAGTGTGGCTGTGCTGGAGGGCAGGAAGCTCTGCAGAGGGATCTGGCCAGGCTGGAGCCATGGGCCCAGGACAATGGGATGAGGTTCACCAAGGCCAAGGGCCACGTCCTGCCCTGGGCTCACAACCACCCCAAATCCCTGGCTGTGCCCTGCCCCTGATCCCCACAGCCTGTCCTGTTTCCTTCATCCCTGCATTGCCAGGGACTCTCTGGGACAAGGGAGCTCTGCTCTGGGGATGGAGGGAGGTGCAGGTGCCACCACTGGAGTGGGAACCAGAACTCACCAGGTTTGTGTCCTTTGGGGGTCAGGAACTGGTGGGACTCAGAGGCACAGGAAGTTTCTCTTCATGGCCAACAGACCATGGTTGAACAGGACACAATTCAATAACAACCACGCTCTTCCCTGAGCTATGTGCAATGTCCCAGCAGCATCTGACATGTCCACCATCCACAAGTGATTTCCATACTAAAATTATTCTTAAAAAATATGGTTCTGGGATAGATATAAACACAGTGAAGTTCTTGTATCAGGATGCCCATCCTGGAGTGGGGATAAAGCAGCCTGAACAATTCCTGGTTTGCAAAACTGTCAGTGATGGATGGAGAAGGGGCTCAGGCTGCTTTAAGTGTTGAGGAAATGCTGAAACCAGCCTGACTCATTTCAACTCCTCCTGTCCTGGATGATCTCCCCTGTGTCTCCTTCCACCCATTTGCTTTTGTCTCCCCCCATGCCCCCTGGTGAAGATCCTGGCTCCATGTTCTCCATCCCCTCCTGGCTGGCACTGCCAGGCTGGGATGAGGAGCCCCTCAGCCTTCCCTGCTCTGGGCTGGACAAGCCCAGCTCCCTCAGCCTCTGCTCACAGCCCAAGGGCTCCAGCCCCACCTTCCCAGGCCCTGCTCCAGCTACCAGACATCTTTCCTTTCCTGGGGACCCCAAACCAGGCCCCAGTGACCTGGATAATCCACGTCCTTGATGTCCTGGTCACACAGCCCTGGCCCCTTGTCCCTGTGTCAGGTTATGGGGTTGATCTTGATGTGGAATATCCTTGGGGGAGGCTGTGGCTCCAGGTGGGTCAGGGGGATACCAGGGGACAGGGACCCTGCTGGACATGAACTGCTTTGGAATGTTGGGGGGAAACTGTGAGGGAGGGCTGAGGCAGAGTCACCAACCCAGTGACCTCACACAGCACTCCTGTGATGTCACAGCCTGCTCTGTGATGTCATAGTTTATGCTCTGATATCGCTAAGCTGGTCTTTGATGTCACAACCCACTCTGTAAAGTCACACAGCCCTCCTGTGATGTCACACAACCACCCCTCCATGATGTCTCAGCCTGCTCTGTGATGTCACAACTCATTATCGATGTCTCACAGATGGTCTCTGATGTCACAGCCAACTCTCTGATGTTATACTCTGCTCTGTGATGGCACACTGCCAACCCCCTGTGATGTCACAACCTGCTCTGTGATGTCACAACTCATTATCAATGTCACACAGATGGTCTCTGATGTCACAGCCAACTCTGTGTTGTCATTATCTCCTCTCTGATGTCAGACCTATGCCCTGTGATTTCAGAGCTGGCTCTGTCATGTCACAGAGGCAGTCTATGTTGCAGCTGCTTGATGACCTCACGTAACCCACTCTGTGATGTCATAGCCCACTCTGTGGTCTCATGTTACCAGATGATAAATTGTCTACACCAGGTGAGCACACACAGTGCTGGTTCTCCAAAACCCCAGGCCTGTGGAAACCACACAATGCCCATTGTGTGAGAAGGGAAACTGAAATTCACCAGCCTCAGTGTCCTGCCAGCTGAGCCAGGCCCACTGGAACATTGGGGTCCACGAGCACCAGGGACCGCCAGAGAGCCCCCCAGGACAGGAGAGTGCATGGGTAAAGGGGAGGGGAAATATGTTAATGATTTTGGGGAAATGATTATCAAATGTATGTTTAGTCCAGGACAATCAATGAATATGTGTGCAAAATACAGAATATAAACAGAAACCTTCCAGCACTCAGCATGCACAGCTTTGGGAGGAGCTATCCCCCCGTGCATCTGGACAAATAAAGAATGCTGCTTCTTAATGCTACATTGGGATTATGGATTTTTCTATTTTACTGAATTTTTTGTAACAGTCGCACTCCCAAGGAAAGCTCTGTCTCCTGCTGTTCACCAACAGAGAAGGGCTGGTGAGGAATGTGGTGGTTGGAGGCTGCCTGGGGCACAGTGGCCATGAAATAATCAAGTTTTCAACATCCTGTGAAAGAAGGAGTGGCATCAACAAAATGTCAACACTGGAATTAGAGAGGGCAGACCTTGGCCTACTTGAGATGCAGATTTGGAGAGTACTCAGTCAGGTACTGATTTTTAAAGAGAAAACAGCCTTTAAAAACAAAGGTGTCCAGGAAAGATGGACACACTTAAAGAAACTAATTATTAAGGGGAAGGAGCAGCCTGTCCCTCTGTGCAAACGATGAGCAAGTGAGGAAAATTACTGTCCTGGCTGGGCATGGAGCTTTCATGGGAACTCAGCAGAAAAAAGAGGGTGCATCACCTTTGGAGAGAAGGTCTGGCAACTCAGGGTGTGTTTTAGAATGTCGTTAGGCCAGGCAGAAAGAAAAGCAGAGATGTGAAACATCAATTAGAGGTTAACCTGACCACTTTGGTGAAAAATAATAAAAAATATTTGTATAAATAAATTAATAGCGAAAGGAAGTGTAAGGAGAACCTCTATTCATTGTTGGATGCAGTGGGGAATAGAGTAACTAAAGATAAGGGAAAGGCTGAGGTACTTGAACCCCTTCTTAGCCTCAATTTTCAACAATAAGTCAAGTTGTCCTCAGGACAAGTGTACCCAGAGCTGGTGGATGGGCACAGGGAGCAGAACAGCCCCCTGTAATCCAGGAGGAAGCAGCTGGGGACCTGCTGAGCTGCTCAGATGCTCACAGGTATCTCTGGGAGCAGATGGGATCCATTCCAGGGGGATGAGGGAGCTGTGGATGAGGTCCCCAAGCTGCTCTCCATCATTTACCATCAGTGCTGGCTCAGCAGGGAGGTCCCAGAGGACTGGAGGTGCCAATGTTATGGCAAGATAATGGAACAGATCACCTTGAGTGCCATCATACAGTGCTCACAGGATGGCCAAGGGATCCTGACCAAGCTGATCTCTTGTATGACTAGGTGACCCACCTGGTGGAAGACGAAAAGGCTGTGGATGTTGCATACCAGGAATTCAGCACTGTGAGCCACAGAATTCCCAAGAAAAGCTGCAGCCCACAGCTTGGACGGAGTCACCCTTCCCAGGATTATGACGTTGCTGGAGGCCAGGCCCAGAGAGTGGAGGGAATGGTGCTGCATCCAGTCACCAATGGTGTCCCCCAGGGATCAGAGTTTGGTCCAGTCCTGTTTAACATCATTACCAATGATCTGCATGAGGGGACTGAGTCCAGCATCAGCAAATTTGCAGATGACACCAAGCTGGGTGTGAGTGTGGATCTGCTGGAGGGTAGGAGGGCTCTGCAGAGGGACTTGGACAGGCTGGATCCAGGGCCCAAATCCAACAAGGTGAGGTTGAACAAGACCAAGTGCTGGGTCCTGCATTTTGGCCACAGCAACCCCTGCAGTGCTACAGGCTGGGGACAGAGTGGCTGGACAGCGGCCAGGCAGAAAGGGACCTGGGGGCACTTATGGGCAGCAAGGTAGACATGAGGCAGCAGTGTGCCCAGGTGGGCAAGAAGGCCAATGGCTCCTGGCCTGGATCAGGAATGGTGTGGCCAGCAGGAGCAGGGCTTCTGTGCCAGCACTGATCTGCCCCCAGCTCTGCACACAGGCATTGCTCCTGCAGCTCCAGAGCAGGGAACAAAACAAGGGTCTCTGGTGAAAACTTTGCTAGGAGATCCTTTAGTTCATTGAAAGCCACTGGAGCTCAGCTCCTCATTGACACAGTTTGGGGCGACAGCAAAGGTGAAAAGAAACAAAATGAGAAATGGCAAAAGGAATGGACTTTCTTTCTGGACAATATTGAAAGACTAAAACACGGGAAAATAAACTTCACAACTGTTGGGAATTTAGCTGCTACAGAAAGGAAAATTACAAAGCTGTGGCTAATTCCAAGTCCTACACCTGTGTTGATAGCATGTCTTTGAGGCTTAGCTGTAGTATAATAACAAACAGTGAAAGAGACATGAGAAAAGAGAGATGTAACCCCTAAGGAATGAGGAAGAGTTCATGGCATAGTTTAACCAATAGATTGCTTAGCTTACAGAATATTCATAAGCTTATTACTCGCTGTATAAGTGTCTGATGCTCTCTTCAATAAACTGGAATTTGCTTATCACTCATATTGAGTGTCTGTGTCTCCCCTCACCGACAAATGGCTCATGCCCAGCAAAGGCCATTTTCTGTGACACACAACCAAATCAACAGGAACAATCAAAGATTATTTTTATTACAAATGATTTGCACAAACAGGCCAGCTTTTTAATGTTTCTGAAAGCGTCCAGTAATCAGTCTCCCCACTGCAGCCTTGAGCTCCTGGTTCCTCAGGCTGTAGATGAGGGGGTTCAGGGCTGGAGGCACCACCGAGTACAGAACTGACACTGCCAGATCCAGGGATGGGGAAGAAATGGAGGGGGGCTTCAGGTAGGCAAAAAATGAGGTGCTGACAAACAGGGAGACCACAACCAGGTGAGGGAGGCAGGTGGAAAAGGTGGAAAAGGCTTTGTGCCGTCCCTGCTCAGAGGGGATCCTCAGCACAGCCCTGAAGATCTGCACATAGGAGAAAACAATGAATACAAAACAACCAAATACTAAAGAGGCACTAACCACAATGAGCCCAAGTTCCCTGAGGTTGGAGTGTGAGCAGGAGAGCTTGAGGAGCTGTGGGATTTCACAGAAGAACTGGCCCAGGGCATTGCCATGGCACAGGGGCAGGGAAAATGTATTGGCTGTGTGCAGCAGAGCAGTGAGAAAGGCACTGGCCCAGGCAGCTGCTGCCATGTGGGCACAAGCTCTGCTGCCCAGGAGGGTCCCGTAGTGCAGGGGTTTGCAGATGGACACGTAGCGGTCGTAGCACATAACGGTCAGGAGGGAAAGCTCTAATGACATGAAAAACACAAAAAAAAAGAGCTGTGCAGCACATCCTTTGTAGGAGATGGTGCTGGTGTCCCAGAGGGAATTGTGCATGGCTTTGGGGACAATGGTGCAGATGGAGCCCAGGTCGCTGAGGGCCAGGTTGAGCAGGAAGAAGAACATGGGCGTGTGCAGGTGGTGGTCGCAGGCTACGGCGCTGATGATGAGGCCGTTGCCCAGGAGGGCAGCCAGGGAGATGCCCAGCAAGAGGCAGAAGTGCAGGAGCTGCAGCTGCCACGTGTCTGCCAATGCCATCAGGAGGAAGTGACTGATGGAGCTGCTGTTGGACATTCCTTCACTCTGGGCATTCTGAGCTGTACAAAGACAACGTTGACAGTTTGGACAAAGTACCTTGAGTCAATCCTATGCTATTTTCTTACACAATCACTCAAAATTTCTTCTATTTACTCGGGGAAATGTCTTTTACCCTTTTTTTTTTTTTAATTGAGTGTAGGTTTGGGCTACTAAGTAACTGTGTTTGTTAGAAGGTACAGAAGTCCTGTTCTTAGCATTGGTATCAGTCTGAACACGGGGGAGTCCAGAGGGAAAACAGGGTTCCCTGTGCCGTAGGGCAGTCAGACCTACTGGAACCACACAGGCGCCCTTTCCTCATTTCATCTCCCTCTGGTAGAGGGTGTACAATTTTAAAACTACATTTAAAAAAAGTGTCCTTTTTGAAGACTCCAGTTTCAAAAACAATCTCTCCAACTCTCCTTTCTTTCCCTGTGCAGCTGGGTAGGGAGGGACACCAAGGGTTTTTCTGGCTCCCTGCTGCCTGGAGTTGTGCCTACTGGAAGCTGTTTGTCTCTATCCAAGACCTGTCCCTGCCAGTGCTGCCTGAGCCCAGCCCAGCCCTGGGGGCTCAGCTCTGCCCTGCAGAGCCCTCCCAGCACAGGGCACTGCCCAGGGGCATCTCCCTGGCAGCAGGGCCTTAAGGGCAGGCCAGACGAACAGAGATGCTGCAAGCCAAGGTGCTGCTGCTGCTGTCTGTAGGGAGAGGAGGCTGGGGAGGCACTTTCTGAGGGAGAGCTGAGGCCCATCAGCTGATGCCCAGAGTGACAGTGCACGAGTGTCAGTGACACAGCCAAAGCTGACAGCCCCTTTCCCTTCCCTTGAGGAGAAAGCTGAGAGCAGCCCTGGCCATGCAGCACCATCTCCAGAGCAGGAGGAATCCGCCCTGATGGGGTGGCTCCTTCCACCTCCAACTTCTCCCCTGCAGCGTCCATGGGGAGCTGCCAGGCAGGCTGAGAGCTGCCCCTGGCAGGTGGCACATGGCCTGGGCTGGCCAAGAGCCCTGAGGGCTGCAGGAGCTGCTCTGCAGGACAGCCCTGGGCAGCCCTGGCTGCAGCCCCAGCTTCAGCCCCTGCAGCCATCCCTGGCAGCAGGAGCCGTCCTGCTCTGTCCCTCTGACGGTGCCCAGGGCAGCCCCGCTCTGCAGCACATCCTCCTCCTCCTCCTCCTGTGCCAGAGAGAAACTGGGAGAGTCCTCCTGACACATCCCCCAGGCTGTGGGGTGTGCTGGCTTCAGGAGATCCCTCTAGGAGCACAGGGGACATTGCCCTGCACCCACACACTCACCATGCACAGGGCTGTGAAGATCTTTCCCCAAGTGAAGTCTCAGCTGAAAGTCTCCCCAATTCCGATTGCCTTCAGCCTGTCTCTGCCTGGCTCCTGTCCCCTCACTGCCTGCAGGCAGAGCCCTCAGCCCTGCTGGGCTGGGAGAGGAGCTGGCCCTGAGAAGAGCTGTTCCTTTAAAGCTCAGCAGCACAGACACAGCACAAGGACTTTAATGACCCTCTCAGGGCTTTGGTGTTGTTTACATCAGATTCAGTCCCTGAGAGAGTGTTTTAAATAACTTCTCAAGAACTCAAAGCTAAATTGAAACTCCAAAGTTTCTAAAAGTTTAATAAGTCTCTCTGAGAAAGTGTCCCCAGGTTCCATTTAGAGCAGGTCACTGGAGGCAGTGATGACAGCTGGGCACAAACAAGGCAAAGGTGTCTCTGGTGCTGAGCAAAGCTGGATGTGTTTGAGGAATGCCAAGGGCCAAGGCCTGAGCCCCAGCCCCTGGCCAGGCAGATGCTGTCCCTCCCTCCTTGCTCAGGGCTCTTGCCGGGATGGGCACTGGCATGTGGGGACGTGCAATGGCAAGGGCAGGAGCATGGGGCGGCCCCTGCCAGGCTGCTGAGCAGGGACAAGGAGGCAATGAGGCCCCAGGCCTGCAAGGGTCACTTGTCTCCTGCTCCTGCCTCAGGCCCAGGCCCAGCAGCCATGGCCAAAGTGCTGCCCAAGTTGGCTCTGGCAGGGCTGTCTTGCAGCTGCTGCACATGCCTGTGCCCTGTGCAGCCCAGGCTGTGCTACAGTGTCCCTGCCCTGCGCCTCTGTCCCTGCAGGCTCTGGGAACAGGTCCCCCTGTACCTTTTGGACACATACCTTGGCATATTGGAATGTTGTCCACATGGATGGCTACAGAGCCCCAAAACATAAATTCTTATCCCTTTTTTTCTGAAAATATTGGATCATAAGTCCCTATACTATCCTTTGGTGGTTTTCATTATAATCAAACTGACTGTTTTGAATAGAAGGGTGTTCTTCTTTGTGTGTAATAGCCTATACCCTGGTTAAAATAATTAGGAATCATTTTAGGCATTGGCATTCATGACCATAGCACTCCAGGTAGGGGCAAGTTAGAATCCATGTATTTTTCAATACAACTGTTTTTTCTGGAAGCTTGAAACATAACTGAAGAGGACAAGTGAGAAGTGACTATTTTCTTCAGCCTTATGGTGCTTCTTTTTTAGGAAATTCATGTGTAAAATATAACTAACCTGATGTCACTTTTTTTTTAGCAGAAAAAAACGGGTGATTAAGGGTAACTAAGGTCTATCCATCAGACATTCTATAAATCTTTAGATTACTGAGCCCCAAAGGGTAAGTTATCATGGTATACCATGAGAAATGGTACCTTTATCAACACCATATGGACCACACTGTATCTGGCCTTTGGACACTCAGCTTTTCAGCTACCTCATACAGACATGTTCATACACACAGACAAGAGTGCAAAAAGGTTTCTCATCTGACTTCACCATATCCCAGTGGCTCTGCAGAGCAGTTAGAAAATACACATTGAGTCTAATGAGGAAAGAGGGTACTGTGGAACAGTGCAGGGAGCAGGTGCAAGGCAGGGCCTTACAAGCACACTGATCAGCATTTGTCAGCATCTGTCAGCATGACTGACCCCACTTATTGTATTATTCCTCTATTTTCCTATGTTCATTTCTCTCCAAACCTCCTTTTCCTTCTTTGGTTCTTCCCCTAACATTCCATATTAAGTCTAGTGAAATTCAAAAATGCTGCTTCCTTGCACCCCAATATAAACCCTGTACCACTAGGCAGCAATACCAGCCATTCTGCAAAGCCATCTGGAGAGCCACTCTGCTGACCCATGGTGATAAGTTTTCTTCCCAGACCATGAAGCTGAGGCTGTTCTGGAACATCTGGGAATGTTTGTATTTATGTATTTATAAATGTATTTTTTAATCTAATGTACTTTATTTATTTATTTATTTAACATCTTTTACCATGGTCCACATGTTCCGTATGGTATACCATGTCCCCTGCTACAGAAGACTCCAGTATCACTGTTCTTACATTCAAAATGAAGATAATACTGAATAAACTTCTGTTCTTCAGTGGAACCAAACTACTGACAGACGTCTGATGTCAATCTCTCCTGGTCACCTTATGTTACAGTGATTGACAGGGGTGTTGGCCAACTAAATATCTCCCAAGGCTGCAGCCATCCTTTGGCAATGTCGAAGTTGGTCTTGGACCACATAAGCCATGTTGTAAAACTCATCCCCCGGCTGCCCCACCTGGCTGGCCCTTTCCTTTGCTGACAGCTCTGCCTCTGCCTGCCCACACAAAGCTTTGGGCTGGACCAGACTCCTTCTGGGGAATGTGTTACACCACAGCCCTTCCCAGGGAGCAAAATTCCCTTCTCTTTGTTCACAATCTGGGCTTCCCCAGCTGCCCTTAGCATTGATGTTTTCCTTTTTCAGGCTGTTCTCTACTATGTCAAAAGGACCCACTATCTCTGAAAGCACCCTTCAGTCCCTCCCAGGGCTCTGCTCTGCTCTCCTCAGTCCCCACCCCACTGAGCACAGAGCTCCTCTGTCCTGTACAGTGCTCATGTGCTCGAATCCATGGGTGCCTGGACAAGAAGGACGGTTCTTTTCTACAGGAAAGAAACCACAGAGCCCCAGGCTTTTGAAGGCAGATCAGAGGCACTCACCACAGGCCAAGGCCAGCCAGACCTGTCTGTCCTTGCAGCTTTTGTCTGAAAGAAACCCTTGGATATTCGGGGAGTTTTGGAGATGGAATTCCATTTCAGCCATGAGTGCCTGGACCAGAATGACAGTTCTTCTCCACAGGAAGGAAAGGGGAGAGCCCCAGTGTTTCAAAGGCTGATTAGAGGCAGCCCCAAGCAGGCCAAGGCCAGCCAGACCTGTTTGTCTTGGCAGCTTTTGTCTGGGAGCAATCCTTGGGTAGACAGAGTTTGGAAGGCCAAATCCCAGTTTTGTCCGTGGTCATCTGGACAAAAGGAGGACAGTTCTTTTCCATAGGAAGGAAAGTACAGAGCCCCTGTGTTTCACAGGCAGGTGAGAGCTGGCCCTCTGGAAGCCAAGGGAACCGAGACAGTCCTGGCAGCTTTTGTCTGGGACCTATCCTTGGATATAAGGAATTTTGGAGGCAGATTCCCAATTTTGGCTTTGGACACCTGGACTTGAAAGATGTTTTTTGCATGGAAAGAAGAGCTTTGCCGCTAAACGTTTTGAAGGCAGATGAGAGGTGGCCCCCAAGATGCCAAGACCATCCAGAGCTATCTGTTCTGGCAGGTTTCATGTGGGACAATATTTGGATATAATCAAATATGGAGGTAGAATCCCAATTTCAGTCATGAACCCCTGGAGGAGGAGAGTTCTTTCCCACAGGAAGGAAAGCACAGAACTCCAGGGCTAGATGAGAAGCAACCCTCAACATTCCAAGTTCAGCTGGTCCAGTCAGGCCAAACCAACCAGAACTTTTCCATGTTCTTTGATCCCTAGGGTCTTGCAGCATCACAATTGCCCCTCAGAGGGCCCATAGTATCACAAGAGTTCTTTGTTTCCATAAGGCGCAGCAACACCACAATGGTCTCCTTGGCTCTGCAGTGGCACCATGGCCCCTTGCTTCCATGTGGCCTTGCAGTGTCAAAATGGTTTATTTCGTTCCATGTAATGGCGCAATGGCACAATAGCTCCTTGGTTCTATTTGGCTCCCCAGGATCACAATGGACCCTTGGTTCCTCAGGGCATGGCTGTGGCACACAGGCCCCTTGGGGCCATGGGGACTCAGAGTGCCAAAATGGTCTCATTGTTTCCATGAGGCTCTGCAGTATCACAAAGAGCTCCCTGGTTCCACAAGGCCCTGCAGAGCCCATGGACTCAACAAGGCCTCAAAGTGCCATAATGGTCTCCAGGATTCCATGAGGCGCCGCAATGTCACAAGAGCACCTTGGCTCCATGAAGCCCTGAAGTATGGAATGGCCTCTTGATTCCACTTGGCTATTCACTGTCACATAAGTTCTTAGATCCACTGAGCTCTGCAGTGTCACAATGGCCCCTTGGTTCCAGTGGGTCCTGAAGTGTCATAATGGTCTCCAGGGTTCCATGAGGCTCCAGAATTTCACAATGGACTTTTGGTTCCATGAGCTTTTGTACAGCCAAAAGCAGTCTCCTTGTTTCCACAGTGTCATAGGTGACTCTTGGTTCCATGAGGTGCCTGGCCTCTCACAGCCTCTCAGAGACCTTCTCCCCCTCAAAGTCCCCAACAGCCTCGCACAGCCCCTCATGGCCCTTCACAGACGCAGGCCTGGGGCTCCTCCAAAGGAGAGGGGGTCGGGCCGTGCTTGTTCTCCTTTTATTTCGGCCCCTTCACAGCACGAGTGCAGAAAGGCTGAAATGGAGCCTTTCCCCAGCGTTTCCCTCGGGGTTAACTGCAGGCTGAAGCTCTGTGCTGGCGCTGGCCCGAGCGCCACCATCCCTGCAGCCGCCAGGTTTTTGCTGTCCCCCCCGTGTCCGTTCCCTGTCCCCGAGTCTCTCCCGGCTCTGGCAGCAGCAGCAGCCGCAGCGCAGGGGGCACCGGCCCGGCCCAGCCGGGGCTCCCGGCCAGGAGCAGCAGCAGCGCCGGCCCCTTCCTGCCTGCTCCTGCCTCGGCTCCCAAGGGCTTTTTCCAGCTCAATTCTGGACTAGAGCAGCAATCACCCACACACAGCCCTGACTCCTCAGGGCCCGCCTGTGCTGCCCTGAGCCAGCCCTCAGAGAAAGAAAGGATCGGGTTCCAGTGCTGTTTTCAGCACTGTTTTACTCACCCTGAGGTGACAGCAGGAGGGTGCTGCTGCCTTTGCCTTGGGAATTGGTGATCCTGCCTGTTCTTGGCCCTCTTCTGCTTGCCACTTGAAATTTATCTGTAAAACTGCAATTGCCTTTTTTGATCAGCTCTACCAGGAGTGCTTTCGTGAGGGTGAATGTGGGAATCCTTAAAATCAGAGGGTTTTGGGAAAGCTGCAAAAGGAAGGCCTCAGATACAGCAGAACTGTGATTAGAGCTAAGTGGTAGCCATAAGATTTGTCAGCAGAAAAGTTATATTAGAAGTAGAAAGTAAGGAGAAACAGAAAAATGGTTTTTGTATTAACGCTTGGTAGAATAACTCCCTAAGCTGCAGAAAAGTCTATCTAGTATATCAGATATTAGGAAGTTCTAAGCTTGAGCTCTGCGAATTTTGTTTTAAGTCTCACAAGCAGGTATTCTTTTGAAAAGAGCAAGCATTGTTTTAACCAAAGGTATGTGTGCTTATAGTGGTCGGATGGAACTACCATCAATATGCTTTTGATTTGTGAGATTGGTAAAAAAACTTCTAAAGTAAGTTGTAACATTAGGTTCTTTTCTGCGGAGGACATGAGCTGCTGGCACCTTCCCATTCTCATAACATTTGTAATGAGACTGATGGAGGAAAATAAACAGCTCGAGACATGTTCCTCAGCAGTCCGGTCCTGTTGGTGATTTGTACATAGCCACCGGATGGCAACAGGTGAACTCAGGCTTTTGGTCCCAGACATCATGATTAGCAGATCTTGAAATGCTCTCAAGTCCCTGAGCACAAAGTCAAGGACAATTCAAGCAGCCACACAGGCCACATTTGCAGTGCTCAAACACAGCCCTGTTGCTGCTGCTGCTGCCGAAAAAGAATCACCTGACAGAGGCCATCACAGAAATTGCCTCTTGAGAGTCAAATCAAATGAAAAAATCCACCAGGAAGAAGAGAAACCAGAGTGTCTTGACTCACTTCATTCCCTCTGCTCCCGAGCAGCAGCAGCAAATGGAGATGCGCAGAGGTATTTCCAGCTGCTGCTGATCCCAGCTGGAGTCCAGCCTGCTGCCCAGGCCCAGCGGGAAGCTGAGCCCAGCCCGGGGAGCTCCCGCAGTGTCGGGAGCTCAGCGCACACAGGGCCAGGCCCAGAGCCCCAGGCACAGCCGCCCATTGTGGTGCAGCGGCGCAGACGGAATGTCCTGCGGCCCAACCCTCCTGCTCGTGCCACACAGTGCCAGCGCTCTCCCCCTCCTCCTCCTCCTCTCCCAGTACGGCACAAATTCCAGCTCGGAGGAGGCTGCCCCAGAGAGGGCTGAGGCTCCTGCTTCAGCCTCAGTGTCCCTGCAGAGGAACAGGGCATCTTTCAGCCCTTCCACAAGCTCAGGTCTCTCATTTCATGGGGAATCTGGGATGAAAATGGACTTGTTAAGAAGGACAAAAGTGGCATGAATATGTAGAATGATGGCAAGAGGAGAAGTTGTAGTATTGCAGATCAGTAGAGATAGTGGTTGATTTCCTAAGTGATGGCTGCTCCAATTTGTTTGAATTTTGTGGGCTATGACGCCTAGAGCAGCTTGTTGCTCCAGTGAACAGATTCGGGGACTGTTTGCTTCAGTGCCATACAGCCAAGATTGGAAGGGTTGCAGGTCATCATTGGTGATGCCAACAATATTACGAACCCATTGGAGATCTCCTAGGAGTTTCTAAGCATCATGTAAATTACTTATTTGTGCAGCAATTGTTACTTTTTAAGGCCTGATCTGAGCATCTGAGATGAGCCAACCTAAGTATTTCCATGGTGCAGAGCATTGGACATTTCAGGAGCTACAGTTAAACCTGACAGCAAACAAGATGTCGTTCATATAATGATAAATAAGTACATGTGGCCAATGTTGTCATATAGGTTGAAGTGCCAAATCAACAAGGATTTGGCACATAGTAGGCGAGCTGTAAGAGCCTTGGGTGAGAACTTTCCATTCATAGTGTTTGGCAGAGGCCACACAATTGACAGATGGCAAAGTAAGTGCAAATCTTTGTGTGTCATTGGGGTGTTAAGGAATTGTGAAGAAACAGTCTTTTAAGTCTATTATAACAATTTTCCAGTTTTGAGGAATCATTGTGGGAGCAGGAAGGCTAGGTTGATATGCTCCCATAGCAAACATTTGTTCATTAATTTTTCGTAAATCATGTAAAACTCGCCATTTTCCAGACTTCTTTGGTATAACGAAGATAGGAATTTTCCGTGGGCTTGTGGAAGGTCAGATGTGGCCTGCTTTTAGTTGTTCTTGAATTAATTCTTCTGCAATGTGCAGCCATTCTGAAGTCATCAGCCACTGGTCTACCAATACTGGCTTTTCAGTTAGCCATGTGATTTTTAGTATGGGCAGCTGTTGTCCAGTGGCCACGGCACAAAATGCTGATCAGTTGTCATGATGAGTCCTAATTGTGGTAAGACATCTCGTCCACTTAAACCTGGAAATGTGTGTGGAAGTTGCATCACATATGGTCATGTTACAACAGTTTGGCCATCTTCAAATTGCAGCGTAATTAAATCTTTACTTTGGTTTGGTGCCTTTGCATCTCCTACTCCTACTACTTGAGTGACAGGAGATTGCAGTTCCCATGTCTGAGGCCACATTTGTTGATTGATGATGGTGACATCTGCTCCAGAGTATAATAATGGTTCTAAATTAGTTTGCTGATTGCCTTTATTAATTGAATCTTTTGGTATGATCTCCGATTAAGATCTAATGTGAAGAACACTTCATGTCCAGTAGATCCAAAACCATTTTCTCCTCTTATTTTGGGTGTTTGGCCTTTTTGTAGGAGCATCTTGTAATAGTGAAGATCATATGTACAGGGCAAGGGAAGTATTTTAGCAATTTTCCTACCAGTTGGATTTGTGACTGGTGGTTGTAATGCATAGGCCATGATTTGCACTTGTCCTGTAAAGTCTGCATCCACCACTCCAGGTAGTACGATTACTCCTTGTTTTCCTGATGAAGATCTTCCAAGTAAGAGTCCTCCAAGTCCAGAAGTCTGACTATATAAAGGACCTTTTACATCAGTTGGAATTAGTGTCACTTCTTTATTACTCAAAGTTACTTCTACTGTGGTTGCTACGTCCACTCCGAAGCTTCCTCGGGTGGCTGGGATGTGCTGGTCTTGCACACTCTGGGAGCCGACTTCCCAATGAGTGTGCTCTCTTTAAAATACCAAGTTTTGGGGAAAGAGGTTTAGGGGTTTTAGAGCTAGGAGAGGGAGAAACAGGGTGAGCAGAGGTACATGGCTTTACATTTGGCTTTTTCTCCATTTCCTTTTGTTTGAGCAATGCTGTTCGGATTTGTAAACTCCAGAACACAAATTTAGCTGAGGGTGATTTGCCAGATTGTCCTAAGGTTATCAATTCATTCCCAACTTTATCCCAGAATTGAATATTGTGGATTTCTTCAGGGGAAATGTTTGGGAACTGCAGAAAAAGCCATCTTATAAACTGTTTCAATTTTCCTTTAGAGAATTTCACATTACCATTGACTAAAATGCTAACAATATTATAATACACTCTTTTTTGTACAATGCTGAGTTTAGAACCCATGTTAGATGTAAAAAGCAAAGTACTTAATCCTGCCTGACCAAAAACAAAGCTAAAATCAGCTACCAATTTCTAAAAAAAACCACAGATAGAAAGCGATAACGAGCAGACAAAAGCTTCACAATGCAGCTGTATATACTGCTTTTAAAATTCCCGGGCAGCAGCAGCAGGGCACGCCCTGCGAGCCGAGGCAGACACAAAGCCTCCCCCGCGGTGGAATGCAGCCGCCCCGCGGAGCAGAGACAGCAGCCACTCCACGTGGCAAGCCGAAACCGGGGCCCACACCGCCGCGTGTGCAGAGAACACTCCCGTCCCCGCACCAAGAGAGATCCCCCGGCCACGTGGAAAGAGAGCTCCCCCTCCCCCACACAGAGAGAGAAAGAGAGTCCTCCGCGGAGCAGAGAGCCGAGAGCCCCCCCCTCCCCCGCACAGAGAAAGAGAGAGAGTCTCCCGACCACGTGTAGAGAGCTGAGCACACTGCCGAGCCGGGGGAGAAGGGCAGAGAGCGATCCCGCTCCGGCGCGAATTCCAAAAGACAGTGAAACATGCAGCAGAAAGCTAAAGCTAGAACGCTCCCGTCTGTGGGGCTGCGCAGCCAAAAATGCAAAGGTAAAAAGGAACAGAACTCACGGCAGAGTCTGTTTTTGAGCTTCTGCTCTACCAAAAGCAGAGATACTCACGTGAAATGGAAGCTGTAGGCTGGGTACAGGCAGGCAGGTCTCTTCACCGGAAAAGGACCTCTCTGTGTGCAAGAGAGGCTACCCTCTTCTCCCTCTGGAACGTCTGCTCACCACAAGGGAGCCGGGCTTTCCAGAGGCGCCAAACAGTCCACGAAACTTTTTCTGGGAGTATTCCCAAAGCCTCTAGCTGGGAGTCTTGAAGCAAGGCTCTTTTCAGCTGGGTGCACGGCTGCCAGAAGCTCTCCCGAGGTACTGCGAGTCCATTCTCGGGCTGCGGAGTCGCTTTGCCCACCTCAGGGACACCAATATATTGGAATATGAATCCCAATATTAGCAGTTAGATGGTGCCTGGGCCAGTCTGACCTTCACTGCTGGGCCAAAGGCGGCAGCTGTGGTGTAGATCACCCCAGAGATACCTTGGCTGCTGGAGATTGCAGCAGGGCACTGAACAAGTCCAGGCTTGTCAGGAACTCCATTTACCTCAGGAGAGAGAGCTTCTGGCAATGGTGAAGAGAGAAAGGGGAGGATTCCGCTGGAGGGTTGAATGTCCAGATGTTTATTCCATGGTTACAGAGGTCTGAACCGGGGCAACTGCTCCAACAGAATGCGGCCGCATGGTCTGATTAACCTTTTAAGCCCAGGGACAGGGGAAGGGGAGGGGACAGGTGAGCTACCAACCAGGTGAAAGGGGCAGGGTCTCAAGGGACTAGAATGACACTTAGACAGGCCAATGACCTCTGGGCATAGGGGCATCTTTTGAACGTGACCAACCACACGACGACCTTCCTGGAAGTTAAGCCTGATTGACAGGACTCACTCAGCAAGGGGGCGAGGGGGAAGGGAGAGAGGTATAGGCACACCTGGGAAGGGACCCGGAAGTTAAAAACAGGACATTGCAACACACCGCAACACTGCGTGATTGTGGAGAAAACATGGGGAGGTGGGATGGAAAACCTACTGCTGTTCTGGCACGACAGGTGCGTGAATTGAAGGAAGCCACCAGAAGGAAAGCAGCTCCAGTTGCCCGTAGACAAACTGCCAGGTATGATGATGATGACATGTCCGATCCCCTTGAAGGAACATCCAAGACATACGCCCAGGGAAAGAAGGATAACCAGGCTTAGAGGGACCCTGCCTGCGGCCAGGGAAAATCTTGTTTTCTGGTCTGTGTGGATTTGTTGGCCTGGCACATCGGAACCACAAGAATAGAAAGCTTTTGTTGATACTGGTGCGCAATGTACATTAATTCCACCGAGACATGTAGAGACAGTGTGTCTCCATTGCCGGTGTGACAGGGGGATACCAGGATTTCACTTTGGTGGAAGCTGATGTGAGCCTGACTGGGAATGAGTGGAAGAAACACTCTATTGTGAGTGGCCAAGAGGCCTCGTGTATTTTGGGCATAGACTACCTTCGAAGTGGGTATTTCAAAGACCCAAAGGGACTCAGATGGGCATTTGGAATAGCTGCTGTAGAGACAGAGGCTATCAAGCACTTGAACAGCTTGCCTGGACTGTCAGAAAGCCCATCTGCTGTAGGTCTCCTGAAGGCGGAAGAGCAACGAGTACCAATTGCCACCTCAACAGTGTACCGCCGACAGTACTGAAAAAACTGAGATGCTGTGATCCCCATCCATAAGATGATCCGAGATCTGGAGAGCCAAGGGGTGGTCAGCAAGACCCACTCACCCTTCAACAGCCCCATTTGGCCTGTGCGAAAATCTGAAGGAGAATGGAGATTGACTGTGGACTATCGTGCATTGAATGAAGTGACTCCACCACTGAGTGCTGCCGTGCCAGACATATTAGAGCTCCAGTACGAGCTGGAGTCCAAGGCAACAAACAACGTGGTACTCCACTATTGACATAGCCAATGCATTTTTCTCCATTCCATTGGCAGCAGAATCCAGGCTTCAGTTTGCTTTCACCTGGAGGGTCGTGCAGTCCACCTGGAACCGACTGCCCCAGGGGTGGAAGCACAGCCCCACCATCTGCCATGGACTGATCCAGGCTGCACTGGAAAAGGGTGAGGCTCCAGAACACCTGCAATATATTGATGACATCATTGTGTGGGGGAAGACAGCAGCAGAGGTGTTCAAGAAAGGAGAGAAAATCATCCAGATTCTCCTAAAAGCTGGCTTTGCCATCCAGAAGAGCAAAGTCAAGGGACCTGCTCAAGAGATCCAGTTCCTGGGAGTGAAGTGGCAAGACGGATGGCGTCAGATTACCACCGATGTTATCAACAAGATCACAGCAATGTCTCCACCATCCAGCAAGAAAGAAACACAATCTTTCCTAGGCGCCATAGGTTTTTGGAGGATGCACATTCCCAAATACAGTCAGATCGTCAGCCCTCTCTACCTGGTCACCCATAAGAAGAACACTTTCCATTGGGGCCCTGAGCAGCAACAAGCCTTTGCACAGATCAAGCAGGAGATCGCTCATGGTGTAGCCTTTGGCCCAGTCAGGACAGGACCAGAGGTGAAGAATGTGCTCTACTCTGCAGTCGGCAACCATGGCTTGTTCTGAAGCCTTTGACAGAAGGTGCCTGGGGAGACTCGAGGCCGACTACTGGGATTCTGGAGTTGAAGCTACAGACGCTCTGAAGCCAACTACACTCCCACAGAGAAGGAAATCTTAGCTGCCTATGAAGGAGTCCAGGCTGCCTCAGAGATAATAGGCACTGAAGCACAACTCCTCCTGGGACCCCGACTACGAGTGCCGGGGTGGATGTTCAAAGCAAAGTTTCCCTCTACGCATCTTGCCACCACTGCTACATGGAGCAAATGGATTGCTGTTATCACACAGCGCGCCCGTATTGGAAAACTGAATCGCCCTGGGATTCTGGAAATAATTAAAAACTGGTCGGAAGGTGAAAACTTTGGTCTCTCTGATGAAGGGGAACAAGAAGTGACACGGGCTGAAGAAGCTCCACCATACAACCAACTGCCAGCAGAAGATACACGATACACTCTCTTTACTGATGGTTCTTGCCGCATTGTGGGAATGAACCGGAAGTGGAAAGCAGCCGTATGGAGCCCCACACAGCAGGTGGCAGAGGCCACTGAAGGAGATGCTGGACCAAGCCAACTTGCTGAACTCAAAGCTGTTCAACTGGCCCTGGACATTGCTGAGAGAGAGAAGTGGCCAAAGCTCTACCTTTATATTGATTCATGGATGGTAGCCAATGCTCTGTGGGGATGGCTGGAGAGGTGGAGAAAGGCTAACTGGCAGCGTAGAGGAAAACCAATTTGGGCTGCTGATGAGTGGAAAGACATTGCTATCAGGGTAGAGAAACTGCCTGTAAAAGTCCGCCATGTAGATGCCCATGTACCCAAGAGTAGGGCCAATGAGGAGCACCGAAACAATGAGCAGGTAGGTCAGGCTGCAAAGATAGGGGTGTCCAAAATAGACCTAGATTGGGAACATAAGGGACAGTTATTCCTAGCTCGATGGGCCCATGATGCCTCAGGCCACCAGGGCAGAGATGCCACCTATAAGTGGGCACGAGATGGAGGCGTGGATCTAACCATGGCCAGTATTTCTCAGGTTATCCATGACTGTGAGACGTGTGCTGCCATCAAGCAGGCCAAATGAGTGAAGCCCCTCTGGTACGGTGGGCGGTGGTCCAAGTACAAGTATGGGGAGGCCTGGCAGATTGACTCCATCACACTGCCCCAGACACGCCAGGGCAAGCGCTACGTGCTGACCATGGTGGAGGCCACCACTGGATGGCTGGAGACCAACCCTGTGTCTCACGCTATGGCCCGGAACACCATCCTGGGCCTGGAAAAGCAAATCCTGTGGAGACATGGTACCCTTGAGAGGATCGAGTCAGACAATGGGACTCATTTCAAGAACAACCTTATCAACACCTGGGCTAGGGAACATGCCATTGAGTGGGTGTACCATATCCCCTGCCATGCACCAGCTGCAGGCAAAGTGGAGAGGTACAACGGACTGTTAGAAACCACATTGAAAGCATTAGGTGGGGGATCTTTCAAGAACTGGGAGCAGCATCTGGCAAAAGCCACCTGGTTAGGTTACACCCGAGGCTCTACTAACTGAGTGGGCCCTGCCCAGTCTGAGCCTTTGCAGAGAGTAGATGGAGACAAAGTCCCAGTGGTACATGTCAGACGTTTATTAGGGAAGACTGCTTGGATTAATCCTGCCTCAAATACAGACAAACCCATTTGTGGGGTTGTTTTTGCTCAGGGACCAGGTTGCACATGGTGGATAATGCAAAAAGATGGAAGAACATGCTGTGTACCTCAGGGAGATCTGATTGTTGGATAAAACCTGTGTAAATATCACCGTTTGCTGAATGTTATTACCATTTTCTGTGTATAGCTGTATAATGGATGCATCATGTATGTACTTGTAGAGTTAGAATTTGTGAGATGCAAAGCTGTGCTTTGTGTCAGGTACAAACAGGTGACGTGTGTACTTGTGATTGCGATATGTCTGGACACCGACAATGGGACAGTTGTGAATCCTAATAATAACTGAGGAAAATAAAGCATGGAAAAATGCCTTTGAACCTATCTTTTGTTTGCAATTACCCTGGTTGATTTAGGAGCATTAGAAGAAAGGTGTTAAAGGTGTTGCTTTTTGCTCGCATTTGATCCATAAAAAGCTCTGCAATAATAACCTTTTGAAGTCTAATTTTAGAATATTACTTGTATCCTTGAAACTATAGCTTTGGAATATATATAAAGGAAATATGCTTATCTCACGCCTTATTGAAGCAGAGAAAAATAGCTTGAGAAAGGAAGATGAACATCAACTCAAGGGTTTATGGTTTCAACCAAAGGGAAGCTGGACATCACTGTTATGAGATTTATAGTCTCTGCAATTACAAGGTGGACCCACATCTGGGGAGCTGGACCCCACCAGATGGGAGTTGTCTTTTTTCTTTGGAAAACTGGACCGTCACCATCTGGGGATACTCCTTTGAGATACATCCTGAGAAATTAAAATCACAATAGTGTATAGAATTGTGATGTAATAATTTGGAATAAAAATTGCTGATGAGTAAAACATTGGAAATAGAAACTGCTGAAAAAAACCTGATGAGTACCCTTACAAATACCTGTAACCATCAATTATCGGTGTGCAGTTGGAGGGAAAACTTCCCCCACTGTACCCAGCGCTGTATTGCTCATACTTTACCATATTAAATAATAAATTGATTGCTGCTTGAATATTGGCCTAGTCAAGCTTCTTATTCATAACAAATTTATATTAGTTTTAGTAGTAAGCAGACAATATGGGGATAAGGGGTGGAATGTCCTGGGTTGACTATATAATGCTTTTATCCCCAGTTGTCTCATTCTGTTTATGTTGAATAATAAGTTTTGTGTTCCAGAGAGTGAAGGGGGGGAGAAAAGAAGCGCACATTTTGTTTTCAGACACTGCACTCCTCCTCCACGTTCCTGCTCCTCACTGTGTTGTCTGTGGATGAACAGACAGCAAGACAGAGCTCTTCTTTTGCTTTTTAGTTAGCTAGCTGAGGCAAAGAAGTTCCCTGGACTGTTTTATTCCCTTTTGCTTTGGACATCTTGAAACTGCTTGAGACTGAACACCCAGGAGACCACCGGCAGCTGCAGCTGTGGCCCACCAGGCCAGGCCTGGCCTGCGACAATTCCAGCCCTGAGGGACTGATCAGAGACTGAGTGATCTGCAACCCGGGTTTTCTCAGTTTGTCATCTCTTTTAGAGTGGCAAGGGGTCTCATTGTTTGATTTTGTGTTGGTTTTATTGTTTAATAAACAGGTTTTTTTCCACCTTTCTCCAAGGAGGTATTTTTTTTCCCTCCCAGACCAGTTGGGGGGAGGGGCCAATTGGATCTGCTTTTCCCACCAGAGCTCCTTTGGGGTTTTGGGGATTCTTCCCCAAATTTGCTCTGAACCTGGACATGGACAAATTGAATTAGGACAATATGAGACAATAAAAACAAAGACTTACGGACATCTGGGTACCTTTTTCTGGGCATCACGAGCCCAAAAAAGGACAGCCGTTAATAAAGCATTAACCCCTAAAAACAATAGCCCATTGCATATTCATACACTTCATACATGATGCATAAATTCTGTTCAAACAGAGGATTCTGTCTGGTCAGTGTCAACTTCTTCCCTCTAATGCTAATAGCACCTTCGAGGCAGGAAGTAGTGCGTTTCTTCTGATAAGAAGGCAATAAATTCTTTTTCTCTTAAAGATCTAGGTGTCCTGTGGCTGCTATCTCACTGCAAGTCCTTGCTTTTAAACAAAGTATCTTACATAGCATAGTTTCTATTATACAATTTTTATAACCTAAAACTATATTTAACACAGTACTTAAGAAAATTAATACAGCATTGCTTTCTAACACAACATGTATAATATTCATTTTAATATTTGTGAAAAGCCAATCATAAAATATATGCATTTTTCACATGGGGGATGACTCAATGAGACAGCTGGGGGTGGGAGGGATTTTGACGAGGGACTCCATTTTGTCAGCTATCTGATAGGCATACAGGAAGAAGAGGTACTGGAGAATGCGTTAGGGTAGAATCCAGGCCCGTGTGATCAGTACAGATCTGGGCAGGGGATAGAGAAGGAGGGGAGATGGCAGAGAGCAGGTAGCTCGTCTGTGCTTTAGAGCAGTTTCTGTCTCTCATCCTAATCTTGGTGTCAGTGGGTTCAGGAATGCTGGGGGCAGAGCACAAAATCTGGGTTGAATATTAGAACTTTGAACCCTTGAGAAAACTCTATAATTCATGTAAAAAATTTGGTACAATTTTGTGAATCTTACCACTCACTGAGTTTGCAAAAGAAAGAGTCTTCCGAGTCTTCCCCTAAATGAGTCCCAAAATGCTCCATGACAAACTGAATCAACAGAAATGTCTGGGAACTCCTTAAAGAGCCAATGAAAAAAAGGCTTCAAATTTCCCTTAGTAAAACTCTTCCCCTCTGAAAGGAGAACCTCCCTAACTGGAACATATATGTCTCTCTCAGCTTTGGATAATTTGTTACCCATAGCTGCCCTGATGGAAAGGGTTGCCCACCCACAGGACTAAAATATCACCCAAGGATCCTGCACTGCAGGTGGCTGTCCCCCAACTCACTGCTCTGGTGACTCTGGATGCAGGTGTTTCAAATGTCCCATGGGCTTCACCAGCTGAGCCGGCCCTCCTGCCCTTTGAGGGTGCCGACGCTGCCTTCAGCAAGCCCTGATTAAACTCAGGTCCCACTCCAGGACGGAGGCTGACCCGAGGTGTTTTCTGTCCGGTGACGGTGGAACAGCTGGATCTTCACTGGAGTCGCTCTCAGGGAATTCTCATAGAAGCTCCCTGTTTGGGCACCACATGTTGTGGCGTGTCCACAGCCAGTCTCTGTGAAAGACCTGGACTCCCAGAGCTGGGAGCAGGCTCGCTTAAACTGCTGATGAATGAGGCAAGAGAGGAGTGTTTGTGTGGAACTTCAAACACTGTGGATTGTGCTGAAGAAGGTCCAGGGAGGAAGACAAAATGGAGAAGGGAACACAGGGTTTATATATAGGCGATTAAAGTGTCTTATATGCAGCAACCCAGGAACAACAGGGGAAAAGAGATGTGAGAACATCCTAGGTGGAGTACGTATAAGGAAAAAAAGAAGTTCATAATAACAAGAAACCCTGTTGAATCCCCATAAGCCTGCAAAAGGCGTTGGGCAGGATCATTACATTTAGAGGATTGCCTCACTTTAATACATAATCTTTCCTCTGAGGTATTGCAGTTCCAGTGGTAGGCCCCTGGACCTCCACAAAACTACTACTTCCTGAGATTTCATTACTGGGTTCAGACCTCAACAGTGCTGAAAGCAGAGGCCTGTCCTTTGTGTTCCCTTTGGGATGGCAGTGGAATTTCCCCGAGTGCACATTCAGAGGCACCTTCATGGCTTCTCATGCCAAAACACCAAAACTAAATGTGCAAGGTGGCTTCTTTGAATGACATTTAGTCCTTTGAAATATCTGCAGCAAGTGGTCTGAAACTGCTTTCTGAGCCTGCTCCATGGGATCAGCTGTGAGGGGCTGAGGGCTGGCCTGAGCATGGTGCTGTGTCCCACTGGGAGCAGGCCCAGAGCCTCACCTGGAGAGCAGGCACTGCCAGAGGCCCTGGAGATCTCACCTGCTCTGCACCCACATTTGTAAAGGTACTCTAAACATCAGTTGGTGCTGACCTTCCCCTTGGACCCCTTGGTTTAGTCACTATGGGGAATTTCTTTCCTGAAGCCCGTGGGATTTCCCCCTGGCAGCTGTGATGGGGATGCTCAGGGAGTGTGGGGCTTTGGGGGCAGCTGCCCGGGCAGGGGCTGAGCTCGGGGCCCTGTTGGGCCCATGGGCCCCAGCAGCAACAGCAGCAGCAGCAGCCCCAGGGCCCAAAGCCCCTTGCCCCCTGCCCAGCACAGCCTGCCCTGTCCCTGCAGCTGTCAGCCGAGTGGGGCCCAGGGCCAGTGGCCGCTGCCAGCAGCAGGAATGCGGGCAGGGTGAGGATGCCCTGGCTTGGCTTTTGTCTCTTGAAGAATGCGGGCTCAGGGCAGTGCAGAGCAGGCTGGGAAGCAGAGGCCGGAGCCTTTGGAGCCTGCAAGCCTTAAAGATCAGCCCCTGCAGCAGCCCAGATGCAGGTGCCCCAGTTGCCAAGGCTGTGGTGGCCTTCAGAGCGTGCAGGTGGATTTTGCATGCCTGTGGCCTGCTGCCGGCTCTGGGCCCAGAAGTCCCTGTGGCTCCAGCAGGAAGGGTGGCTGAAGGTTTGCTGCCTGCTTTGGTGGCATGGCTGCCGGGGCCAGTGCTGTGAGAGCACCCTGGGTGAGAGCTGGTGAAAGCTGAGCTCTTGGGGACAGTGCGGTGCCCCAGGGCAGGAAGAGCAGCAGAGCCCAGTGCCAGGAGTGGTGTCAGTGGGAGCCCCTGTGCACAGGGACCCCCAGCCCCAGGGTGGCTGTGCCAGCACCCCCAGGCACCTCCAGCCCTGGGAACTCGGATCAAGAGGAACCCACAAGTGTGCAAACGCTGCCTGTGCCCAAAGGAATGGCAAAGAGAAGTGAGGTTATAAAAAGAAACAGTATTTATTTGCCGAAGATTGGCAAAAGCTCGGATTTACAGAACATGTTTCATTTTAAAAATCCTTATAACAACAACAACAATGTACAGAAGATATTTACATGGGATCCGATGGACTAACAATCTTCAAAACATATTTACAGAAATCTTCTAATGCAGTCAACATATTTACAAGAAACTTGAAGCTTTCAAACATATTTACAAAGGCATGGCATCTGCGCCATCGTCTGCATCAGTCCTGGAAGAAAGGAAGCAGCAGAACTGGACTCAGCTGCCAGCACTGAGCCCAGCAGGGCTGGGAGCTGGGCCCCAGGGGCTGGGCCGGGGCTGGCAGGGCTGGCGTGGCCCCAGGAAAGTGCAGGGCAGACCGGGGCTGGTGCTTGTGCCACCACAATCCAGGCCCCCTGCGGGCACTGTGTCCCTGAGCGGGGCCATCCAGCCCAGCCCCAGCCTGGCGTCAGGGGACCCAGTGTGTCTGTGGGCAGGGCGTGGGAAGCAGCTGCCGGTCTTACCTGTGGGGCTCCATCTTCATCCAAGGACCATGGGCTCCTCCTCATCATCCTCATCGACCTCAATCTCCTCGGTGTTATCCTCTTCATCAACCTCCATATCTTCGATGCTGTCCTCCTCCTCTACTTCCATGTCTTCAACAGGATCTTCCTCGTCCACCTCCATCATCTCTTCCCTCTCCAGCACCATGTCCACTTCCATCTCCTCCACACTGTCTCTGGCACTCTGCGAGGGGCAGCACAATCTCCCAGTGGGCTTCCTGTCCCACACCATCCATTCCCACATGGCTGCAGCCTGTCCAAACCAGGTGCCCCCCTGCCTGGAATGGCACTGTACCTCCACTGGCACCGCAGTGCACATCCTGCTGGGATTGGTGCTCCAGAGCAGGCAGCAGGAAAAGCCCAGGCAGCAGCAACACCTCAGCAGTCAGGGGCAGAGCACACAGCAAGTGGCAACTGATGCTTGGCAGCCAGTGAAGTGCCTGCTCTGCTCGTTTCCAGGTCCTGGACGTTCCACCTGGAACCCTCTGGGAGCTGTGATGTCACTGAAATTTCAGGGCTGCTGCGCAGTGGGAGATGGAGATGGCAGAATGATCAAATCCTTGAATGGTTTGGCTTGGAAGGGACCCTAAAGATCATCTGGTTCCAAGCTGAGCAACCTCCCAGCACACCAGGCTGCTCTGGCCCCTGTCCCAGCTGGCCTTGGATGTTGCTGGGGATGGGGCATCCACAGCCTCTCTGCACTGGTCCCTGTGTCAGGGACAAGCACTCTGAGAGTAAAGAACTTCTTCCCATCATCAAATCTCTTCCAACTCTTGCAGTTTGATCCCATTCCTCCCTGTCCTGTCACTACAGTTCCTGACAAAGAGTCCTCTCCCACTTCCCTGTGGGTCAGGCTGTTCCTGCAGGGTCACACGTGCGGCTGAACCTGCAGACAGGAGAGAGAAGCCAAGCTCCCACTCAGAGAAAATGGGGAAAGTGACAAGAGAGATGAGAGTAGGAGGAAAAAGTAGAGACATGCAAGGCATTGGTTTGGGTGGGCTGTGGGATTCATGCCTTTTATTGGAGGCCAGGTTCCCTGATGCACTCAGTTCCTGTGTGGTGGCCTGTCCACAGCCAGCCTCTGTGAGGAAACGGAACTCCCAGAGCTGGGAGCACGCTTGCTTAAACTGCTGGTGAATGAGGCTCTAAAGGGATCTTTGTGTGGAACTCCAAACATTGTGTATTGCGATGAAGAGGGTCCAGGGAGGGAGAAAAATGGGGCTGGGGACACAGCGTTTTATATGCGGGGGAACGGCAGCAGAGCATTCCAGTAAGCCAGGACCAATAGGGTATAAGAGAGTGGGGAACATTCTAGAGGGAGTACATATATGGAAAATACAGCAGTTGAACTGGGTGATACCAGCAAAACGTGCGGCATCACCATGAGCCTGCAAATGCCCATGGGTGTCACCATTGCATTTAGAGCGGTGTCTCTCTTTTTCCTTGGTCACTTTGCCCTGAGGTATTACAGTTCCAATCGTTCTGGGCGCTCACCTCTCCCTCCTTTTTGTTTTCAATAAAGAAGGCTTCTGCCGTAGAGTTTTGCAGGCATTTAGCAAAAATGGATACAATAACCAGCACAATGAATACAATAAACAAAGCCCACAAAACAGTCTTAACTAGAGATGAGAGCCAGCTTTTGATCCCCCAGTGTTTGAAAAGTCCAGTGAACCAGTCGCTGTTGCTTTCCATCTGGATCTTGTTTCCTTGATCTTTCAGCAGCTGGATGCTCTGGTATATTGACTCCCTCTGTGACAGCAGGTTGAAAAAACACATGCCTTCAAATGCCTGTCAGCCATGGCCATGGACGAGAAATTAGGGCTTGTCTGTGGAAGCACCCAGCTGAAGGCATGCAGCTCAGGGAGAAGCATCCAGATTTCTGCTGCAGCGGCAACAAATGGCAGCATCCTCTGACTTGAGCTCATGTAGTATCTGGAGGCTTGGATGGCCTAAAAGGAAACAGATAAAGAGAGTAGAAGGTGAAACCTAAGTTCTGGTCCCACTAAACTTTCTCTTCTGTATGCCAAGGGCGTGAACACAGCTTATTAGAAGGATCATAGATCAATGGTAAAATATAGTTTTTACAAACTTTAAGTCATACATCGTGGTCGTGGTTTGAGAGGAAGTGAGGTTTTTGGGATGCTGTGGTAACACCAATGGGTGCTCAGATTTGAATATTGGCACCTGGTGCGGCCACTGGGGACATGAATGCGCCTCTGAGAACACAGGAGTTAAAAGCAGAGAACTCGCAGGTGAAGCTCTCTTGGGTTCTGTCAGGGAAAAAAGGTCAGACCTCCCCTGCCATCTGGGCGGGGGAGGGGAAGCCATGCAGCCAGGTGAGGAAGGTCCGGCCCTGAGGATGGAAGGGTGGAAGAGTGGAAGAGCACCGAGAGGCATCGGGCAGCCCCCCACCCCCAGGAGAGAGAGGGAGGGAGAGAGAGAGAGAGAGAGAGAGAGAGAGCCAGCCTGAGTCTGTGACTGTGCTACCTTGAAACTTGATAACGTGTGCCCGCAGCACGGATGGGAAGGAGAAGGGAGGGAGGGGGGTGCAGCAAGAAGGTGTCCGGCCGCTGTGGGAGTTCTGGGCGGGCAGAGCCTGAGATTTTAACCCTTATTTTGGACAATGAAATCTTTGCAGAACAGTAACCTTCCTAGAAGAGAGATAGAGATGAAACAGAGGAAGAAATGGACAAGTGTGATGAAAGTTCCTGCAAGTGAAAGATGTCAGAAGAGCGGGGAAGAATCTTAGGTGAGAAGAGATGATGCAGTGGCCTTAGCTGGACTTTTCTTGTATAGCCCTGGACAGAACCATGTTTCCTGTGACACAGAGACTGCATCCAGGGGGAGGCAATGGCTCAAAGCCAAGAGGATTAAGTGATGAGATACCTTGGCCCCAGGGGGTGAAATCTGGGGGGGACAGGTGTCCCGAAAGTGAGACACTGTGCTCTTTTTGGACTGGGACAAAGCATCCTTAAAAGGAAAACCCTAGAAGCAGCTCTGGTCCATGTGCAGTGGTGAGAGCACTGGACATGGAAGGAAGAGGTCATAATGGCAGATGTTCTCCAGGCGCTGCCAGTTTTCCAGTGACGTGGAAACACATATGGGGGAATCCATAAAAATCAGAGAGTTTTAGGAAGGTTGTAAAAAGGACAGGCCACAGAAACAGCAAGAATTGTGAAGTTCTAAAGAAGCAGAAAAAGATATACAAGTTGTAGCGAAGACAACAGGCCTGCTGGCTGGTCAGCGAGCTGTACGCATCTTTCCATTGTCATAACCACGTAATGAGGCTGATGCTGAAAACATAAAAAGCTCTAGACGCTGATCAAAGCAGCCCCATCCTGTTTGCGTCTGTATATAAACTGCCAGCGTACCAAACATGAGGTTTTGACGGTGTTTCTTGGGAAAGCCCATGGCACAAGAAGGACTCCTCTCCTCTTGCTGAACAGAGAATTGATTATCTAAAGGGTGGTGATGGACCGAGAGTTGGTGATCTGAGGGATGGATGTATTGGAAATTTGGTGGGGGCAGGAGGAAATGCTTTCGGAAGGTTTTCCTTTTCCCTGTGTGTTTTTTTTTACTTGCAGTGTCGTTAATAAAGTTTTCTTTTCTTTATTTCTAAGTGGGGGCCTGCTTTGCTTATTCCTGGTCACATCTCACAGCAGAAACCAGGGAGAGTGTATTTTCATGGGGGCACTGGCTTTGTGCCAACATCAAACCATGACATATATATATAATAAAATAATAAATCAAGCCTTCTGAAATATGGAGGCAAACCCTCATCTCTTCCCACATGCAAAGACCCCTTTGACCACCATCACATGTGCCCTGGCTGGCTGCAGGCTGGGCACATGTCCTGCCCTCCTGCTCTGTGCCAAAGGCAGCAGGGATGGGCAGCTCTGGGCACCGCTCTGAGCACGGCCAGCACGGCCTGGGCACCGCGGGTGGCTGGGACAAGGGCACAGGAGCCCTCAGCTGACGGGCGGTTTCTGCTTTCTCTCCTTGCAGCTGGGCTCGGCGGGTGCTGAGGCTGCTCTGGGCTCTGCCAGGGCTCTGCTGGAGCTCAGCACCGGGCCGGAATCAGCCAAAGAAGAAATGGTGTGACTTGCAGCACAGACTTGCTTGAGCATTTTGGCAGCACAGCTCAAGTTTGCAGAGTGTACCCCTCCAAGGAAAAACATAACACCCCTCAAAAAATAAACTTGTTCAGTAACTTCTGAAATGAAATCAATCTGGCATGACCCCAAATGACATTTCTCAGTTTGCTCAAGCTGTAGCTCAGCCCTTCTCTGAACAGTTCTCTCCCCCACCACCTGCCTTTTACTTCCTAACTGCTCCCTCTTTTCCCGCAGTGAGTTCCCAGCCCATTGCATTCTCCATCACACTGTTGCCTTCCTTGGTGCCCCTCACCACAAGGAAGGCAGAGCCCCAGGCTTAGGGACTCATCCTGTCACTGGCTGAGGAGCAGCAATGTTTCAGAGGTCCAGTGGGATTTTAGTGTCATTCAGAGCCACTCTCCAGCCCTCAGCTCTCCTCACTGCTGAGCTCCCACTCCCTTTTCCTCATCCTTGCAGCAGGATGAGCTCTGTGAATCCGCTTGAGCCTCCCCACTCTTCCCAGCCCACGCACCCCCCTCAGTGACGCTGAAGCTGAAGCTTCTCTGTCTCCTGTGGCACACCAGTCCAGTTCACTGTGCAGGGAGCCCCAGCCCCAGAGCACAGCACACAACAGTGCAGTCTGGGCTGGAGCAGCTGCCCTGCAGCCCTGGCTTGGCTGTTTGTGGCAGGGCAATGCTCCCTGTTCCCAGCTGTCCCTGCAGGATGGGCCCAGGGCAGAGCCCAGCCGGGCTCCCACTGCAGCCCCTGGAGCTTGGGGCAGACAGTGCTCCCAGAGCTGAGGTTCCTGGGCAGCAGCCGGAGCTGTGCCTTGCACTCTGTGGCCGTGTGTCACAGGGCAGGCTGGCTTGGGCTGTGTGAATGTACCAGCCCTGGTTTGACTGCCAGGGGCCTCGCCCAGTCACATCTCTCCCCGGGCTGCAGCATTTCACTGGCCAGAATCTGACAAGTCATAGAGATCAGAGCAATGGAATTATCCAGACTGGGATTTTCAAAAGCCCTTTAGATGGAAGGGCTTGAGAACAAACGCTCTCTGTTTGCCACATGAACATTGGGGTGAGTGCTCTCTCTGTCTCCAACCCACTCCCCCCCAGCCAACATTACAGCCACCCACTCCCTCACACATCCCCCTCGTGCTTTCCCACTGCCGTGTCCTGTCAGGGTTTCCCAGCCCCTCATCCTTCATGGCCATGTCCCCTCAGGCTCTGCCCCAGCCCGGCCAAGCTGCCCGGCAGCATCACCGCAGCCCCACAGCAGCTCCAGAGCAGCCCCATCCAGAGGCACCTGGGAGCCCTCAGCAATGCAGCCAGCAGCACACGGGCAGGAGGACACGGATGGCGCTTCCTGCCTCGCACAGGGCTTGTGGCCATCTCCAGGCTTCGCTCTCACAGGGATCCCCGCAGCCCCGGCCCCTGCCCAGCCGCTCTGTCACCAGCCCAAAGGCTTCAGCAGAACCACCACAGGCCAAGGGGCTTCTGGCCATTTCCCTGCAACACTGCACGCCTGGGCAGCTTTCTGAGCACAAGCACCCTTTTCCCCCTCTTCCCCTATGCCCTGCAGACGCTGGGCAGCAAAAGAAAACTCCTGGGAGTCTGTGTATTATAACACACTCTATATTTATATACTAAAGAAAAAACAAATAGAAGAAAACAAAAAGAAAACTCTTGAAGAAATGGAAAATTCCCGCTGGCTCAGGTGGCCTCAGCAGATAGAGCCTACGGCATCAATTCTCTGCAGAGCTCCAGCAGCGCAGCCAGCCGAGCCCGGACAGACGAAGCCGTGTCCTCCATGCCCTGTGGAGCTGGTCTTGCATCCTCTGGAAGATGGAATAACGCTCACTCTGCAGTGCCTGGAGGACATACAACGTTTCAAGTGCCAGATCTGACACGGCACTGCTGATGTCCTCTGTCAGGTGTTCAAGGGCTGAAAGAGAAAAGAACAGAGCCATGGTCAGATCCCGGATCTGCGGGGAGCCGAGGAGAGCCCCCTGCCAGGGCCATCCCAGCCGGCTCTAGCCATGGCCAGGAGGGAGCAGGGAACAACGGGAGCAGCCCGAAGCTGCTGGCCACGAATCGCCCAGGTGGCCCTGAGATCTCTGCCCACGCCGGCCCTGGTCCGCACAGGGAGCAGAGCCCTCCGCAGCCGGGGCAGGGCTGTCAGCTCCCCCGACAGCCCCCGCTGCAAGCCCGCTGCCCTCACTCACCGTTGCAGATGAGCCGGAGCTCTTCCTTCTTCCCCCTCAGGTGCTGCGCGGCCATCCCTGTGAACACAGAGCCTGTCACGGTGCCAGCGGCACAGCTCCCTGCCAGCGGCGCTGCCGGCGCTGTGGCCACACGGGCTGTTGGCCCGGCAGGGCTCAGCCCGGCCCTTGCCGCACGCTGCCGCCGCAGGGCACGGCTGCCAGAGGGCGGCAGCAGCAATGCCCGGGCCAGGCGGGGCTCCACGGCGCCGGGCCCGGCTGGCGCTGCCGGGGCAGCAGGCGGGACTGGGGCCGAGCTGCGGAGGGCCGGGGAGGGAGCCCGAGCTCGTGGCTCACCCATGAACCTGATGGCCGCCGCTCGCAGGGACTCCTGTGGGCTCTGCAGGTAGGGCAGGGCCCGGCGGAGGCGCTCGGCCGCTCTGCTCCTGTCCTCTGCCAGCTGGAGAAAACGGCAGAAGGGAAGGGTTGGCACGGGCTCGGCCCCTGGGCCGGGCGCTGCCTGCACCCAGCCCCGGCCTCCCCTGCCCGCACAGCCCTGAGGCGCGGCCAGCAGCCGCCGGCGCCGGGCTCTCGAGGGCAGGGTCAGAGGGCCGGCTGCTGCCCGGGGAGCCGCGGTGCCGGCCCGCCTCGCAGCCCCCCCGGGCCGGGGCTCCATCGGGAGCCTGGAGAAGAGCCCGCGTGGCCTCTGGGTGCAGGGGCACAGCTGCCCGCCCCGCACACTGAGCACCGCGCTCAGGGGTCTTCTCCGGGCTGAGGATGGGGCTTGCAGGCCGTCCTTACCAGGCACTCGCTGAACTTCCACAGATTCTGGTTCTTCACCAGTCTTTCAAGATCCCTCCTCTTCAGGAGCTCGGCCACACATAGCAGCGTTTCCTGAGAAGCCTGGAGAACAGCAGAAAGGCAGAGATGGCCCCACAGCCCAGGGAACAGGACCCATGTCCCTGTGCCAAGGCCTGGAGGAGGCTGCAGCCCAGCAGGTGCCAGGGGAGGAGGCAGCCGAGCCTCCTGCCATGGGGACAGCAGCAGCCCACGAGTCCTCACCTGTGCCACAAGCCGGTTCTCATCATGGCAGTGGAAGAAGAGGGGCAGCAGGCTCTCGCGCAGGAGTGTCATCAGGGCCTTTTTTTCCTTTTCCCTTTCTGGAAGAGTCACCAGTGTTCGGAAGAGCAGTATGGAGAGCAGGTGCACCTGGCTATTGTTCTGTATGGAAGGAAGAAAAAAAAACCTCAGCATTGCGGCTGCACGGGGCTCAACTTGGCGCAGGCCTGCAAATCCACACGGCACAAAGTGTCCGGACAGCACCCAGTGGCCGTGGCTGGGAGCAGTGAGCCTTACGTGGTCAAAGAGTGGCAGGAGCGCCTCAAGCAGCTGCAGTGTGATGGGGCCGGGCATCAGCATGTCATTGTCCAAGATGATAAAGCTGACGAGCATGACTGTCATGAAAACTATCTCTCCATCTGCATCCCACAGGAACTCCACAAGACTTTCAGTCAGGCTCCACATTTTTTCGGTCTGTGTGGAACACAAGTTTGAGAAATGCCATCCTGCTGCCGCAGGGCCCAGAGGCCAAAGGCCTGTCCCAAAGCACTCAGGCAGCTGAACTGGAAGCCAGGAGAGCTGGGAGCCGCTGCCCCAGCACTCAAAGCCCTGCCAAGCCCAAGCGACTGCATTCCCCAGCTCAGCCTCAGCCGCTGCCCCCTTCTCACCATTGAGGGCTCCTCAATGAGCTCGAGAAGGGCCCTGAGCGCCAGGCGACGCTTCTCCCTGCACTCGCTCTGCAGCTGCCTTGACAAGATTTGCAGGACTTTGTTAGCACCATGTTCACTCAAGTCCAGGAACTCGAGGACCTGAAAGCACAGGGCAGTGACAGGGACCCGGTCGGTGGGAGCCGGGAGCCACACAGGGCTGGGCCCAGGCAGCAGCACAGGGCGCGGGCACCGTGCCAGGCAGCTGCGGCTCCAAGAGGGCAGAGAGCTGGGAGGCAGCTCAGCCAGGCAGCGCTGGCCATCAGGCTCACCTCCACAAGGAATGCCAGAGCGGGCAGCTCCCAGCGTGGCTCCTGTGTGCTGAGCAGCCGGAGCAGGTAGCGAGCGATCCGGGAAACCAAGGGGATGGAGACACAGCACATCTCCCTGGCAGGAGGAAAAGGAACCAAGAGACTGTTAGCCAGGGGGACAAACCTCTGCCAGGACTGACTCACAGAGGCCTGGCCTTTCCCCAGCATCCTGCAAAGGGCCCTGGGCTATTTGGGAGGCAGCTCCTGGTGGGCACCCTCCTCTCCCAGCCTTTTCCAGTCTGCTTGGCCATCCCTCGGTGACAAGGCCCTCTGGCCCACAACCTCGGGGACTGTGTGGAGCTCCCTGGGCACGGAGCACAAATGTCAGAGGCAGTGGGGAGAAGGGGATCTCACCTGGCCAGCAGACCCACGGCATAGTGGTGGGTGTCAGCACACAGCAGCGTGTCCCAGCCACAATTGCGTTCCATTGCCACCACCACATCCTCATGCTGCATTCTGCAGAGCAGGGACTTCAGGGTCCTCACTGCAAATCTGCGTGCACAGCAAAGCCCAGGTCACGCTGGGAACACTGGCTTCTGGCCAGGGACACAGCAGAGACAGGAGGAGTGGGATGGAGCACCTGTTGGGGCTGGTGGCAAGGCCGTATTCCTCCTGGCATTCCTTCCAGAATGCATCAACATCCTCTGGCATATCCAGAGTGCTCAAGAACACTTGGGAGAGCAGATGTACAAAGAAGGGAGGGAAATACACCGTCACCATATGTGGGACACAGGGCACCTGGAGGATCTTCCACATCACCACAGTTGCCTGCAAAGGACAAAGACCCCCAAGACAGGGCTCAGTGCCGAGGTGTCCGTGTGGCAGGGCCCGAGCAGGGGAGGGAGAGGCTCAGAGACACGTAGGGGGAGCACAGGGCCTGGTGGGCCTGAAGCTGCCCCTGGGCCGGGTTTCAACCCAGCGCCTGAGGCAGGGAGATGCAGTGAGGGAAGGAGGATGGAGAGCTGCTAGAGAGGCAGCCTTGGGGCCAGCAAAGGCCAGTTACAGAAACTCACAGCCAGGACAAAGACACCCGTTTTGTCCCCATCAGAGGTGCACGTGCTGTGCTCTGGCCAGCTCCCCAGCACATCCAGGAGTATGAGCAGCGCCGGCTCTGCAGTCCTGGGCGAGCACATGATGCTCTTCCACATGGTCAAAGCAGCTCTGTGGGGTTAGAGCTCTGTCTCAGGAGGGTCTCAGCCACAGCACCGTGGCCTGGGCAGCAGTGGGGACCTGAGCTGGCTGCCTGCTCTGCCTGTGCCCATTGCCACTCACCAGCAGCACGCAGGCAGCCCAGCCCTGTGGGGACAGGTCTCTGAGGGGCAGAGAGGGAGCACGGCAGCAGGCTCGGGGGCTGACGTGCCAGGGCTGGCCAAGGGAGCAGCCAGAGGGCCCTGGAACTCTCTGTTGGTCAGACACCTGGGCCAGGCTGTACAGGCTGATGGGCTGGCAAGCCCTGAGCCCTTTGAGCAGGTGGGCCCATACCTGTCACAGGATGGGGCCACACGCAGGAGCGTCATGACCACGTCAGCGGGCTGTGCTTCGGTGAGATCCAGCAGGGTCCTGTTCAGCCTGTGCTCAGCAAACTGATTGGCCAGGAGCCACTGGTGGATGTACCTGACTAGGGCAGGAACCTGGAGAAGGCACAGGGAGACTTGGAAAGCTGCCAGAGGGAGGAATGTCCCCAGCAAAATGCTTCCATTCCCACCACACTGCCATGGCCTCAAAGGCTTCCAGTAACCAGCAGGTGTGGTCAAGCAATTCCTGGGAGGATCAAACTCTGGCCACAGGCTCCTTACTTGCTTTGGATTGGTAAAGCCCTCCTCTACGAGCATATCCAGCAGGGCAGCACTGGTCTTGGTTTTGAAGATGTGCGAATATGCTCTGAGCCCAGTGCCCATGGGGCTGGCCTCTTCCTCCCGAATTCTCCTCATGAATTGGCAAACCAGCTGTAGGAGAAGGGCAAGAAGGCAGGGATGTTGCACGGAATGCTCCAAGCGCGGTGCCAGCAAGCCCAGCCCAGGTGGGGATGGCTGCAGGTACCTGGGCTGTTCTGCGGAAGAGGCCACGGGCGGGGTCCTGCTCTTGTGTGTGCTGCAGGGCTGCACCTGGCAAAGAGTGAGCGCAGCCAGAGCTGAGGGGCTGCGGGAGAGGCCGGAGAACACAGCCCAGCCCTGCACTCCCCAGGCAGGGACAGCCCTGGGATGGCTCAGGTGATGAAGCACGGCCCCTGCGGGGTGTCTGCCCGGCCCCTCTTCTATCCTGTCCATGGGCATGTCCCCAGGGAATGGGATGGGATGGGATGGGATGGGATGGGATGGGATGGGATGGGATGGGATGGGATGGGATGGGATGGGATGGGATGCAATGGTGCCAAGCTGGTGCAGGCACCAGCCCTGTGGCCCAGCTCTGGCACTCACCCTCCTGCGGCAGCTCAAGTGGCACCGCCTCTTTTGTCTCCTGTGCTGGGGCAGCTCCAGGGCCTTCTTCCTCCTCTTCCAGCCAGGCCAGCTTGGGCACTCTTGGGAGTCTCTGCTCCATGTCAGTGACTGGATTTGTGGCTACTTGCAGGAGAGATGCTTCAGAAAAGCTCCGAGTTAGCAAGTCCTGCAGTGCTGCCTGGAAGGCACCTTCAAGACAGAAGCCTCGGGAAGGCTACAGGACAGAAAGTCCTGCACTGTGGTCTCGAGGGCTCCTGCCACAAGGACAGGAGACTCCTGTCAAGGATTGTGGTCTGGCCTTGAGGGCACTGTGTCAGGGATAGGAGATGCCTCTGGGGCACCAAGTCCTGTGGTCTGGCCTCAGGCTCAGCTGCAGGAATAACGCCTCGGAAAGGCTCCGGGTCAGACAGGAATGAGTGCGCTGTGCGGGGGCTCCTCCCAGCACCGCTCTGTCCCGTTCTGTCCCGTTGTGTGCTCCAAGCACTGTGGCATGGTCCTGTCACCACCAGCTCCTATGTCACCACGTGTCACAAAGGGCCCTTGGACACCCGTTCAATGCCAGGGTGACCATGCTGCACCATGTCACAAAGGGCCCCTGCACACACACACCCCTGCCCTGGGGCTGCCCCCAGCCAACCCAAAATGGCCCAGGTTGCAAGGAATCTCTCACCCCAAGTGTCTAAGACAGCCCAACATATGCTTTAGGAACAGCTCAATCCATCAGCAAATGCTGCCCTGCTCTGTGGGCTCAGTGCAGCAGAAGGAGCCCCAGGGCTGCCAACGTAGCCGTGCTGGGAAGGGCACAGGACCTTCCACAGAAGCTGGCATGGCCTCCTTGGGACACGGCCCAGCTGGTGAACATCCTAAACCCACGGGTGTGACACAGACAAGGAACGTGTGGGCCAGGGCACAAATGCTGCTCTGACCCTTTGGGGCCCGGGCAGCGCTGACATCAGCAGGTGTGGCAGAGTCCCTGCCCAAGCAGAGCTGCCACCCCCTGAGCCCCGGCAGCGCTGGTGCCCATCTCCTGCCCCAGAGACCTGTGCCCCCGGGGGCTTCTGTGCCACAGGGAGCCAAAGGCCACGTGCATTGGGGGCTGTGCTCCTTCCTGCAGGGGCTGTTGGCAGCAGCACCTGGAGCAACTGCTGGCAACACTTGGTCTCTGTCAGAAGCTCTTACTCCATGCTGAAATTATTTTCTCATTGAAGTAATTTCCTTCAGCACAAAAACACCTTAGTGGCAAAGGCACAGAAGGACCTTTCATTTAACACTCCACAATGCAGGAATGTTTTACTTCCCATTGTTCAACTCACATAGTTCCAAAAAGTTGCAAACTTCCCAAATTCATTGGGATGGTGAAGGTGAAGAGTTGGAATTTTGCTTCCCTTCTCAAAGCAGCAATTCATTTACCTTAACATCATCCACTGAGGGTCACTTTACAGAACATAACACTGCACAGAGGCAAAAAAGGGGCATTCTTTGATTTGCAAACAGTTTTCTGTGAAGGGATGATAATATCCTAATTCTCTTAAGGAATAAAAGCTCTCAAGAAACGAAAGTCCACTCAGTGTTATAAAAGTAGCCCAAGCAATAAGTAGATGGCAAAGGGGCTAATCCTCCCCCTGGTACAGATATCCAAGTGGCCAGTAAAGTACAGCTCTCTTCTCTTGTTCTCTTCAGGAGAATCAGGACCATGAACAGGAAAAATCATAGATTTTCTTTCTGCTCTCCGTAACCAAAGCTGTGCCAAACCAGAGATGCTGCCTTCAAACTGACTCAAATTCCAGCTGAGAACTCCCACCTTCCAGACAACTCCTCCTCCAACAGCCCACCAACACCAACCTCCCCAAACTCACCCACAGAAGCCCTCAACGCCCCACCAGGACCCCCAGCTGTCCCTGTCCCTCCGCAGAGCTTTCCCCCCCTCCGGCAGACACCCTGGTTCCCTGCAGGTGCCGTGGGATGGCACTCAGGAGGATCTGCTCCAAGGCCTTCCCCGGGGGCAGCTCAGGCTGCCAGGCCTGTGGTTCCTGGATCACCCTTCCCACCGAGCCTTCCTGGGCACGGCTGTTCCATTGGCACCTCTGCGCTCAGCTCGGACTGCTCCACTCAGCCAGGGCTGCTGGTAAAGGATCCAGAGCAGCCTGGCCAGCTCTTTCTCCAGCTCCCTCTTTACTCTCCGGGCAGGTAGAACATCCCACAGGAAAGCAACTGGTGCCACAAGGAGCAGGGGGCCTCAGGCACCTTTGGCAATGGAACAAGGCCTTTGTTTGACATAAGTAAGCACAAGCAATTCACATTAGTACACAAGTGATAAGCGCAGACAGACATAAGTGCTTAGCACCAGTTAGTATAAGAAAAACCTGGCTGGCCTAACCTGACATGAGAGTGACTTGATAAAAAGCTTTAGACATAGTCAGAAGAACTAAGGGCAAGCAGGGAATCTGCCCAGTGCAGGGAAGCCCTGAGGAAGACTTTGTGCTGCTTTAGGGCATGGTGACTGCTCCTGGCCAGTGCCTGGATTTCAGCTTCAAGTCTAGGAATGTGACACAATGTATTTCTAACCCCCCGCCTGTTGAATCACCTCAGCAGTGCAAAGATGGATGGTATTTTTGATACAATTCCTACATCAACCCACTGAAATTTATACAGGGTGGAGAAACATTTTAGTGGGGTGCAGACTCCTGCTCTCCAGCCAGGTCAATAAAAGGGCTTTTGACAGACAATGCATTTGTCTGCTGATTTCTTTGAATGAGGGAGACAGACCCCTCAGGACTGCTGTATCCTGAGGGAACACCCTTGGCCTTGACCTGTAGGCACCTGCACAAGCGTAAAATCAGCTGCCTCAGCTTCCACGACCTCTCTTGGCCAGCATCCTGACGTGGATGCAGGGCTGCTGCGAGGCACTGCTGGGACCCAGCGGGACAGGACCGGCTGTCTCGTGTCCACGTAGCACCCCTGACACAGCCAGGGGCATCCCAAAACCAGACAAATGCTCACGTGTCAGCAAAGGGGAGCAAGGAGCACTGGGCTCAGGTCAGGGTATCTCAGCTGCCCTCGCTCCACAACATGCCCCCATTTTAAGGCCTGCTGATGCCCAGCTGCCAGAAATGCCCACCTTGTTCTCTCCAAGATGCACAGGGAGAGCCAATGAACAGGACGCCTGGGGAGGCAAACCTTCCAAGCCTTTTCTGAGGCCAGGGACACAGCAAGATCAGCCAAGGCTCTCCACGCTGCCTGGCCCACACAACCCAGCTCTGTGCTGGCCCTGGGCCACAGCAGCTTCCACCAAGCAGCAGGAAAATGCATATGTCAAGAGCTGAAACACATCAGACAGGTGTCGCTGAAGGACACGAGAGAACACAAGCACACCACCACTCAAGGTGAAGGGAAAAAAAGGGAAGTTTTATTCTCTGACTCCAATATTTATAGTTTTACAAAAGTGACAGTGGATTGGAAGGTGACATTGACATCTCTGCAATGACACTGGTCAAACCAACAGTCCATCAACTCTCTCCTCCTCCATAAAGGAATGAAAAACAATGAGTTATTTACAGAAAGTGTGTGAGAGAATTCACTACAAGAATGTCAACATCAGAAGGCTTATAAAATCCTAAAAAACCAGTGTAACAGACAGGAAAGATGAGAAAAGTGTGGGCATAAAGGCCTTTAATTCACAGCTCTCAAGCAGAGCTTTGGGGCTCGTGGCTGGACAGAGATGCTCCTGCTCACACCTCTGTCCAAAGGGGGGAACACACTCTACTGCAGGTGCTTGGGTTGGTCTCTGCAGGTCCAGGCAGATGCCAAACCTGCTCTTCACAGCCTTCTCCCTTGCCCTGCCCCTCTGCCAAGTGCAACAGGACTCAAGGACTGAAAGGAGCACAGAGAGCCAAAGGGGGACACTTGCACCTACCTCACTGGAGCTCCCTGGGAAGCACTTTCCTTGAGAAGCAAGCCCCTTTCCTCCAAAGGCATTTCCCCAAATGTGCAGCTTTCCTGGGAAACACCAACACACTCTTAAGAAATCTGGCAAGGCTGAATGACTCCAGGTCCTTTCAGGACAGGCCCTCCAGCTCTAGCTCCTATTCCCCCAAGTGTGTTTCCAGGTGGAGGTTCAGAGGTGCAGCCCCAGGCCCTCTACAAACACAAGCTGCCCGTTGCCTCTTCACCTGCCTCAACTCCTGCCTGCGCTCACAGCACCAAAACCAGGCTGTTCCCAGCCAGAGCCCAGAGCCCTGTCCCCACAGGATGCTCTTGCCAGCACCTTCCAGGACTCTCTGCTGTGCACACAGCACTTTCCATTCCTGCTCCCAACAGGCTTTGGAACGCAGAGCCCAACCTGGCTGGCTCTGCCACCAGCACAGCCCAAACACAGGTAGAGAAAGAAGCAGCAGGGGCTGTTTTGCGGCCATGCCCAAGAGAAACTGGAAGGGTGCCCTCCCTCTGGTCTCCCTTGGTTGGCTTTCTGGCTGGGTCTGAGCCTGGGGCTGCCATTCCTCGCTTGTGGGGACCAGAAGCACACCCGGGATCCCGGCACTGCCTGACAGTGCTCTGGGCACCTGCACAGTCGCGCGTCCGAGTCTTGGGCACTGTGCTGCTGCTTCATTTGCTCTTAGGCACAGCCAAAGCTCTCTGTTAAACCCGAATAGTCTCTGGTTCTTCCCTCTTCCTCATCCTGTGCAGGGATGGAGCACTGCTGTGCTTTCAGGAAGCTGTTCTTGAAACCTTCCAGCATTCCAAGCTCCTTTGCCCTCCATGGATGCTTGCCATGGAATCCCTCACAGCTGGGTTCAGAGCATCCTCAGGTTGGCTCTTCCAAAGTCCAGGGGCTCCATCTGTAACTCCACAGTGTTGTGGAACTGCACCTTCAGCACAGGGACCTTTCCAGCCTCATCTGTCCTTGTTCCTCTGTGTCTGTGCACAAAACACGGTGTGGAAGAGAAGGGCATGAGGGGCCTGAGTGTCCCAGGGCCGCGGAATTGCATCGCTGCAGCTCCACAGAGATGCAGGTAAAGCGAAGAAGCCAAACTGTTTATTAATGGAAGGCAAAGTAAAGGGATAAGTTGGAAGGGAAGAAAGGGGATGGGCAGGTGTGGAAATGCTCTGCAGCCACGGGATGGAGTTTCTCTGGTTGGCACACCCTTGGTGGCCGAGGGCACACACGAGAGTGGCCGCACCCTGATCTCTGCCGAGACCGTCTAGGGTGGCGGTAATCGCTACGGCGTGGGTGACACAGCAGGAGCATGGCACGAGAAATCAGAGGTGAAAGAAACAAGGAAGGATCACTTGTCTGAATTTCCAAGGAGGCTTTGCTGAGTTTCCAAGGAGGCTTTATTCCTAAAGGGGTCAGGTGCAAGTCACAAAGAAAATGGGTCTGACTAGCATTTTTAAAGAGGGGATGATCCAAAGGGTGGATACGACTCTCACCCAATGAGGGGATCTTAGGCGAGGAACACATCACTTAGCAACTCCAATAAGGATCACTCAGGGGAGGGAAGAAGCCTCACAAACCAATCAACCATCGAGACATAGCTAACTGACACAGAACATTTGAGAATACAAGGGGAGTGACTAAAGAGACTGACAAGAGTAAGGGGTAGTACAACTGAGATTGACAAGGCTTATAAGGGAATGAGGGGAGAAGCAGGGAGACTGACACACTGATGGGCAGACAAGTGGTGGGAAAAGTTTGTGGTAAACAATTTAGGACTGAACCATTAGGGGGAACAAAATGGGGTACATGTGAGAAACCATTGGGGTACATGGGAGAAACCATTATAACTGACTAACACAGGAAATCTAACTTTTATGTTAAAACACCTGTAAAACACCAACTACCACAGATAGGGTCTGAGGGCTGGAGGGAGGGAGCTGTCAACAGGGAGGGAGAAGGCAGGAGCTATGGGAGCTTCCCACAGGCTCAGCTGTGCCAATCATCAGCTGTGCCTGGAGCTCCAGCTGGTCTCCTCTGGTCTCCAGCTGGTCTCACCTTCCAAGGGATCTGGAGAGACCTCTGAAGCCAGGCTGTGGATCTTGCAGTTTATTGCAAAGGGTGTGGGTGCCGGGCCCTGCTCAGAGCTGCCAGATGCAGCTGGAGCAGGCCTGAGAGAAGTAAAGAGAGTGGTAAAGAGAGAAGGCAAAAGCGTGGTAAAGAGATGAGAGAGCGAGGTTCTTGTTACTATACAATAAATCATCTGTGTTGAATATTCTAATTCTCACTAACCAATCTAGTACAAGATACAAATCCTATAGCATTTACATACAGCCTATAAGAATCATTACATCACCATACTCTGTTACATTTTAAACCCTAAAAACTCCTCTTTGGACCCCTTCTACCAAGCTAGTGGGGTCTGCTCTGACCCTTGGAGCTGTCTGCAAGCAGAGGGAATTGTTTTATCAAAAGGGGATTACCTACAGTTTGCCATACCATTGTTTTCCAATTGTTCAGTAACTGAGGTATCTCAAAGCTTGCTTTCATTTCAATCTTGCTTATAGTTTCTATATCCTCAAAATCTTTTGAAAGGCAATCATATTTATAAGGCTTTCCTGTTTCATCTTCCCCAGCAATTCAGTTTGTTTTATGGCTTAATAATGTTATAAGTAATAAATGATAAAGCCAATCAATAATCAATAATTTTTTTTTTTAATTTCGCAACCAAGATTCGGTCTCTGATAGCCACAATCAAAGAGACAGCTTCGAGCCCGGGATCGGCGCTGGGTGAACACTGATCTAAACTCCATCGCTTTGGATCCCCTCTGCCCACAAATGTTGTCTCCTTCGGGTTGGTTTTATACAGCTTTTTCCACCTAGGGCAGAGTTTCTCCTATTCTTCTTGTCGCTTCACATGTTTGTGTAGTTTCCTTTTCTTTGTGCTGGGCTGGACAGAACTGTTTCTGGGAAGTGATGAATGCTGATCATTGAGTTACAGGAATATGGCATTGGGATGCACACCCTTGAAGACTCTGACTATCTTGATCATAGATACTTACTGAGTATTCATTGCTTGGGTGTCTCTGGACTGTCCTGGGAAAGGGCCCATCTCTGCACAGAGCCACGTCTTTTTGTTTGCTAATTGGTTTTTTCTCTCCACTGCCATCTGTGGTTTCTCAATTTGTGAAGCAATCTTGTCCCCGGCTGCAGCTTGTGGTTTTAAATCTTTAAGAATTTTTTGTACAAGCACAACTTATTTCACGTATATTTTACACAGGCAGGAATTATTCCATAACATATATCACAATAAGGTGAGGAATTAATGGATCTTTAACTTCTGCTGGAAGGCAGGCACATGGATTCAGAGCTATCACACACTACCTGTGTGGTTTTGGGCTTACTTTAATAATGGTACTTGCTGTGAGGAAATGACACTGGGGAACTTTTCTCCCAACCCTTCAGCCAGCTCTTTGGGTCTGCCCCACCAGTTTTCAAAGGTTCAGACCCACTCTAAATGCTAATGGTATCATACAGTGGTTGGTGTTGCTGATAGGCCTGTTCTATTTAACATTCAGGGATAAGGGAATATTGACCTGGATAACCATGCTGACACCAACCCCAGAGACAAGGGATGCTGCTGCCCCAGAGCCTGACCCTGCCCCACAGCCCACCCCAGAAATGACCCACCCAGACTGGGTGGGGGTTCTGGTGAAGGAGATGGGCCAGATGCTGAAGGAGCACATTTCCCCAGCTGGTGAGAAACCCTCCCTCTGCCCCAAAGAGGGAGAGTCTGATGGTGCAGCAGTGGAACCCACAGATGTTACAACTGTCCAGGTTGCAGCTGAACTGCAAAGGCAGTCACAGCCAGCAGCAGTCACCCCTGTGGAAACAAGGAGGTCTAAGATGAAACCAGAGCACCCAGATAAGGATGAGAAAGGAGGGCCCCATAACCCACAGGGGAGCCAATGGTTGAGATCATCACTGAGTCCCTGATGTACAAAAGTCTCTGTAATCTGCACAAAGACATTGTACAATGGGGACGTGAGGCTTATACAACCTGGTTACTCTGGGTCTGGGACCTTATGGGTACAGGTGTGCAACTGGATGGTGGTGAGGCAAAGAATTTGGGGTCCTTGACCCAGGATTCAGGTGTGAATCAGATTTTTGTAATGGAATCAGGGTACCTTTCCCTCTGGGAGCGGCTTTTAATGAGTGTCAGAGAGAGGTTTGTCCACAGGGAGAGAATGCAGGAGCGCCACCATAGAATGTGCTGCAAGACCCTTGAGGAAGGGATCCAACAGCTGAGAGAAGTGGCAATAGTGGAGGTACTCTTTGGGAGGGATGGACAGCATGATAATGACCCCAACAAGGTCAGGTGCACAGGGCAAATGCTGTGGAGTCTGGCAAATCTGGGGCTATCCCAATACACCACCTTCATTGCAATGATTAATACTGATAACAACCGAGAGACAGTGGGTTCTGTCACCAACAGGCTTAGAAATTGTGAGAGTGTGATCAATGGCCCAATGCAGGCTCATGTCTCTGCTGTGATTAAGAGCCTACAAGAAGAGATGAGGGTGGAGGGAGGAAGAACCGTTCCCATATGGCACCAGTGCAAGTCACAGGCCCCAAAATCAGAGCCCAACATCCCCCAGCCAGAGAGAGAGGGTACGTACACCCCACGAGCTGAACTGTGGTTCTTTCTGCGTGACCATGGGGAAGATATGGGAAGGTGGGATGGGAAACCCACTTCTGTCCTGGCAGCATGGGTCCATCAACTCAAGGAGGGAAACGCTAACTGAGGGAGTTCCTCTAAAGTGAAAGTAGCCTCAACCTCCCATGACCAAGCTGCCAGGTGTGATCTGTGAGATCCCCTTGAAGGAACCTCTACCGTGTATGCCCAGGAAAGAAATAATAACAAGGGCTAGGGGTGTCCTGCCTCTAGCTGTGGAAGGGGCTAACAGCAGGCCTGTTAGCTAAAGGAGCGAGAAGAAGCTGAGAAGCAAGCAGAAGCTGATAAGGAGCTCTCTCCAAGGCTGTAACCAAGGAGACCGAGAGAAGTGATGAATTGAAGAAAGATAAGAAAACTTTGCAGCTGGACAAAGTTTTTTTAGAAAGTTAGTTGAAATCACTGTATCTTTTCACCAATAGTGTTATGTTGACATATTGTGGCCAATAGTTAGGACAGAAGAAGCATAAACAATTGGAAAGTGTATAAAAGGTCACCCCTGTTCAATAATAAAGAGTGTCCACCTGAGACTGCTTGTGGTCTCTGCTTTGTGTCATGACTGCCTTGACAGCGACAGCTAGTCAGGAAGAGGTGCAGGAAAACCGGATTTTCTGGACGGTGTGGATCCAATGGCCTGGCACATCAGAGCCACAAAAATACAATGCTTTAGTTGATACAGGTGTGCAGTGAACCCTGATACCATCAGGACATGTGGGGGCAGAACCTGTTTCCGTTGCTGGGGTGACGGGGGGATCACAGCAATTGACCCTGTTGGGAGCTGAGGTGAGCCTGACTGGGAAGGAGTGGCAGAAACATCCTATTGTGACTGGCCCAGAGGCCCCGTGGATTCTGGGCATAGACTTCCTCTGGAACAGCTTTACAAAGACCCAAAGGGACTCAGGTGGGCGTTTGGAATAGCTGCTGTAGAGGCAGAGAACATAAAGCGGTTGAACACCTTGCCTGGACTGTCAGAAAACCCATCTGCAGTGGGACTCCTGAGGGTGGAAGAGCAACGAGTGCCAATTGCCACCCTGACCGTGCACCGCCAGCAGTATTGAACAAATTGAGATGCCATGATCCCCATCCACAGAATGATCCATGAGCTGGAGAGGCAAGGGATGGTCAGCAAAACCCACTCACCCTTCAACAGCCCCATCTGGCCTGTGCACAAATCTGACAGAGAATGGAGATTGACTGTGGACTATCGTGCATTGAATGAAGTGACTCCACTGCTGAGCACTGCCGTTCCAGACATGCTGGAACTCCAGTACAAGCTGGAGTCCAAGGCAGCAAAGTGCTTTGCCACCATAGATATTGCCAATGCATTTTTCTCCATTCCTTTGGCAGCAGAATGCAGGCCTCAGTTTGCCTTCACCTAGAGGGGTGTGCAGTACACCTGGAACCGACTGCCCCAGGGGTGGAAGCACAGCCCCATCATCTGCCATGGACTGATCCAGGCTGCATTGGAAAAGGGTGAGGCTCTAGAGCACTTGCAGTGCATTGAGGACATCATTGTGTGAGGGAACACAGCAATGGAAGTGTTTGAAAAAGGAGAGAAAATCATCCAGATTCTACTGGAAACCGGCTTCACCATCAAGAAAGCAATATCACAGGACCTTCCCAAAAGATCCAGTTCCTGGATGTAAAGTGGCAAGACAGATAGCATCAGATTCCCACTGAGGTCATCAACAGGAACACCACAAAATCTCCACCAACAAACAAGAAGGAAACACAAGCTTTCCTGGGTGCCATAGGTTTTTGGAGAATGCGCATTCCCAAGCACAGCCAGATTGTGAGCCCTCTCCACCTGGTCACCTGCAAGAAGAACAGTTTCCACTGGGGCCCTGAGCAGCAACAAGCCTTTGCCCAGATCAAGCAGGAGATCAATCATGCAGTAGCCCTTGGCCCAGTCAGGACAGGACCAGAGGTGAAGAACGTGCTCTACTCTGCAGCCAGGAGCCATGGTCTGTCCTGGAGCCTTTGGCAGAAGGTGCCTGGGGAGACTCGAGGCTGACCCCTGGAATTTTGGAGCCGAAGCTACAGAGGGTCCGAAGCCAATTACACTCCACCAGAGGAGGAAATCAAGGCCACCTATGAAGTAGTTCAAGGGGCCTCAGAGTGACTGGCATGGAAGCACAACTCCTCTTGGCAGCCTGAATACCGGTGCTGGGGTGGATGTTTAAAGGAAAGGTTCCCTCTACGCACCACGCCGCTGACGCTACATGGAGCAAATGGATTGCTCTGATCACACAGCGCACCTGTATTGTAAACCTGAATCACCCTGGGATTTTGGAGATAATTACAAATGGGCCAGAAGGTGAGAACTTTGGTCTCACTGACAAAGAGGAGCAAGAACAAGTGACAAGGGCTAAAAAACCTCCACTGTACAACCAACTACGAGCAGAAGCACACCATGCTCTTTTCACTGACAGTTCCTGTCGCATTGTAGGGATGAACTGAAAGTGGAAAGCAGCTGTATGGAGCCCCGCATGACAGGTTGCACAAACTACCAAAGGAGAAGGTGGATCAAGTCAACTTGAGGAACTCAAGGCCGTTCAGCTGTCCCGGGACATTGCTGAAAGAGAGAAGTGGCCAAAGCTCTACCTTTATACTGATTTGTGGATGGTTGCCAATGCTCTGTCCGGTTGGCTGGAAAGGTGGAAATAGGACAACTGACAACATAGAGGAAAATCAATCTGGGTTTCTGATGCGTGGAAAGACATTGCCTCTCACATAGAAAATCTACCTGTGAATGTCCGCCATGTAGATGCCCATGTCCCCAAGAGTTGAGCCATTGAGGAACACCAAAACAATGAGCAGGTAGATCAGGCTGAAAAAATATTGGTGTCAAAGATAGACTTAGATTGGCAACATAAGGGGGAGTTGTTCCTAGCTCAACGGGCCCATGATGCCTCAGGCCATCAGGGCAGGGATGCCACCGATAAGTGGGCATGAGACCGAGGGGTGGATCTAACCATGGACAGTATTTCTCAAGTTATCCATGACTGTGAGACGTGTGCTGCCATCAAGCAGGCCAAGTGAGTGAAGCCCCTCTGGTACGGTGGGCGGTGGTCCAAGTACAAGTATGGGGAGGCCTGGCAGATTGACTCCATCACACTGCCCCAGACACGCCAGGGCAAGCGCCATGTGCTGACCATGGTGGAAGCCACCACTGGATGGTTGGAAACCTACCCTGTGTCTGATGCTACGGCCCGGAACACCATTCTGGGCCTGGAAAAGCAAATCCTGTGGAGACATGGTGTGGGAGGATCTTTGTCCATTTGTCCCAGGTGTCCACGGGGTTGGTCTTCTTACCTAGGTATGGGAACTCATTTGGTGACAGGGGCACTTCCACCAGGCATGTTGAGACCAGATCATCCATGCTTCCCATGGCCAAAGATTGTCTGGCTTTAATGACTTTACCAAAGTGACCCAGATGTTTTGTTTTGGCTGAGGGATGATCCAGCTGGGGGTCATTTGGATACGGATGAGGGCGCTGATAAAGACGATGGCATTGGTGGCACTGGTACTGCTGCAGGGTGCCCTGGAGGGTGTTGTAGGAAGAATCATACTTCTTCTTTCCCTAGAAAGGAGAAAGCTAAGGTAGTTTTCACTTGTGGATTGTAAAAGCACACATTAGTTGACTTATTTTAAGACATTCTTAAATATTCTTAAGTTCTCCCTATAGTTCTTACCAACTCCTCCCAATCACTCCCTTCTCTTTTTTAAGGGAAGTTTGAGGCAGGGAAAAAGGAGTAGTTTCAAGAGGGGAAAGAGGGCGGGGTAGGGATAAAGGGTCACTGGTAGAGGGATGGAAAAGGGAGGGGTGTGTCTGCATTTGAGATTGACATGGACGTTATCAGTTATCTATAGATATATCTATATCTATGTGTGATGAGTGTCCTTGCCACAGTGTTTGGATATGTGAATTGCTTTTTTCTTCATCTCCAAGAGAAAGCTGCTTCTATTACATGGTGGGAGAGGGAGCTGACTTTGTGTTCATTCGAGGGGTCGTCTTCAGCTCTGTGGTCTATGTAGGGACTGATAAATCTTCTGGGAATCCACCGGGGTCCTGTATCTGTAGAAACACAAGCATATTCTGTCACCCACATAATGAGAGGCTATGGCCCTTCAACAGTTTTAGATTCATGATTCCGGTCAAGTATTGGAGGTCTTTCTTTGAGGTGTGTGTACATGTTGTTATGAAAGTGCCTTAAGACAGGGGGGTTTGGTTCTTTTTTGAGAGCAATTCGTGAAATATATATGATATTAGAATTAATGAAATTCAAATAATGTAAAGTATTTTGCACAGTGTCTCTTGTATAGAGAGAGCCAGGGGCTATGTACAAATCACAAACGGGAAAGGCACTGCTGTGGAACGTGCCTTGAGCTGTTTTATTTTCAGCATCAGTCTCATTACATGGTTGTGACAGTAGGAAGATGCCAGCAGCTCACATCCCAAGCAGCAGACCAAGAACTTAATGTTATAACTTACTTTATAAGTTTTTTTGACCAATCACACAAAACAAAAGAACATTGATAGCAGTTCTATCCAACCACTATAAGTACAGGTTCCTTCAGTTAAAACAATGTTTGCTTATTTTGAATAAAATACCTGCTTGTGAGCCTTAAAACACAATGCACAGAGCTCCATTATTAAGCTTCAAACTTCCTAATATCTTGCTAGATAAACTTTTCTGTAGCTTAGGGAGTTTTTCTAGACAAGTGTTAATACACAGATCATTGTTTTATTTGTCCTTACTTTTCTACTTTTTAAATTTTTTTTCTGCTGACCGATCTCATGGCTGCTGCTTAGCTCTAATCACAGTTCTGCTGTCTCTGAGGCCTGCCTTTTGCAGCTTCCCCAAAACCCTCTGATTTTGTGGATTCCCATATTGAACACAAGTTCTGCTATTTTAAATCAAATGCTCACTGATGTAGATAGTATTAGACAAGGCACACTGCAAAATAGAGCTGCTACAGACTTTTTGCTGTTAGCACGTGGGCACAGGTGTGAGAATTTTGAAGGAATGTGTTTTATGAACTTACTCTCTTCCATTCACAGGAAACTCAAACAACTAGAAGACAACACGAAGAAATTAACTGTGAATGATTTGGGCTTGGATGGATGGTTGGAGGGTAGGGGAATAACTGGATGATTGAAAGATACCTTAAAGGGAGCTTTCTTATTACTAGCAGTTATTATTATATTGCTTTCCATTATTCCACGCATAGTGAAATTGGTAACCCAGCTGGTAGAAAATAGAGTAAAAAGGGTTTGGCTGGTGCAAGAAGAAGAAGGGGGAATTGTAGCAATGTATCTGAACAACTTGGGCCACACTGTGCATGAGCCATGTTGCTTGTAGTGGTTCTTATCAGAGCCCTCTGGAATTCATCAAGGTTACTAAGACATAAACTGTGCTAAATGAAGAATGAAAAGGCTGAGAAACAGAATACCAAGACCACAAGAACTCGATAAAAGAGGGCTGTGAACCACCTGAACTGAAACCAGTCACATACTCTGAGAAGTGTGTGCAGAACACAAGGATAAGAGAGAGGCTCCAATGAAGAAGAGCGTGATCAGTGTATGCAGTAGGGTCAGAATGTATAAATAAGTGCATAATGTAAACAGTAAAAGGCTTCTGCTTAATCATACTGGTTAGTAGTATGGGAGCCCTGTTTTCCCACAATGGGTGCCTGGGAAGGAAGGAGGATTCTTTTCCATAAAAAGGAAAGCAGTAAGCCAGGAGCAGGAGACAAGTGACCCTTGCAGGCCTGGGGCCTCATTGCCTCCTTGTCCCTGCTCAGCAGCCTGGCAGGGGCCGCCCCATGCTCCTGCCCTTGCCATTGCACATCCCCACGTGCCAGTGCATATCCCGGCAAGAGCCCTGAGCAAGGAGGGAGGGACAGCATCTGCCTGGCCAGGGGCTGGGGCTCAGGCCTTGGCCCTTTGCATTCCTCAAACACATCCAGCTTTGCTCAGCACCAGAGACACCTTTGCCTTGTTTGTCCCCAGCTGTCATCACTGCCTCCAGTGTTCTGCTCTAACTGGAACCTGGGGACACATTCTCAGAGAGATTTATTAAACTTTTGGAAACTTTGGAGTTTCAATTTAATTTTGAGTTCTTGAGAAGTTTTTTTAAGACTCTCTCAGGGACAGACTCTGATGTAAACAACCCCAAATCCCCAAGAGGCTCATTAAAGTCCTTGTGCTGTTTCTGTGCTGCTGAGCTTTAAAGGAACAGCTCTTCTCAGGCACAGCTCCTCTCCCAGCCCAGCAGGGCTGAGGGCTCTGCCTGCAGGCACTGAGGGGACAGGAGCCAGGCAGAGACAGGCTGAAGGCAATCAGGATTGGGAAGACATTGAGCTGAGACTTCACTTGGGGAAACATCCTCACAGCCCTGTGCATGGTGAGTGTGTGGGTGCAGGGCAATGTTCCCTGTGCTCCTGGAGGGATCTCCTGAAGCCAGCACACCCCACAGCCTGGGGGATGTGTCAGGAGGACTCTCCCAGTTTCTCTCTGGCACAGGAGCAGGAGCAGGAGGAGGATGTGCTGCAGAGCGGGGCTGCCCTGGGCACCGTCAGAGGGACAGGGCAGGATGGCTCCTGCTGCCAGGGACGGCTGCAGGGGTTGAAGCTGGGGCTGCAGCCAGGGCTGCCCAGGGCTGTCCTGCAGAGCAGCTCCTGCAGCCCTCAGGGCTCTTGGCTAGCCCAGGGCATGTGCCACCTGCCAGGGGCAGCTCTCAGCCTGCCTGGCAGCTCCCCATGGACGCTGCAGGGAAGAAGTTGGAGGTGGAAGGAGCCACCCCCATCAGGGCAGATTCCTCCTGCTCTGGAGATGGTGCTTCATGGCCAGGGCTGCTCTCAGCTTTCTCCTCAAGGGAAGGGAAAGGGGCTGTCAGCTTTGGCTGTGTCACTGAGACTCCTGCACTGTCAGCCTGGGCATCAGCAGATGGGCCTCAGATCTCCCTCAGAAAGAGCCTCCTCAGCCTCCTCTCCGTACAGACAGCAGCAGCAGCACCTTGGCTTGCAGCATCTCTGTTTGTCTGCCCTACCCTTAAGGCTCTGGTGCCAGGGAGATGCCCCTGGGCAGTGCCCTGTGCTGGGAGGGGTCTGCAGGGCAGATCTGAGCCCCCAGGGCTGGGCTGGGCTTCAGCAGCAAAGGCAGGGACAGGGCTTGGATAGAAAGGAACAGCTCCCAGTAGGAACAACTCCAGGATGCAGAGAGCCAGACCGACCCTTGGTATCCCTCCCTGTCCAGCTGCAGAAGGAAAAAGAAAAATTTAGAGATGTTGACAATGAAACTGGAACCGTCAAATGTCCTCTTTATTTTCAAGGATGTTTGAAGTGCAATCATGCTGAACTAGAGGGAGGTATACTGATCAAAGGGCACCTGTGTGACACCAGCAGGTCTGACTGCACTGGGGCACAGGGAACCCTGTTTTCCCTCTGGGCTCCAATGTGTTCAGGATGAGAGTAATGCTGAAGATCAGGCAATAACTCAAAAGCACAAACCCAAACTTAGAAAAAAAAACCCCAAAACTAAGTGAAATTTCCCCAAAGAAAGAAAAGTAATTTTTAGTGAATGTGCAACAAAATACAAAAGGATTGACTCAAGGAAATTTGTCGCGGCTTGTGAATGTCTTGTTTCAACAGTCCACCATGGCCAGAGTGAAGGAATGTCCAACAGCAGCTCCATCAGGCACTTCCTCCTGCTGGCACTGGCAGACACGCGGCAGCTGCAGCTCCTGCACTTCTGCCTCTTGCTGGGCATCTCCCTGGCTGCCCTCCTGGGCAACGGCCTCATCATCAGCGCCGTAGCCTGCGGCCACCACCTGCACACACCCATGTTCTTCTTCCTGCTCAACCTGGCCCTCAGCGACCTGGGCATGATCTGCACCACTGTCCCCAAAGCCATGCACAATTCCCTCTGGGACACCAGGGACATCTCCTACAAAGGATGTGCTGCACAGCTTTTCATCTTTCTTTTTTTTATGTCAGCAGAGTTTTCCCTCCTGACCATCATGTGCTACGACCGCTACTTGTCCATCTGCAAACCCCTGCACTACGGGACCCTCCTGGGCAGCAGAGCTTGTGCCCACATGGCAGCAGCTGCCTGGGCCAGTGCCTTTCTCTATGCTCTGCTGCAAATGGCCAATACATTTTCCCTGCCCCTGTGCCATGGCAATGCCCTGGGCCAGTTCTTCTGTGAGGTGCCCCAGATCCTCAAGCTCTCCTGCTCACACTCCACCATCAGAAATATGTGGATTTCATTGGTTGCTGCCTCTTTAGCTTTAGGCTGTTTTGTGTTCATTGTTTTCTCCTATGTGCAGATCTTCAGGGCTGTGCTGAGGATCCCCTCTGAGCAGGGAAGGCACAAAGCCTTTTCCACCTGCCTCCCTCACCTGGCCGTGGTCTCCCTCTTTGTCACCACTGGCTTTGTTGCCTACCTGAAGCCCTCCTCCATGTCCTCCCCATCTCTGGATCTCTCCCTGTCAGTTCTGTACTCGGTGGTGCCTCCAGCCCTGAACCCCCTCATCTACAGCCTGAGGAACCAGGAGCTCAAGGCTGCAGTGTGGACACTGATGAATAGACAGTTACAGAAACTTTAAACTTCTGGCCAATTTCTGCAAATCTCATGTAATAAAAGTCATCTTTGATAGTACTTGGGTTTGGTTATTGATATGTTCTTGTCTTTCATTTTAGCATTTTATTATTTACAACAAAGGAAGGTAAGTGTTTGTGCCATTTCTCATTTTGTTTCTCTCAAACATCACGGTGGCCTCCGACTGTGTCAATGAGGAGCTGCACTCTCAGTGGCTTCAGACAGAATAAAGGCCCTCCGAGCACAGTTTTCACCAGAGACGCCCCTTTTGTTGCCTTCTCTGGAGCTGCAGCAGCAATGTCTGTGTGCAGAGCTGGGGGCAGAGCAGGGCTGGCCCAGCAGCTGTGCCCAGCAGCAGCAGCAGCACTTGGTGTTGCCAGTGCTGCTGCCGTGGCCCTGCCCCACTGCCCTGGTGGCCCTGGTGTTGCTGCAAGGCCTGAGTGCTCTCGGGGCCGGGCACAGCCCTGGGGGTGGCAGTGCCGGGGCTGCAGCAGGGACAGGCCATGGGCACTGCTAGGGCAGCGCTGATGCCTCAGCCCAGGCCCTGGGGGCTCCAGGCTCCTTGCCCAGGCTCTCTCAAGAACACGCCCAGGCCAATGCTCAGCACAGAAAAGCCCCGTGAGCAGCCCCAGGTTGGCCGTGGGCAGGCTGGGGGCAAACAGCATTGCTGGGGCTCTGCAAGGGCCCTGGGGCAGATGGGAAGGAGCAGCAGAGCAGGGGCTGATCCATCCCCAGTGCAATGCACAGCCCAGGGCAGCGTCCCAGAGCGTCCTCATGGAGCTGCCAACAACATCCCCCCTCTGCAGCCCTGGCCTCTCCCCCAGCGCACACAGGTGCCCCATCCTTGCAGGCACAGACACGGCAGCACTGGCTCAGCAGCCCCTGTTTGCATTGCACAGAGCAGGGGAGCACCCCCATGCTGTTGGTGTGGGGACATGAACCTGAGGGAGCACAAATGCCATCAGCCCCTGGGGCCAGAGAGGGCTGGGGGACACCAGGGAAACCACTCAGCTTTGTCATGGTCTCTGCAGTCAGCCAGAAAGTTTGTTCCCATCAGCTGGGAGTTTCCTGTCCCACTGCAGACGCTGTTACTCAGAGCCAGGGCTGCCTGGCAGCCACCCCCAAACTGCCCTGAGCATTTACTTGGCTTTTTCCTTTGCCTTCTTTCCTGATCTAGATTTCTTCCCATTGCCCATCCCTTCCTCCTCCCCTGAATCAGCCCATCCCTGTTTGCCCTTTCCTCTCTGGCCCCACTCCCCATTGCAGTTTCTGGCTTGGCACTGACTGCCCAAGCTATAAAAACCCGTGTGACCCCTCAATAAATGCCATTTGCTGTCCACCACGTTTGTGTCAGGAGCATATGGACCGAGTGACCCTGGGGTTTGGGCCACCGTGCCGGACTAAGAACCAGGTCACCACACCTTGAGAAGGCAACAGCAAAGAAAAGTCAAATGTTTTGACACTGAGAGAATAAAAAACTCTCCACTAAAACCAATGAGCTCTTCTGTCGAGAAAAGCATAACCAGGAGGCAAGGCTGGGTGAGTCTACAGTCCGCCTAAAAACAGCCACTCCAATTACTGGGTGCAGCTCAGTAGTTGTAGAGTTTAGGGGAATGCCTCATATCAGACTCCTGGGAATGCTCTTACTGATTGAACTTGTTAACAACACACTGGGAAGTCAGAAGAGCCCATGTGCTAAATGTTACTACCCCCTTTACAAAGGAGAAGAAACAAGTTCTTTAATACAAGTACATACAAATTTAAACTTAAACTGTGCCAACCTCTCTCTGTTAGCAACCTGTCAAGGGGAAGGGAAGACTTACTGGATTTCACAAAATATAGCCACTTACCAGCAAGGACTGCCTGGGGAGTGTCCTATAGGACATGCTTGGCTTTCCTTTGAACAAAAGTCCAATCAAAAAGGCACAGCAGACTTAATGAAAGAGAAAGAAGTAACAACATCAGTAAATGAGAAAGAAGACCTAGAAACATCTCGTGGGAAAAACTTGTTCATAGATTTAGAGGAAAAGATCAGTAAAGAGTTGAATGTAACTAATTGCTGGATCTGTGGAAATACACAAATGGCCAAAGTCTGGCCTTGGGAAGGGATCAGCTTAAGACCAATAGATATCTTAAAATGGACACAAACAAGACAAAAAGTACCAACTATTGGACAAAGACGAAAAGAATGGTGGGAATTAACATCTAAAATAATTGGAGGAGAGTAGTGTATGTCTAGGAAAGGGAAAATGTATAAAATATATACAATGTATATATTTTAAATGTATACAATATATAAAATGTATAAATTTATAAAACCACAGTAGGAGAAATATCCTGTAAAAGATATTTAAAAATTAAACAACCAGTAGCTGGGTAGGTCCCTAGAGAACCCAATAAATACTGGAAGTATTATTTATTATTTATATATTGGATAAATAAATGTTATTATTTATTAAAAAACAAATAATAACATTTTTAATAGATTACATTTTTATTTATTAAATAACAAATAATATCATCAATTTATTAAAATACTATTTTGTTATAATATAATAATAGTTTTTACATTAATATATAGTTTTAACAAATAATTGATATATTATATATATGTTATATGATGTATGATATATGATATATGATAAATTATATATTATATAAATAATTAATATTATTATATTATATTATTTTATAATTTTATTATAATATGAAAAAATAAAGTATAATTAATAAATAATATGTTATATATTTTATTCTATTCTATTCTATTCTATTATATATAATACTAATATATATAATATATATGATATATTAGATATTATATATTAGAATATTATTATTGCTATTATTATTATTATTATTATTATTATGATTATTATTATTATTACTACTACAACTACTACTATTACTATTACTATTATGTTAAAATAATCAAATAAATCCTGAAAATCGATTGGGAAGAAAGAAATTGGGTGTATCTACTGAGAAGGAGAGAAATTCCATGAGTGTACTGGAAAAGGAATAAACCCATTCTGGGGAGTGTAAAAAATATCCCAGTACTGGGAATTTCCAATGACTATCAGTGATGCTTCTTGGAAAGCTCCAGAAAACCTGGTTTGGATATGTGGGAATATGGCTTACACTGAATTGCCCGGGGAGTGGAGCAGCACTTCACTATCGGAATTATTAAACCGTCCTTTTTGTAACTCCCAAAAGAGTCTGGATCGAACCAAGGGGTCCCTCTATATGATGATTTTAACAGATCTAGCTGACCAAAAAGAAACTTAATTGAAATTGGAGGAACACAGACACAGAAAAACACAGCATGGACCCCCCAGGAAATAATTTGCACTTATGGACCGGCGACCTGGGCTCAAGATGGGTCCTGGAGACACCGGACCCCAATTTATAGGGGGTTAAATTGGATTCTGAGATTACAAGCAGTACTCGAGATGGGATCGAACCGAGCCTCTCTGGCTTCAGACCACATAAATGACCAACTATCCCAGACTAGAACTGTGGTGTATCACATCAGACTAGCAGTAGATTATTTATTAGCCCGTGAAGGAAGCACATGTGGAAAACTTAACTCCTCGAGTGCTGCTTAGAAATAGATGACTGTAATGAAGTCATTAGAAATATCTCAAAGGAAATCCGGAAGTTAGTTTATGTTGGAACACAAGAGTGGACCCCTACATTCAATACCAGCTGGTGGAACAATTTCTGGTCATTAAAAGGAAATTGGTGGAAAAAAATACCCTATTTCATTTTATGTGGAATTGCTGGTTTGATCCTCCTACCTTGCATGCTCCCCTGTATAATCCGAGTTGTAACATCTGCTGTACAAGCAAGTGTAATGATACCAAAAGAGCTTAATAGGAAAGAAGTAAAAGTAATCATGATAATGAATGATCAAGAACGTGAAGATGACAAGCAAATTTAGAACCAATATTAAAAATTGTAAAACAATTGTACCTTCAAGAAGAAGTAATTGCTAATTGATGCAGGTTTGAGACCAATGGAACAATTAGAGGGGGAAATTGTGGAGAATCGATTGTTAAAGGAGTTATATAAAGTTCATTGTTAAAGGAGTTAATATAAAGTTCCAATGTCAGTCATAGATTGTTTGTTGAATGTTTTATAGTTATGTCAAGTTCCAATGCCAGTTAAAGGATTTATAATTATGTAAATCCCCTCATTGTCAGGTGTTCACCCCACTGCTCCTGTCAGCGTTCAGAAGCACATAATCACAAAAATGATTCTATGCAGGTGCTTTTATTGAAGAGCTCTGGGTGTCAGGGGTACAAACCCAAATCTGTCTCCAACATGCATTCGGGATGAACATGTTTTTATATTCTATTGTTATATAACTTTCATGTTAATTATTAAACCTATATTGTTCTATTGTATACATAGATTTCATCCAAGCATGGTCTGGTTGTGGTCCCCCTCAAACTTCTAACATAGTTTCTCATTATTCTTCTTATGATAATACAATTATTATATTTAATAACTAAACAATCATCACATCTAACAACTATATCATTTATCATATACTCCTTATGCAGGTGCAATTTCACATGATCTGCAAACACAAAGCCTAACATTTGCAGAGTCTATTTTTAACATTTTTCCAGGGCCCCACTAGTTCTAGCTTCTTTCTAATTCCCCGAATTTTATGATTTTAAAACCTTTTACTATCACTCCCACTCTCACCAAAGATGGCGAACCACCCGACACCATAAAGAAGTGAATTATGTCATAATAACCAAATATGAAAATCCCATAAGACCTAACAGAAAAGAATAGCCTAATGAAAACCCCTAGAACAACAAGCCACCATGCAAATAAAGAATTAAAATAACACCTCTAACCAGAGAAAACATCAGAAAACATCAGGACCGTGGTCAGAGCTTTTTGCCTTTGTCACCCTGACCAGAGCAGGCCAAGAGCAGCACAGGGACCATGGACCTGAAACCAACAGTGCCCACCCAGAGACTCTTGAAAGGAGAGAAAACCCAGCTCTGCCAGGCCTTGCTCAGCATTGCAGTTCCCTGCTCAGAGCCTTGGGCTCCCTGCAATCCTGCCCTCAAGGATCTGCTCTCACCAGGCCCTGGGCAGCCTTTGGCACTCCCTGCCCTCCCTGGGGCCCAGCCATGCCCCAAAGCACTTGGAGTTTTGCTGCTGACTCCTTGAGCAGCTTCTCCATCCTTCTCTGCGAGCCTGAGGCTCCTGGAGCCAGCCCCAAATCCAGCGTGGGGCTGATTAAAATACAGAAAGGCCTCAGGAGCTCTTTGTCTCCCTTCCGTTGTCTTTGAGTCCCCAGGGCTTGTGCAGTGATTGGAGTCAGTTTGGAGTTCTCTTCAGGAGGGAGATTTCAAAGCGCATCTCATGGTTTTTGGTTTTAGTCAAGGAAATATATTTCTCTTTACATTTCAGAGAAGAGGGGACAGAAGCATTCCCCACATGGTCTTGATGCTGAATGTCTCCTGAGGAGGTCTGGGCATGGAGAAGAATGAGCCCCTTGCAGGCTGAGCCTGTTTGGCCAAGCTGCTCCTCACCCCCAGCCTCACCATGTCTGACATCGCCCACCTGGGACTGACATCCCAAAACATTAAAAAAAATTCTGCATTTTACTTGAAAATCAGAATATAATAATTACTAAAATTATATAAATATTTATCTTATTTATAATATTAGTATTCAATATTTTTAATACCCAATTTCTAAAGTAATATGAAAAATAAATGCATTTTTACCAAACAAAAAAATTATTCCTCATTCGTTCTAAGTAACAAAATTCCCTTCATTAATTGACACCTATCAGCTATTGATTTCTCCTTCTTTATCCAAATAATTTAGCACTCTTGTCATCTTTTGTCTAATTTTCTCACACAGTGTCAAAGGGGCCACTTCGAGATCCCTGGAGATGTTTCTGGGGCACATTTGGGGCAGTTTTGGGTCTGGGGTGGGAATTCACAGAGAACTTGAGGGTCTGGAGGATACTTGGGGAAGGCAGGTGGGCACTTGGAGGGGCACTCAGGGATTCTGAGGGACAGTTCGGGGTCCGGGGCAGCTCTTGGGGGTCCAGGGAGCCCTTGGATTTCAGGGAGGGGAATTTGGGGCCCTTCGGGATCCGGGCGGGCCCTTGGGGGGCTCGAACGGGGCTCTCTGGGGCGCGGGGGGAGTTGTAGGCGCGGGTATCCTGCAGTTTAACGGGGCCACGGAGCATCACGGGAGTTCTCGGCTCGGCTGCAATGGCTCTCGTTGGGGCGCGGGGCAAGACGGGAGATGAAGTCCCGGCTGGAATAGTGCTGGACGAGCGCCGCGGAGCATGATGGGAGCTGTAGTCCCGGAAGTTGTTCGAACGCGATTTCGGGGAGACTCTTGGGGGACACTTTTGCGTCCGAGCCGAGACTTGAGGCCCTCTCAGGGGAACTTAAACAGCTCGGGAGCCGTTGGTCGGAGCTCGGGGAGCTCTAACGGGGATCTTTAGGGCGCGGGTCGCGGCAGGAGTTTTAGGCGCGGGACTGTGTTCTGAGGGGCTCTGGGGCCGGGGGAATGAAAGGAGATGAATTCTCAGAAGTGGCTGTACCGGGCATCTGGGGGTTGGGAACACTCAGGGGATCCGGGGACGCTTTTAAGGGGTCCCGAATGGGCTTTGAGGGGGCACTGAGGGATCCTGGAGGGTGTGGGGGACACTTACGTAACCCATCGGGACGAATCCCGGGGTTCTGTGAAGCGCAGGGCATGACGGGAGTTGTAGTCCCGGCTCCAATGTGGCTGTATCAAGCCGCGGGGCATGATGGGAGATGTAGGCAAAAAGAAATATGGCGCCCATCCAGGAACCGCCCCCAGACCCAGAGTCCAGATGCTGATTGGCTGCAACTGATGATGGGCGGGATCCTCGGCAAATGGGATGCGTTGTAGGTGGGAACAGTCAAATCACCCTCCTCCAGGCCCTTCCGCTACAGCCCACTTCATTCCCAGTACACGCCAGTGTAACCCCTGTAAAGTACATTTCATCCCAAGTAGAACCCAGTACAACCCCAGTGCCACTCCAGTTCCTCCCAGTGCAGCCCAATCTATCCCAACACACCCGAGTTCATTCCCAGTCGTTCCCACTTCCTCCCCAAGTCATCCACAAGACGCCCCATTGTCCCCCGGTCTTCCCTGCAATATCCCCAGTGTCCCCAGTTTCTCCCAGTATCCCCCAGTGTCACTCTCAGTATGCCCCAGTGTCTCCCACAGCGTTCCCAGTGTTCCCCAGTATGTCCCAGCCCTCCCCAGTGTTTCCAAGGACAGTTTCATTTCTCTCGGTGGCCGTGGCAGCCAAACCCAGCAGTGGGGTCAGTGCAGTGCCCATGGCCACAGCCCCTTGCAGTGGCCCAGTGCAGCTTGGGCTGCTGATCCACCCTCACAGCTGGCCCAGGGCAGCTCTGCAGTGGCTTTGGTAGCACCTGGGGCTGGCACACAGCTGAGCAGTGTGTCTGTTTGCAGTGGGGAAACTCTGGAGTTTCAGATTGCTTCAAAAAACCCCAAAAAGGGAAAACCCCTTTTAGGCTGAGTGCAGCCAGCTCTCCAAGCACAGGAGGTCCCAGGGGAGTGAGGACAGACTGGATGGGGCTGGGCAATGTGGAGCAAGGTTGTCCACGCTTGGTCAGAGCTCAAGGCACAGCTTCTGTGAGCAGGCCAGAGCTGCTGAGGAGAGACCCTGGGTCAATATCAATCACAGAATGCTGCAATCACCTCTGGTGTAAACAGAAATAAAATAAAATACTTCCTTTAAAACAGGAATGTGTATTTCTTACAAGGTCCTTGAAATCTTTCTCCATAACTGGACCAGGAAAACTTTAATGATCCTCTCAGGGCTTTGGTGTTGTTTACATCAGACTCTGTCCTTGAGAGTGTCTTCAAAAAACTTTTCAAAAACTCAAAGTTAAATTGAAACTACAAATTTTCTTAAAGTTTTAATGGGTCCCACTGAGGAACATGAATGAGAAGGTGTCCCCAGGTTCCAGTTAGAGCAGAACACTGGAGGCAGTGATGACAACTGGGTACAAACAAGGCCAAGGTGTCTCTGGTGCTGAGCAAAGCTGGATGTTTTTGAGGAATGCAAAGGGCCAAGGCCTGAGCCCCAGCCCCTGGCCAGGCAGATGCTGTCCCTCCCTCCTTGCTCAGGGCTCTTGCCGGGATGGGCACTGGCATGTGGGGATGTGCAATGGCAAGGGCAGGAGCATGGGGCGGCCCCTGCCAGGCTGCTGAGCAGGGACAAGGAGGCAATGAGGCCCCAGGCCTGCAAGGGTCACTTGTCTCCTGCTCCTGCCTCAGGCCCAGGCCCAGCAGCCATGGCCAAAGTGCTGCCCAAGTTGGCTCTGGCAGGGCTGTCTTGCAGCTGCTGCACATGCCTGTGCCCTGTGCAGCCCAGGCTGTGCTACGGTGTCCCTGCCCTGCGCCTCTGTCCCTGCAGGCTGTCGGCATCCCCCGGCTGCCCCACCTGGCTGGGCCCTTCCTTTGCTGCCAGCTCTGCCTCCTGCCTGCCTGTGCCTGCCCACACAAAGCCTGGGGCTGATACCAAAAGGGTTCATTCCATGTTTACACTGCCTGTGAACTTTCAGCACAGGAACAAGGCATGCAGGGGCTGCTCCCCCAGCAAGGATGGATGGAAGAGAAGAAATAGACATCTGGCTCAAGGGTGCAGGGATAGAGGAAACAAGGAGTGAATGTGGGAACTTGAGGTGGATTTTATGGAAATGGGTAAATTGTAATTCGCATTTAGTGTCTGTATATAAGCAAGGCACTGGTAGAATTACATGTCCAATTAACGTTGGGAACTTTCCCATGTTGGACCTCAGGCCTGAAGAAATGATGCTCTCATAAACAGCAAATGAGTGTTAAGGAGCCTTTTTCTGATATTTTGGACATTTTGTGACAGCAGAGGCTGACAGATCCAAGGGCCTAGCTCTGACACTGTGGAACCCCATGGAACAAAGGGTCCGTTGTGATGCATTGGAGCCCCATGGAACCTAATGTCCATTGTATCAGCGCAAGGCCTCATGGAACCAAGGAGAGCATTGCTGACAGTGTGGAAGCTCATGGAGCCATGGGCTCATTGTGACAGTGTGGGGCTGTATGGAACCAATGGTCCATTGGGACAGTGCAGGACCTTCTGGAATCAAGGGGATCATTTTATGCTATGGAACCCCATGGAACAAAGCGTCCATGGTTATGCAGTGGAACCCAATGGAACCAAAAGTCCATTGGGACCCAGCAAGGCCTCCTGGAACCAAGGGTCTGTTGTGGCTCCGTGGGGGTTCCCAGAACAAAGGAGACCATTTGGACACTGTGGGACCTCATGGAACCACCTGGTACTGTGACACAGCAGGGCCACGTGGAGCCAAGGGGCCACTGAGACACTGAGGAACCTCATGGAACCAAAGGTTCCTTGTTACATTGCGGGGCCCAGTGGAACCACTGGGATCATGGTGACACCGTGGTGCTCCATGGAACCAAGGGGCCATTCTGATTCTGCTTTGCCTCATGGAGCCAAGGAGCCACCATGACACCTCTGGGCCTCATGGAATCAAGGGGACCACAGTGACACTGTGGGGCTCCATGGGACAAAGGGGCCATTCTGACACTATGGAACCAAGGAGACCATTGCTCTGCTATGGCACATCATGGAACCAAGGGGGCCACAGTGACACTGTGGGGCTCCATGGGACAAAGGGGCCATTCTGACACTATGGAACCAAGGAGACCATTGCTCTGCTATGGCACATCATGGAACCGAGGGGGCCATTGAGCCACAGCAAAGCCTCATGGAACCATGGAGATCATTATGACACATGGGACCTGAAGGTACCAAAGGGCATTGTGACACAGCAAGGCCTCATGGAACCAAGGGCACAATAGTGACACTGTGGGGTGCTGAGTGACCAATGGGGCATTCTTGCAGTGCAGAACCAAGCCGACCACTGTGTCACTGTTGTGCATCATGGAAACAAAAGTCCATTTTGACACAGTATGGCTGCATGAAACCATGGAGGCCATTTTTACACTTTGAAGCCTTGTGAAACCAAAGAGCCATTGTGACACTTTGTGTCCCTATAGAACCAAGGAGTCCATTGTGACACTATGAGACCCTGTTGGGCAATTGTGGCTCTGTGTGGCACCATGGAACCAAGGGACCATTGTGACACTACAGGAACTAAGGATGTGACATCCCCATGGAACTAAGGATTCATGGAACAATGTGGGAGTCATGGAATCAGAGGTCCATTGTGACTTTGCAGGGCCTCATGGAACTAAGGGGAGGGACAATTCTGACACTGTGGGGCCCAATGGAAGCAAGGGGCCAGTGTGACACAGCTGGGCCTCATGCAGCCAAGGGGCCACTGGGATCCTGAGGACCCCAAAAGAACCAAGGGGCCATTCTGACACTCTGCAGCTGTGGAGACCCTGAGAGGCATTCCTCAGTTAGGGAGACACCAGAAGCTTCCCTCAAAAGCTGTTTGACCCCATTGGCTCCTTCCTCTTGTTCTCTGTCCCTCAGCCACTCCCTCCCTATTCCCCCATTGGCCCCATCTTTGTACTGCCCCCATGGCACTGATCAGCTCCTTCCTCTCGAGATACAGGAACCTGGACTCCTCTCAGGAGTCCTGCCTTGTGACCCTGAACATCTCACCACACGGCTGAATTAAACATCTGTGGGTACCATGCAAAGGCCCTTTTTACTTCCGTACCCTGGGCTTTATTAGCAGCTATTCCACTTGCAACAATGGCCCATTATGGCAGTGTGGATCCAAGGACATCATGGTGACACTGTGGGACCTCAGGGATCCAGGGGGCCATTGTGACACTGAAGAACTTCATGGAACCCAGGGTCCATTGTGACACTCCAGGACCTCATTGAACCAGGCAGACCATTGTGACACCACAGAACCTCATAGCACTGAGGGTTTATTGTGACACAGCAGGGGCCATGGAGCCAATTGTCCATTGTGACAATGTGGATCTGAGGAGACGATAGTGACAGCATGGAAGCTTATGGAACCATGCGTCCATTGTGACAAAACAAGGCCTCATGGAACCAATGAGACCATTGTGACATCATGGAACCTCGTGGAACCAAGGGTCCATTGTTACAGTCCAGAACCAAGCAGACCATTGTGACAGTACAGAACCTCACATAACCAAGATTCCATTGTTATGCAGTGGGGCTTCATGGAACGAAGGAAGCATTGTGACACAGCAGGACCTCTTAGAACTAATGGTCCATGGACATACTGCGGATCCAAGGAGACCATGGTGAGCTGTGGAAGCTCTTGGAACAATGGGGCCATTGTGACGCTGGGAAACATCTTGGAATCAAGGCAACCATGTTACACTATGGAACCTCGTGGAACAAAAGCACTTATTGTGACACTGTGTGGCCTCATGGGAACAAAGGACATGGTTGATTGGACAGAAGCCCCTGGAAAATAGGGAACATTGTGACACTGCAGAGCCTCATGGAACCAAGGAAACCATGGGGACACTGAGGAACCTTATGGAACCAAGCAGCCATTTTGACACTACGGAACCAAGGAGACCATTGTGACATCATGGAACCTCGTAGAACCAAGGGTCCATTGTTACAGTCCAGAACCAAGGAGACCATTGTGACAGTACAGAACCTCATAGAACTGAGGGGCCATTGTCATACAGCCAGGCCTTGTGGAACCAAGGGGCTGTTGTGACACACCAAGGCCTCGTGGAACGAAGGAGAGCATTGTGCAGTGCAGAACCAAGAAGGCCATTTTGACAGTACGGAACCCAATGGAATCAATGGCCCATTGTTCTACAGTAGGGCCTCATGGAACCAAGGGGCCATTGTGAAACTGTGGGGCATAATGGAGTCAAGGTCACCACTGATACTGAAATCTGATGCATAGAAACTTCTGAACAGAGTTTGGAGTATTTGAAAGCAGGTATTCTTTATTACAGCATGGTGGTCACTTGGGCCATCCTTCCTCCATGGGAGTGCACTGAGCATCAAATGAACAGAGTTTTTATCAGACACACTGATTATGTTTCCATTAGCTATCCCCACTTCCTGAGTTTATTTGACATAGTTGCACACCTTATCATAAATCCTTTCATGGTTCTTTGAGTTTTGTCTTCAACATCCAGTGCCCTTTTTAGGTGGCTGTTCCTTGACCCCCCCTTTTGAGTAAAGGCAATATTATTGTTGTGCATAACTTCTGTTTTGTCAGCCTTGCAGAGCTGAGCTGGCATCCTGCTTGCATTGTGTGTGACTTCTGTTTACCAGAGGTACATCCTCAATCAGTTTCTCCAAGGCTGTCCTGTTCTACTGTCCTTGACAAGAGTAAATGTTGTTCTGTTCTCCTGTCCTTGTTTTAGTGCTCACCCCCCATGAGGCATCTGCAAGCCCTCCAACCTATGGGCCTGGGGTGGGTAAGTGTTCCTGGGGAACAGGAATGCGACAGCTGGGCTGGACTGACCCAAGGGATGTTCCACTCCATGTCACACCATGATCAGCAATCATCTGAGAGAAGCAGAAGGGCAAGGGGTGTAGCAGATAAATTTCTTTTTTAAGACATTTTTCTTTCAAAACGGCACCTACACCTACAGAATCCTCTCCTGCCACAAGGTGGTTGAACATTTTCTGTTGTTAAGAGTTTTCCTGTGGATTTGCATTTCTTCTGTTTGTGGTCTTTTCTTTTTGTGGTTGGTTTGTTTGTGGAGTTTTTGTGTTGTTGTGGGTGGGTCTTGTTCTGGTTTTGTTTTTTTTTTTTTTTTTTTAATTTGGTTCTTTTAAATTTTGTTTGGGTTTGGGTTTTTCCCTGTTGAACTGCCTTTCTTCTGATGCATAAGTTTTTTCTGCCCTTTCTTGTGCCTTGCTTGGCGCCTGATGCCAAGATAAATTTACCTCACTCAGTCATCCTGCCCAATTACATTTTGCAGTCACCATTAAGTAGATGAGTTCAGGCACAGACTCCCTGCAATTTGGCAGCATCCACAAAGGAATTGAAAATACATTTCATGCCATTTTAGACATGATAGAAATACTCCACAGTGGTGGCCAAGGGCTGGTCACTGAGGGATGTCACCAGGGCGTGGCTGCCAAGAGGACTGTGTACCATGGATGATATTTGACCCTCACTGTTCAGCCAAATTCCCACCCAGCCCATGTTCCACTCCTTCAGCCCAGCTCTCTCCAGTCTGGCTCTGAGGAGACCCCAGCAGACCCTGTCCCAGGCCTGGCTGAAGTCTGGGCACACAACATCCCCTTCTTTTCCCTCCCACGTGGGCTCTGCAGTCCCTGCCCTGTCCTGCCAGTGCCTGGAATGGCTGCAGGAGGATTTGCCACATCCCCTTCCCTGCTGAGCCTGAGCAGGCTGTGACTCTCCCAGTCCCCTCCCTGCCCTGTGTTCAGACTGGTTCCATGTCTGCCCTTCCCAAGTGCCCAGGACCCTCTGGGATGGCTCTGGCCTTTCCAAGGGGGTTGAGAGAGGTCCCACAGTGACACTGCCCAGCCTTCCCAGCAGCCCTGACACCAAAGGCCTTTTCCACCTCCCTCAGTTCCAGGTCAGTGCCCAGAACACAGCACAGCCCTGTCCAGGTCCCTGGGCTGGTTCAGAAGGGAGGCAGCTCTGATTTCTCCCCAGACCCTCACTCTGTCCAATGTCTCTCTGTGCAGTCCATGGCTGCCCTGAGCATTTTTTCCTGGAGCCTCCCTGCCTGGGATATTTCTCTCTATGCAGTCCTAACCACAACCCAGCAAAGAATTCAGGTGTTTCCCCAGAGGACGTTACTCTCAGAGTGAAGTGGCCTCAAGGCACTGTTTGTGCCACTGGAATTGTGCCACCCCTGGGTGCTGCTGATGGTGTTTGTGCTCACTGGGGTTCATCTCCCCACACACACACAATGCACTGCTGAGATCTCCTCAGCGCAGAGCAAACATGGCCTGCTGGCCTGGTCACTTGGTGTCCCTCCATGCAGGGACAAAGTACCTCCTGCAGGTGGGGAGAGGCCAGTGCTGGCAATGGTGGTTGCAGGGGCTGGTGTGGGACAATTGCTCTGGGGCACCTTCCCAGGCTGCCCCAGAACAAAGACACAGCCCAGGCCCTGCTCTGCTGCTGCCTCAGGTCCATGCCAGGAGCTCTGGCTGTGCCAGGACACTGCTGTGAGCCCCCCCTGCACACTCCCCCCCTGCCCCAGGCACTGGGCTCTGCTGTGCCAGGGCATTCCTGGAGCATATTGCTGACAGCAGCTCTGGAGGGGAGCAAAGCCTCCCTGCCCTGCCCTCAGGAGATGCCCTTTGCTGCTGGAGCTGCTGTGCTGGAGCCCAGCTGTGTCCCAGCAGTGCCCATGGCCTGGCCCTGCCCGTGGCCACAGCAGGGACACGCAGCAGGAGAGTGACCAAGCTGCCAGAGCACTCCGGCCTTACAGCCACAGCAGGGCTGGCAACGACAGGGTGGAGTTGGGCAGAGCAGCTCCGAAAGGACCAATCCCTGCTGCTCCCTGGCCGTGCTGCTCTGCTGGGACTCTTTTCCCCTTCTTCCCCCTAACTTCACACAGGGCACAGAGTTGGAATTCCAGATGAAACACGCACTGCAAGGAAGTGTCTTTTCTTCAAATGTAGTGATAGCCCAATCCCTGGTTTACAGAGCTTGTGGGTCAAATTCAAGAGAAAGACAGTGAATTAGATGGTGATTAAATAACTTCATCAAGTACAACATTATGACTAAAAACCCCACTGACCCCTACCAAAGACCCAGGAAGGCCCGTTGGGCCTGTCATGAGTTCCATTCCAAAAGCTATGCAAAAGAAAACAGGCAATGTTCTGCTTCTCAAAAGCAGCTAGTCATCATTTTCCTCAGGGCATCCTTGAGCTTCTGGTTTCTCAGGCTGTAGATGAGGGGATTCAGGGCTGGAGGCACCACCGAGTACAGAACTGACACTGCCAGATCCAGGGATGGGGAGGAGATGGAGGGGGGCTTCAGGTAGGCAAAAAATGAGGTGCTGACAAACAGGGAGATCACGGTGAGGTGAGGGAGGCAGGTGGAAAAGGCTTTGTGCCGTCCCTGCTCAGAGGGGATCCTCAGTACGGCCCTGAAGATCTGCACATAGGAGAAAACAATGAACACAAAACAACCAAATGCTAAGAAGGTAGTGAAAACAGAAACTCCAAGTTTCCTGAGGAAGGATTTTGAGCAGGAGAGCTTGAGGAGCTGTGGGATTTCACAGAAGAACTGGCCCAGGGCATTGCCATGGCACAGGGGCAGGGAAAATGTATTGGCTGTGTGCAGCAGAGCAGTGAGAAAGGCACTGGCCCAGGCAGCTGCTGCCATGTGGGCACAAGCTCTGCTGCCCAGGAGGGTCCCGTAGTGCAGGGGTTTGCAGATGGACACATAGCGGTCGTAGCACATGACGGTCAAGAGAAAATACTCTGCTGAAATGAAGAAGAGAAAGAAAAAGAGCTGTGCAGCACATCCGGAGTAGGAGATGGTCCTGGTGTCCCAGAGGGAATTGTGCATGGCTTTGGGGACAGTGGTGCAGATGGAGCCCAGGTCGCTGAGGGCCAGGTTGAGCAGGAAGAAGAACATGGGCATGTGCAGGTGGTGGCCGCAGGCTACGGTGCTGATGATGAGGCCGTTGGCCAGGAGGGCAGCCAGGGAGATGCCCAGCAAGAGGCAGAAGTGCAGGAGCTGCAGCTGCCGCGTGTCTGCCAATGCCAGCAGGAGGAAGTGCCTGATGGAGCTGCTGTTGGACATTTGGTGCCTTTGGGTACAGGTATTTATACAGCATTAACACCTGCCTGGGAAGGAAATGGCAGTGCCAGATTGGACATTTCTTCACTCTGGGGGTCGTGGACTGTTGAAAGAAGACTTGAATAGCTGGAGCAAGTCTTTAAGTCTATCCTGTGTATTTTAGTTGGAATTCCCTTCAAAATTAATTCTCTTCCTCTGAGGGAACTTTGCTAAACTTTATTTGAGTTGGGGTTTGTGTGCTGAGTTTCTGCCTCATCTTCAGCACTGCTCTCAGCCTGAACACTCTGGAGCCCAGAAGGAAATCGGGGCTCCCTGTGCCCCAGTGCAGTCAGCGCTAGTCGCCGCAAAGATGCCCTTTGTTCATTTCACCTCTTTTGATTTAAGTGTGATCACACCTAAAACTTTCTTGAAAACAAAGTGGACTTTGTGAATTCTCCAGTTTAAAGATAATTTTCTCCCAACTCTTCTCTCTTTCCCTTTGAAGCTGGACAGGGAGGGATACCAAGGATTGGTCTGGCTCTCTGCTGCCTGCAGTTGTGCCTATTGGGAGCTGTTTCTCTCTATCCCAGCCTTGTCCCTGCCAGTGCTGCCAGAGCCCAGCCCTGCCCTGGGGGCTCAGCTCTGTCCTGCAGACCCCTCCCAGCACAGGGCACTGCCCAGGGGCATCTCCCTGGCACCAGGGCCTTAAGGGCAGGCCAGACAAACAGAGATGCTGCAAGCCAAGGTGCTGCTGCTGCTGTCTGTAGGGAGAGGAGGCTGAGGAGGCACTTTCTGAGGGAGATCTGAGGCCCATCTGCTGATGCCCAGGCTGACAGTGCAGGAGTGTCAGTGACACAGCCAAAGCTGACAGCCCCTTTCCCTTCCCTTTGGGAGAAAGCTGAGAGCAGCCCTGGCCATGCAGCACCATCTCCAGAGCAGGAGGAATCTGCCCTGATGGGGGTGGCTCCTTCCACCTCCAACTTCTTCCCTGCAGCGTCCATGGGGAGCTGCCAGGCAGGCTGAGAGCTGCCCCTGGCAGGTGGCACATGGCCTGGGCTGGCCAAGAGCCCTGAGGGTGCAGGAGCTGCTCTGCAGGACAGCCCTGGGCAGACCTGGCTGCAGCCCAAGCTTCAACCATTGTAGCCGTCCCTGGCAGAAGGAGCCGTCCTGCCCTGCCCTCTGACGGTGCCCAAGGCAGCCCCGCTCTGCAGCACATCCTCCTCCTCCTCCTGTGCCAGAGAGAAACTGGGAGAGTTCTCCTGACACATCCCCCAGGCTGTGGGGTGTGCTGGCTTCAGGAGATCCCTCCAGGAGCACAGGGGACATTGCCCTGCACCCACACACTCACCATGCACAGGGCTGTGAAGATCTTTGCCCAAGTGAAGTCTCAGCTCAATGTCTTCCCTATCCTGATTGCCTTCAGCCTGTCTCTGCCTGGCTCCTGTCCCCTCACTGCCTGCAGGCAGAGCCCTCAGCCCTGCTGGGCTGGGAGAGGAGCTGGTCCTGGCAAGAGCTGTTTCTTTAAAGCTCAGCAGCACAGACACAGCACAAGGACTGTAATGAGCCTCTTGGGGATTTGGTGTTGTTTACATCAGAATCAGCCCCTGAGAGAGTCTTTAAAAAACTTTTGAAGAACTCAAAATTAAATAGAAACTCTGAAGTTTCTTGAAGTTTTAATGGGTCCCACTAAGGAACATGAATGAGGAAATGTCCCCAGGTTCCAGTTAGAGCAGAACACTGGAGGCAGTGAGGGCAGCTGGGCACAAACAAGGCAAAGGTGTCTCTGGTGCTGAGCAAAGCTTGTGTGTTTGAGGAATGCCAGGGGCCAAGGCCTGAGCCCCAGCCCCTGGCCAGGTAGATGCTGTCCCTCCCTCCTTGCTCAGGGCTCTTGCCGGGATGGGCACTGGCATGTGGGGACGTGCAATGGCAAGGGCAGGAGCATGGGGCGGCCCCTGCCAGGCTGCTGAGCAGGGACAAGGAGGCAATGAGGCCCCAGGCCTACAAGGGTCACTTGTCTCCTGCTCCTGCCTCAGGCCCAGGCCCAGCAGCCATGGCCAAAGTGCTGCCCAAGGTGGCTCTGGCAGGGCTGTCTTGCAGCTGCTGCACATGCCTGTGCCCTGTGCAGCCCAGGCTGTGCTACGGTGTCCTTGCCCTGCACCTCTGTCCCTGCAGGCTGTCAGCATCCCCCGGCTGCCCCACCTGGCTGGGCCCTTCCTTTGCTGACAGCTCTGCCTCCTGCCTGCCTCTGCCTGCCCACACAAAGCCTGGGGCTGACCCAGGCTCCTTCTGGGGGATGTGTTGCACCACAGCCCTGCCCTGGGAGCAAAATTCCTTTCTCTTTGGGTACTGTCTGGCCCTCCCTATCTGTCCTTCTTTCTTTCTCTGTCTGTTCTCTACTATGTCAAAAGGAGCCACCATCTCTGAAAACACCCTTTAGTCCCTCCCAGGTCTCTCCTTTGCTGTCCTCAGTCCCCACCCTACTGAGCACAGAGCTCCTCTGTCCCTGTACAGTGCTCCTTTGCTTGAGGCCTCCAAACCCCACCTTGGGAGATCTCCCAGCCCTCTCCAAGGTGTTGGCAAATGAAAACATTCTGCTCATAGTCTAAGAAAATCACCTTAGGACAAAACCAGTCAGATCTCCGTGTCTCCTGGCTACTTTTGCCTTGGCGCAATCCTTGGATAGATGGAATTTTTTAGGCCAAATTTCAGTTTTGCCCATGGGCACTTTGATGTGAACAATGATTCTCTTCCATTGGAAGGAAAGCTGAGGCCCGGTGTTTCAGGGGTAGATGAGCATCAGCCACCAAGGGCCAAGGCGAGCCAGACGTTTCTGGAATTGCAGCTTGTGCCTGAGAGAAGTCCTTGGATACACATAATTTGGGAGGTAGAATACAAGTTTTGGCCACTGGTCCATTGATGACAAGGCCATTTCTTTTCCATCTGAAGGAAAGCAGAGAGCCCCAGGGTTTGATGGTAGATGAGAAGCAGCCCCTGGGAGGCCAAGCCAGCCAAACTTGTCTCTCCTGGCAGCTTTTGATTGGGAGCTATCCTTGAATATATGAAATTTAGGGGCAAAATCTCAAATTTGGCCATGGCCCCTGGACGAGGAGACTGATCTATTTCCATCACAAGGAAGGCAGAGAGCCCCAGTGTTTCAGGGGTAGATGACAAGTGGACATCAGAGCCCACAGTGCCAGCCAGAGCTGGCAGGTTTTGTCTGGGAGAAACCCTTCATATAGTGAATAGTTTAGGAGGAGTAGCAATTTTGGCCATGGAGGAAAACGAAGAATCTTTTCCATAGGAAGGAAAGCCAGGCAGTGTCACAGGGGTCTCCTTGGGGCTGTAGTATCACAATGGACCCTTGGTTCCATGGGGACTCACAATGTCAGAAGGGTCTCCTTGGTTCCATAAGGCCCTGCAGAGCTCCTTGATTCAATGAGGCCTCCAAGTGTCATCGTGGCCTCCAGGATTCCATGAGGCCCCGCAATATCCCAATGGACCTTTGGTCCCATGGGGTCCTGCACTGTTCCATGAATCCTTAGTTCCATGGGGCCCTGGAGTGTCCAATGGCCACCTTGGTTCCATTGGTGCCATAGAGTGTGACAACTGCCCCTTGGCCTGCCAGACCCCACAGTGTCACATGGTTCCTTGCTTGCATGAGGCGTTGTAGTGTCACAATGGCCCCTTGGTTCAGTGAGGCCTGTAGTGTCACTGTGGTCTCCATGATCCCATAAGGCCTTGCAATGTCACAACAGACCATTGGTTTCATGGAGCCCCATAGTGTCACTATGGTCCCCTTGGCTCCACAAGGCTCTGAAGTGCCACAATGGCCCTTTGGTTCCACAAGGCCTCCAAGTATAGAAATGGCCTCCTTCCATGAGCTTTCACACTGCCCACAGCAGTCTCTTTGGTTCTGCAGTGTCACCATGGACCCTTTGTTCCATGAAGTTCTGCAGTAGAACACGCTCACCTTGGTTCCGTAAGGTTCTGCAGTGTCACAATGCACCCATGGTTCCACCAGGCTTTGCTGTGTCACAATGGCCCCTTGGTTCCAAGAGGTTTCTCAGGGTCACAATGGTCTCCTTGGATCCGCACTATCACAATGGACCATTGTTTCAATGTGGCCCCAATGTGCCAAAATGGATTTTGGTTCCATGGGGTTCTGCTGTGTCACCATGGGCCCTTTGTTCCATGAGTTTGCACAGTGTCACTACTGACTCCTTGGTGCTGTGAGGCCCTGCTGTCACCAAATCTCTGAAATATCAGAATAAGGCTCCTTAAAAGTGACTTGCTATTTCAGAGGCTATCATTTATTAAGGCCTGAGGTCTGATGAGGGATCACTGCTAACCTTACATGGACATGTGATTCTACCAGTATGTTGCTTATGCACAGTCCCTAAATGTGAATTACAATTTACTCATTTCCATAAAATCCACCCCAAGTTCCCAGATTCACTTCTTGTTTTCTCCATCCCTGCACCCTTGATCCAGATGTCTTCTGCTTCTCTTCCAACCATCCTTCCTGGGGAAGCAGCACCTGCATACATTGTTTCTGTGATGAAGGTTCACAGGCAGGGTAGAAATGGAATGAACCCTTTTGGTATCAGCCCCGGGCTTTGTGTGGGCAGGCACAGGCAGGCAGGAGGCAGAGCTGTCAGCAAAGGAAGGGCCCAGCCAGGTGGGGCAGCCGGGGGATGCCGACAGCCTGCAGGGACAGAGGCGCAGGGCAGGGACACCGTAGCACAGCCTGGGCTGCACAGGGCACAGGCATGTGCAGCAGCTGCAAGACAGCCCTGCCAGAGCCACCTTGGGCAGCACTTTGGCCATGGCTGCTGGGCCTGGGCCTGAGGCAGGAGCAGGAGACAAGTGACCCTTGCAGGCCTGGGGCCTCATTGCCTCCTTGTCCCTGCTCAGCAGCCTGGCAGGGGCCGCCCCATGCTCCTGCCCTTGCCATTGCACATCCCCACATGCCAGTGCCCATCCTGGCAAGAGCCCTGAGCAAGGAGGGAGGGACAGCATCTGCCTGGCCAGGGGCTGGGGCTCAGGCCTTGGCCCTTGGCATTCCTCAAACACATCCAACTTTGCTCAGCACCAGAGGCACCTTTGCCTTGTTTGTCCCCAGCTGTCATCACTGCCTCCAGTGTTCTGCTCTAACTGGAACCTGGAGACACTTTTTCAGTTGTGTCCCTCAGTGGGACCTATTAAAACTTCAAGAAAGTTAAGAGTTTCAATTTAACTTTAAGTTCTTGAGAAGTTTATTGAAGTCAATCTCAGGGACTGAGTGATGTAAACAACATCAAAGCCCTGTGAGAATCATTAAAGTTTTCCTAGTCCAATTATGGAGGAAGATTTCAAAGAACTTGTAAGGAATACACATTCCTGTTTTAAATAAGCTATTTGATTTTATTTCTCTTTAGAGCAGAGGTGATTTCAGCATTCTGTGATTGATATTGACCCAGGGTCTCTCCTCAGCAGCTCTGGCCTGCTCACAGGAGCTGTGCCTGGAGCTCTGACCCAGTGTGGACAACCTTGCTCCACATTGCCCAGCCCCATCCTGTCTGTCCTCACTCCCCTGGGCCCTGCTGTGCTTGCAGAGCTGGCTGCACTCAGCCTAAGAGGGGTTTTCACTTTTTGGGGTTTTTTGAATCAATCTGAATCTCCTGAGTTTCCCCAGTGCAAACAGACACACTGCTCAGGTGTGTGCCAGCCCCAGGTGCCACCAAAGCCACTGCAGAGCTGCCCTGGGCCAGCTGTGAGGGTGGATCATCAGCCCAAGCTGCACTGGGCCCCTGCAAGGGGCTGTGGCCATGGGCACTGCACTGACCCCACTGCTGGGTTTGGCTGCCACGGCCACCGAGAGAAATGAAACTGTCCTTGGAAACACTGGGGAGGACTGGGACATACTGGGGAACACTGGGAAAGCTGTGGGAGACACTGGGACATACTGGGAGTGATACTGGGGAGTCCTGGGATAACCTGGGAAGAAGAGGAATGCTGAGGGGGAATCTGGGTGGAGTGGAATGGATGCTGGAGGTCCACTGGGACATACTGGGACATAACAGTGAGACAGAATATCCATCCTGAACTAGGTAAAGTGTCTAGGAGAGGTGAAGGGTCTGTGGAGCTAAAGCTGAAGGAGAGGCCGCGTTCCAGAGACAGCAAGGAGACAGAGAAAGAAAAACAGAAAAACCACGAGGTCAATCTGCCCCCGACTTAGGAATTCCTTCGATAAAGAAGAATTAGTGCTAAATGTCATGTGGAATGAATATGTATGAACTTAATTTGAAACTGTATGCATATGCATTTGGAAGGGGGGATAAAAAGGGGACTCGGAGTCTCCAGGGGCACGCATGCCCTTTTGGGGAGTCTTGCGTCCGGCGCGCGTCGTAATAAAGCATACCGGGCTTTACAACTTTTACAAGTTGTGAGGTTTCTTCTTTTCTCCGCAAAACAACAGGACATACGGGGAGTTATACTGGGACCAATTGGGGACACTGGGGACATTGCGGAGAAGACTGGGGACAACTGGGGCATCCTGTGGATAACATTGGGCAGAACTGGGAACGACTGGGAATGAACTCAGGTGTATTGGGAGGGACTGGGCTGCACTGGGAGGATTTGGAGGGGCACTGTGGTTGTGCTTGCTTCTACTTGGGAGGAACTGGGATGTTCTGGGGTTGTACTGGGGTAGTACTGGGGATGAACTGGTCTCTACTGGGTGGGACTTGGGAGGTTGAACGGGCAGTTTCCGCCTACACCACCTCCCATTTGCCGAGGTTCCCGCCGATCACCGACCGCAGCCAATCAACGCCAGGGAGCTGGGTCTGGGGGCGGTGCCTAGATGGGCACCATATTTTATTTTTGCATACAACTCCCGTCATGCCACGCGGCCGGATACAGCCACATTGGAGCAGAGAGTAAAACGCCCGTCATGGCCCGCGCTCCACAGAACCCCGGGATTGCGCCCCATCTGTCCAATAAGTTTCCCCCAGACCCTCTAGGATCCCTCAGTGCCCCCTCACCGCCCAGTCGGGACCCCCACAAGCGTCCCGCACCCCCTGAGTGCTCCCATCCCCACAGATGCCCAGTACAGCCGCTTCTGGGAATTCATCTCTCATCCCCCGCAGCCCCAGAGCCTCTCAGAACAGAGTCCCGTCCCTAAAACTCCTGCCGTGACCCGAGCCCTAAAGAGCCCCGTTAGAGCTCCCTGAGCTCCCCTCAAGGGCTCCCGAACCGTTTAAGTTCCCCCGAGGATCTCAAGTCGTGGCTCGGATGCAAAAGTGTCCCCCAAGTGCCTTCCTGGACCCCCAAACGCTGCGTTTCAACTACTTCCGGAACTACAGTTCCCATCATGCTCCGCGGCGCGCATCAAGCGCTAGTCCACTCGGGACTTCATCTCCCGTCATGCCCCGAGCCCCACCGAAAGCCATTGCAGCTGCGCCCAGAACTCCCATGATGCTCCGCGGCCTTGTTACCCTGTGTGATACCCGCGCCTTCAACTCCCATCACCCCCCGCGCCCCAGAGAGCTCCCCCCCAAGGGCTCGCCCGGACGCCGAAGGGCCCCAAATTCCCCTCCCTGACCTCCAAGGGCCTCCCTGGACTCCCAAGTGCTGCCCCGGACCCTGAACTGTCCCTCAGAATCCCTGAGTGCCCCTCCAAGTGCCCACCTGGCACCCCCAAGTGTCCTCCAGATCCTCAAGTTCTCTCGGAATTCCCTCCCCAGACCCAAAACCGCCCCAAATATGACCCAGAAAAGTCTCCATGGACCCCAAAGTGCCCCTTCTTGACCCTGTATTGTAAAAAGACTATAAAAAAGATGATTAAAAGTCTACAAATATATCTAATATATATATGGAAAGAGGAATAAATAAATAGCTACTGGAGCTTAATAAATTAATGAAGGTGTGAAAAACGCCAATCACTTGTTTTTAAAATTTTTAAAGTTTAATTGTAATAAAATTGTTTTAAAAATAGCAATACAATTAGAGTAATAATAATTTGTACAAATTGAACTAGGACAATATGAGACAATAAAGACAAAGAATTACGGACGTCCAGGTACCTTTTTATGGGCAGCATGAGCCCAAAAAAGGACACCTGCTAGCAAAGGATTAACCCCTAAAAGCAATAGTCTGTGGCATAGTCATGCCCTTCATACATGATGAATAAATTCCATTCAAATACAGGATTCTGTCTGGTCATCAGCAACTTCTTCCTTCTAATCCTAACAGTGCCTTTGAGGAAGAAGTTCGTTTCTTCTGATAAGAGGGCAATAAATTCTTTTTCTCTGAAAGATTTAGGTGTCCTGGGGTTGCTATCTGGTGCAAGTGCCTCATTCCTTTCTTAAAAAATCCCACTAACATATGGTAAATACCTGCATGGAGCCATATACTATGCACTTTTCACAAAGTGAATTGTGTTAGTTAGAAACGTTGAGCATTAATTTTCTTGCCTACTAAAAATGTAGTGATTTTTCTATATAAATATAAAAACTAGGTAATAAAATCCAATACTGTTGTTATAAATATAAATAAATATAAAAATATATAAGTAATAAAATGGTAACACCAAATAATGTGTTACAGAATAAAAAAAAAGAAATAAAAAAAATTCCATGAACTTTTCTGGGTGTTTTTTGGGATCTCAGTCCTAGGGGGTCATGGTGAGATTGGGCGTGAGGAGCAGGTTTCCAAACTGGCTCAGCCTGCAAGGGGCTCATTCTTCTCCCTGCCCAGACCTCCTAAGGAGACATTCAGCATCAAGATGACTTGGGGAGTGCTTCCATCACCTCTTCTCTGAAATGAAAATTAAAAAGATGCACCCTTGATTAAAAACCAATCATGATGTGCACTGTGGAATCTCCCTCCTGAAGACAACTCCAAACTGACTCCAATCACTGCACAAGCCCTGGAGACTCAAAGACAATGGAAGGGAGACAAAGAGCTCCTGAGGCCTTTCTGTATTTTAATCATCCCCACGCTGGACTTGGGGCTGGGTCCAGGAGCCTCAGGCACGCAGAGAAGGATGAAGAAGCTGCTCAAGGAGTCAGCAGCAAAACTCCAAGTGCTTTGGGGCATGGCTGGGCCCCAGGGAGGGCAGGGAGTGCCAAAGGCTGCCCAGGGCCTGGTGAGAGCAGATCCTTGAGGGCAGGATTGCAGGGAGCCCAAGGCTCTGAGCAGGGAACTGCAATGCTGAGCAAGGCCTGGCTTGGCTGCAGGAAGCAGAAAGGCCAAGCCCTGAGCCCAGCCTGGGCCAGCAGGGCCTGTCCCTCACGGCTGCCTCGGGGCTCTTGGTGGGCCAGGGGGATGTGAGGGGCAGCAAGGACAAATGGCATCAACCCGCAGCCCCTGTGAGCCTCCGCAGGGAGGCCAAGGGAGAAGCAAAGTGCAGCCCCTGCCAGGAAAGTTTCTCCTGTGGGGCCTCCAGAGGCGCTGCCCGAGCCCAGGGCACAAAGGCCTGGGTGCCTGTGGCCCTGCCAGCCCTGCCCAGCCCTTGGCCATCTGTCCTGCAGGCTGTGGCCCCTGGGCGTGCTGCTCCTCTGCCCTGGCCGGCTGCACTTGCCCATCTCCTTGTGCCCCAGCATTTCTCACCCGGCGTTTCTGTGCCCTCCCTGGGCTCCCTGCACCCAGCGCTGCCGGCTCCTGGCACACAGAGGCCCGCCATGGCCCAGCCTCACGCTGCCACACCTCCAGCACCAACATACTGCCCTGCAAGGGACTTTGGTTTCTCCTCAGCTCCAGACTGAGCCTTCCAAGCTGCACTTTGGGGAGGTTTCCTGCAATTCCCACTGCCAAGGAAAGCTCTGTCTCCTGCTGGTCACAAGCAGAGAAGGGCTGGCAGGAGATGTAATTGTCAGAGGCTGTTTGGGGCCCAGTGACCATGAAATTATTGAAGATTTTAAATATTCTGTGAAAGGAGGTGTTGTATTGGACTAGATATTTAGTTGGTTTCACTGGGTGTTGGGAAAATATGTTATTGGGTCACTTGGATGGTATATTCCCCCTCACATGGCTTCTCCCTCACCCCCCTGGTCTCTGTATCTCTGGTGGTCTGCCCCACGGGTGGTCCCTCCCCTCACCCCTCCCCAGTGTTATCCCATTGGCTGCGGTCCTCTTTCCCTGCCCCCATCACCTGGGGCATAAAACCCTACTGCAGGTGAGGCTCTACCTCTTTGCTACCTGGTGGTCGCTCACTGCAGAAGTGTCCCTGTCTCAAGCCAATAACCTGGATACTCATCTCCACGTGGCAGAGAGCGCTCTTCGTCTTTTGTCTCGTTCATGTGATTCTGTGTTGACTTTAGTATTGAGCGAGCCGGCTCTGGATTACAATAAGCCTAGAAACCCACGGTTATCGCAAGGAGGGGCATCAACAAATCTTCTACACTGGAGTTCCAGGGAGCAGACTTCAGCATATAAAGGATTGAGCTGGGGAGAATCAAATAAGGTACTGATTTTTTAAAGGGAAACAGCCCTTAAAAACAAAGGATTCCAAGAAGGGAGGACACAATTGAAGAAAATAATTTTGACAGAGCAGCAACAGCCTGTCCCTCTATGCCCAAAAGTGAGCTAGCAAGGAAAATGAATGACCTGGCAGGGCATGGAGCATTTTCCAGGAACTCAAGGGAAAAAAATTAGGGTGCATCACCTTATACAGAGGGACAGGAAACTCAGGACATGTTAAAGGATGTTCTTAGGTCATGCAGAAAGAAAATTCGAGATGTGAAAGCTCAATTAGGATTTAACCAGGCCACTTCTGTGAAGGATAATAAAAATGATTTTATAAATATATTAATGGCAAAAGGAAGGATAAGGACAACTTCCATTCCTTATTGGAGGGGAAATGGTTAAGATGAGGAAAAAGCTGAGGTACTTAACCCCTTCTTAGCCTCAATTTTCAAGAATAAGTCAAGTTGTCCTCAGGACAAGTGTTCTCCTGAGCTGCTGGAAGGGCACAGGGAGCAGAACAGCCTCCTATAATCCAGGAGGAAGCAGATGAGGACCTGCTGAGCCACTCAGATGCTAACAGGTTTCTCTGGGAGCAGCGGGGATCCATCCCAGGGAGATGAGGGAGCTGTGGATGAGCTCCCCAAGCTGCTCTCCATCATTGACCATCAGTGCTGGCTCAGCAGGGAGGTGCCAGAGGACTGGAGGTGCCAATGTGAGCCCATCCCCAAGAAGGGCTGGAAGGAGGAGCTGGGCAACTCCAGGCCTGTCAGCCTGACCTGGGTGCCCGGCAAGGTTATGGAACAGATCACCCTGAGTGCCATCACAGGGCAACCACAGGATGGCCAAGCGATCAGAGTGGCTGGAGAGCAGCCACGCAGAAAGGGACCTCGGGGCACTGCTGGACAGCAGGCTGGACATGAACTAGCAGAGTGCCTGGGTGGGCAAGAAGGCCAATGGCTCCTGGCCTGGATCAGGAATGGTGTGGCCAGCAGGAGCAGAGTTGCTGTGCCACCCATGACATGCCCCCAGCTCTGCACACACACTTTGCTGCTGCAGCTGTAGAGAAGGCAGCAAAAGGGGAATTGCCAGGGAAGACATTGCTTGGAGATGCTTTAAGTCTCTTAAAACCACTGAGAGCAGAGGTCCTCATGGAGACACTCTGGGGCTACAGCAAATGTGGAGAAAAACCAAATGAAATATGGCTCAAACAATGCCATTTGTTCTAATATTAAAAGATTAAGAAAAAGGGAAGGAAAGAACAAATCAAATACTAAACCCAAGTGTCGCAGATATATTTTTATGAAAATCCTGTCTTAGGATTTTTTCATCCTGAGAAGCTGAGAGGCTCTAGGAACAAAATGTAAACAATGGTTATCTGCTGCTGTGGAATGCATCAGGTGGATTTTTGATTGGCCCATCTGGGATGTTTATAATTAATGGCCAATCAAGACCGAGCTATCTCAGAGAGAGTCCAAGACATCTGCCTTTTGTTATCATTATTTTCTATTTTATTCCTAGCTTAGCTAGTCTTCTGAGATGAAGCTTTTCCTTCTATTCTTTTAGTATAGTTTAAATGTAATATATATATCAGAAAATAATAAATCAAGCTTTCTGAAATACAGAGTCAGATCTACGTCTCTTCCCTCACCTGAAAACCCCTGTGAGCACTGTCACACCCAAGTATTATCAAAGACGAAATTTATTACAAATGACTTGTAGAAACTGGCAAGAAGTTTAGTGTTCCTGAAGCCATCCAGTCGTCATTGTCCACACTGCAGCCTTGAGCTCCTGGTTCCTGAGGCTGTAGATGAGGGGGTTCAGGGCTGGAGGCACCACCGAGTACAGAACTGACAGGGCCAGATCCAGGGATGGGGAGGAGATGGAGGGGGGCTTCAGGTGAGCAAACATGATAGTGCTGAGAAACAGAGAGACCACAGCCAGATGAGGGAGGCAGGTGGAAAAGGCTTTGTGCTGTCCCTGCTCAGAGGGGATCCTCAGCACAGCCCTGAAGATCTGCACATAGGAGAAAACAATGAACACAAAACAGCCAGAAACAACACAGACAGCGAGAGCAATAGGCCCAAGTTCCCTGAGGTAGGATTTGGAGCAGGAGAGCTTGAGGATCTGGGGCACCTCACAGAAGAACTGGTCCAGTGCATTGCCATGGCACAGGGGCAGGGAAAATGTATTGGCTGTGTGCAGCAGAGCATTGAGAAAGGCACTGGCCCAGGCAGCTGCTGCCATGTGGGCACAAGCTCTGCTGCCCAAGAGGGTCCCGTAGTGCAGGGGTTTGCAGATGGACATGTAGCGGTCATAGCACATGACGGTCAGGAGGGAAAATTCTGCTCCCACAAAGAAGAGAAATAGGAAAACCTGTGCAGCACATCCGGAGTAGGAGATGTCCCTGGTGTCCCAGAGGGAATTGTGCATGGCTTTGGGGACAGTGGTGCAGATGGAGCCCAGGTCGCTGAGGGCCAGGTTGAGCAGGAAGAAGAACATGGGCATGTGCAGGTGGTGGCCGCAGGCTACGGCGCTGATGATGAGGCCGTTGCCCAGGAGGGCAGCCAGGGAGATGCCCAGCAAGAGGCAGAAGTGCAGGAGCTGCAGCTGCCTCGTGTCTGCCAATGCCAGCAGGAGGAAGTGCCTGATGGAGCTGCTGTTGGACATTCCTTCACTCTGCTCATAGTGGACTGTTGAAAGAAGACATTGATAAGCTGGGATAGATTTCCTTTTTGATTTCAGGTTTCTGGTCCTTCTGTGTTACTGCTTTATCTTCAGCATTGCACTCAGCCTGAATACTGGGGAGACCTGAGGGAAAATAGGGCTCCCTGTGCCGCAGGGCAGTCAGACCTGCTGGAACCACACAGGTGCCCTTTGTTCATTTAACCTCTCTCTATTTCACCATGATCACAATTAAATGTTTTTTGAAAAATAAAGTGGACTTTTGGAATTCTCGAGTGTAAAAATTGTTTTCTCCAAATGCTTTTCTCTTTCCCTATGCACATGAGCAGGGAGGGACACCAAGGATTGCTCTGGCTCCCTGCTGCCTGGAGTTGTGCCTACTGGAAGCTCTCTATCCAAGCCTTGTCCCTGCCAGTGCTGCCAGAGCCCAGCCCTGCCCTGGGGGCTCAGCTCTGTCCTGCAGACCCCTCCCAGCACAGGGCACTGCCCAGGGGCATCTCCCTGGCACCAGGGCCTTAAGGACAGGCCAGACAAACAGAGATGCTGCAAGCCAAGGTGCTGCTGCTGCTGTCTGTAGGGAGAGGAGGCTGAGGAGGCACTTTCTGAGGGAGATCTGAGGCCCATCTGCTGATGCCCAGGCTGACAGTGCAGGAGTGTCAGTGACACAGCCAAGGCTGACAGCCCCTTTCCCTTCCCTTTGGGAGAAAGCTGAGAGCAGCCCTGGCCATGCAGCACCATCTCCAGAGCAGGAGGAATCTGCCCTGATGGGGGTGGCTCCTTCCACCTCCAACTTCTCCCCTGCAGCGTCCATGGGGAGCTGCCAGGCAGGCTGAGAGCTGCCCCTGGCAGGTGGCACATGGCCTGGGCTGGCCAAGAGCCCTGAGGGTGCAGGAGCTGCTCTGCAGGACATCCCTGGGCAGCCCTGGCTGCAGCCCAAGCTTCAACCATTGTAGCCGTCCCTGGCAGAAGGAGCCGTCCTGCCCTGCCCTCTGACGGTGCCCAAGGCAGCCCCGCTCTGCAGCACATCCTCCTCCTCCTCCTGTGCCAGAGAGAAACTGGGAGAGTTCTCCTGACACATCCCCCAGGCTGTGGGGTGTGCTGGCTTCAGGAGATCCCTCCAGGAGCACAGGGGACATTGCCCTGCACCCACACACTCACCATGCACAGGGCTGTGAAGATCTTTGCCCAAGTGAAGTCTCAGCTCAATGTCTTCCCAATCCTGATTGCCTTCAGCCTGTCTCTGCCTGGCTCCTGTCCCCTCAGTGCCTGCAGGCAGAGCCCTCAGCCCTGCTGGGCTGGGAGAGGAGCTGGGCCTGGGAAGAGCTGTTCCTTTAAAGCTCAGCAGCACAGACACACAAGGACTTTAATGAGCCTCTTGGGCATTTGGTATTGTTTACATCAGACTCAGTCCCTGAGAGACTGTTGAGAAAACTTCTCAAAAACTCAAAATTAAATTGAAACTATGAAGTTTATTTAAGTTTCAATGGGTCTCACTGAGGAACATGACTCAGAAAGTTTCCCCATATTCCTGTTAGAGCAGAATAGTGCAGGCAGTGGTGACAGCTGGGGACAAACAAGGCAAAGGTGTCTCTGGTGCTGAGCAAAGCTGGATGTGTTTGAGGAATGCCAAGGGCCAAGGCCTGAGCCCCAGCCCCTGGCCAGGCAGGTGCTGTCCCTCCCTCCTTGTTCAGGGCTCTTGCCGGGATGGGCACTGGGATGTGGGGATGTGCAATGGCAAGGGCAGGAGCATGGGGCGGCCCCTGCCAGGCTGCTGAGCAGGGACAAGGAGGCAATGAGGCCCCAGGCCTGCAAAGGTCACTTGTCTCCTGCTCCTGCCTCAGGCCCAGGCCCAGCAGCCATGGCCAAAGTGCTGCCCAAGTTGGCTCTGGCAGGGCTGTCTTGCAGCTGCTGCACATGCCTGTGCCCTGTGCAGCCCAGGCTGTGCTACGGTGTCCCTGCCCTGCGCCTCTGTCCCTGCAGGCTGTCGGCATCCCCCGGCTGCCCCACCTGGCTGGGCCCTTCCTTTGCTGCCAGCTCTGCCTCCTGCCTGCCTCTGCCTGCCCACACAAAGCCTGAGGGCTGATACCAAAAGGCTTCATTCCATTTTTACCCTGCCTGTGAACTTTCAGCACAGGAACAAGGCATTCAGGGGCTGAATTCCCAGCAGGGATGGTTGGAAGAGAAGAAGACATCTGGCTCAAGGGTGCAGGAATAGACAAAATACGGAGTGAATCTGGGAACTTAGGGTGGGTTAAATGGAAGTGGGTAAATTGTAATTCACATTTAGGGACTGTATATAAGTAACACACTGGTAGAATTCCATGTCCACATAGGGTTAGGAGTTATCCCATGTTGGAGCTCAGGCCTGAATAAATGATTTTCTCTGAAACAGCAAATGAGTTTTTAGGAGCCTTATTCTGATATTTCAGAGATTTGCTGACCATGGTTCCTTACAGAACCAAGGAGTCAGCTGTGACACTGTGCAAACTCATGGAACAAAGGGTCCATGGTGACACAGCAGAACACCATGGAACCAAAATCCATTTTGGTGCATTGAGGCCGCATTGAACCAATTGTCCATTTTGATACTGTGAATCCAAGGAGAACATTGTGACCCTGAGAAACCTCTTGAAACCAAGGGGCCATTGTGACACAGCAAGGCATGGTGGAACCATGGGTCCATTGTGACACTGCAGAACCTCACAGAGCCAAGGTGAGCGTGTTCTACTGCAGAACCTCATGGAACAAAGGGTTCATGGTGACACTGCAGAAATAAGGAGACTGCTGCTGGCAGTGTGAGAGCTCATGGAACCAGAAGTCCGTTGCAATACAGCAAGGCCTGATGGAACCAAGGGTCCCTTGTTAAACTGTGTGGCCTCATGGAACCATGAGCCATTGTGACACAGCATGGCCACATGGAGCCAAGGGGCCAGTGTGACATTGCAGATCACAGGAGACCATTGGGACTGAGGAACCTCATGGAACCAAGAGTCCATTGTTCCACTGTGGGGCCCTGTGGAACCAAGGGGAGCAGGGTGAACATTGAGGGGCCTCAGGGAACAATGGTGACTGTTCTGACCCTTTGGGACCCACTGGAACCAAGGGGCCATTAGAGTATGGCAGGGCCTGGTGGAATCAAGGGGACTGCTGTGAACACTGTGGGTGTCCATGGGATGAAGGGTCCATTCTGACACCGTGGCACCAAGGATAACATTGTGACACTCTGAGCATCATGGAACCAAAGGTCCATTGTGACACAGCAGGGCCTCATGGAACCATGGAGGCCATTTTTACACTTGGACGCCTTGTGGAACCAAAGGGCCATTGGGCACTTCAGAGCCTTGTCGAGCCAAGGGGACCACAGTGACACTGTGGGGCTCCATGAAACCAATGGTCTGTTGTGACACTGCAAGGCCTTATGGGATCATGGAGACCATTGTGACACTACACGACCTAATGGAAGCAAGGAACCATTGTGACACTCTGCAGTCCTGGCAGGCCAAGGGGCAGTTGTCACACTCTGTGGCACCATGGAACCGAGTCCATTGTGACACTCCAGGGCCCTATGGAACGAAGGATCCATGGAACAGTGCAGGACTCCATGGAACCAATGGTCCATTGTGACATTGCAGGGCCTCATGAAATCCTGGAGGCCATGATGATACTTGGAGGCCTCGTTGAATCAAGGGGCTCTGCAGGGCCTCACGGAACCAAGGAGACCCTTCTGACACTGTGAGTCCCCATGGAACCAAGGGTCCATTGTGTCACTGAAGCACCAAGGAGACCCCTGTGACATTGCCAGGCCTCATGGAAGCAAGGGACAATTGTGACACTGTGGAGCTCCATGGAAACAAGAGGCCAGTGTGACACATCTGGGCCTGACAAAACAAAGGATCCAGTGTGACACCACCACTGTGACACTCCAGAGCCCCATGGATCCTAAAGAACAGGGAACACGTCTGGTTGGCTTGGCCTGACTCCTCCAACTGCCCTTGGCATATCGAGGGTCTCTTCTCATGTACCCTGAAACCCTGGGGCTCTGGGCTTTCCTTCAAATGGAAAAGAACTGCTCTTCTCATTCAAGCATCCATGGCCAAAATGGGATTACCCCTCCAACCTTCCCAATATACAGGGATTGCTCCCAGACAAAAGCTACCATTGCCAACAAGTCTGGCTGCCTTTGGCTTCCTGAGGGCTAGGTCTCACCTGCCCTCAAACACTGGGGCTCAGTGCTTTCCTTCCTATGGAAAAGAAACATCCTTCTCAAGGGGCCCATGGCTGAAATTGGGATTCCACCTCCAAAAGTCCTATATGTAATGCCTGCTCCTATACATAATCTGCCATTACAGAGAGGTCTGGCTGGCCTTGGCCTCCTGAGGGCCGGCTCTCACCTGCCTTCCAAACAACAGGGGCTCTGTGCTTTCCTTTCTTGTAGAAGAACTGGCCTTCTCCTCCAGGGAGAAGTGGCTGAAATTGGGATTCCACATGCATGATTTCAAATAACCAAGGCTTGCTCCCAGACAAAGCTGCCAAGAGAGACAGATCTGTGTGTCATTGGCCTCTGATCACTGCAGTTCATCAGCCCCTGAAACACTGGGGATCCGTGGTTTCCTTCCTGTGGGGACCACTGTGACACTGTGGGGCCCCACGGAACCAAAGGGCCACTGTGACCCTTCAGGGACACATGGAAGCACGGGGCCATTGTGACGCTGCAGAAGCAAGGAGAACATTGTGACACTGCAGAAGCAAGGAGAACATTGTGACACTGCAGGGCCTCATGGAACCAAGGGAACATGGAACAGGTCTGGCCAGTTTGGCCTGCCATGGCCTGACTGGTCTGGTTGATTTTGGAATGCTGAGGGCTGCCTCTCATCAGCCCCTGTAGAACTGGGGCTCTGTGCTTTCCTTCCTATGGAAAAGAACCATCCCTCTGTCCAGGTGCCCATGCTCAAAATTGATATTCCCCCTGAAAAATTCCCTATACGGAAGGGATCTCCTAGACAAAAGCTGCCAGGACCGAGAGCTGTAGCTGGTTTTGGCCTCTGCTGGTCATCTCTCATCTCAAGGAAGCCCTGAGGAAGGAATTTGACCTCTGGAACATCAATGAGGCTTTCATCCTCTGAAAAACTCACATACTCGTCTGATCATATGTATCTCTTTTTTTCTCACTGTGTATCATGCATGAAATATTATTTTCAGCTACATAATATTCTTATCTCTCTACCAGTGTTATCTGACACAAATCACCTCCTCTACATATGGATCCAGGTCACCTGTACAAGCTAACACAAGAAAGAATGCAGCAGGAATGATTTGTCCCTGCTCCCATCTGTCCCATCTCCTCTGGAGCTGGAGGTGCAGCCCCAGCACTTGGCAGGGCTCAAGGGCTCCCAAGCTCAACTCCCACCCAGAGAACTTGCAGACCCTGGGCTGCTCTTCTTGGCCCCTGCACGCTCAGCCAGGCTGAGATGGACACTGATGGTTTCTGGGCCAGGCTCTCTGAGCCCAGCCCAGCTCCCTGCAAGCTCTGCCAGCTGCCCTGAGCTCTGGGCAGCACCAAGGGCCTCTCCCCAGCCCAGCCCAGCCGGCTGTGGCCCCACAGCTCTGCTCAGGCCAGCCTGCTCTGGGCACTGCCCCACGGCCTCAGGCCCTGGCAAGGGCACAGCAGCAGCTGCAGCTGCCACAGGACTCAGCCCCAGCATGGGGGAACGTGCCTGGCCAAGGGAAAGGAGGCTCCCTGGGTGCCCTGCTCTCCTGTGCAGGAGATGCTGAGAGCTCTGCAGCCCCTGCTGCCATCCCATCTGCCCAGGGCAGCACAAGAGCCCCGGCCTTGGGGCCCTCAAGAGCTGCTCCTGCTCCAGGCCCAGGGCCCATCCCAAAGCTGGGGCAGCCAGAAAGCTGTGCCCATTTCTGCTCATTCGTGCCCTGATCAGGATGGATCCTCAGCACCTTGGAGGCTGGTGATGAATTTTACTTTTCCAGAGGCCTCTTCTTTCTTGAGCTTCTGATTTGAGAAATTCAGTGACAAAGGCTCATAAACATTTGTTCAAAACACCCAAACAAGACAAGCCCATGGGAATAATTCAGATCTTCAGTTATTCTGTGATTAATTAGACAGATTTCAGAAGTGTATTTAAAGTCAATCTACTACACTGAAAACAATGAAGAGAGAATTGTTTTGTCCTGTATAGTTTCCCTGTTTATAGATTGCTATTAGCAATCCCCAGTTGATATTGATCCCCAGCCCCTCCTCATGCAGACTGAACAGGTATGAAAATCAAGACCCTTCATGGCTGACAATCAGTCACTCTTTGTCCCTACCCCCTCCCCACCATTTCCCTCATCCAGACCCTGGCACTGAGAGCAGCTGAGGAATGGAGTCACATCCAGTGGTGTCCCCAGGGCTCAGAATTGGGGCCAGGTCAGTGAAAACTCTTTATTGCTGATCTGGACAAGGCCATCGAGGGCACCCTCAGTCAGTTCCCAGGTGAGCCCAAGCTGGGTGGCAGTGTGGCTGTGCTGGAGGGCAGGAAGCTCTGCACAGGGATCTGGCCAGGCTGGAGCCATGGGCCCAGGACAATGGGATGAGGTTCACCAATGCCCAGGGCCCCGTCCTGCCCTGGGCTCACAACCACCCCAAATGCCTGGCTGTGCCCTGCCCCTGATCCCCACAGCCTGTCCTGTTTCCTTCATCCCTGCATTGCCAGGGACTCTCTGGGCCAAGGGAGCTCTGCTGTGGGGATGGAGGGAGGTGCAGGTGCCACCACTGGAGTGGGAACCAGAACTCACCAGGTTTGTGTCCTTTGGGGGTCAGGAACTGGTGGGACTCAGAGGCACAGGAAGTTTCTCTTCATGGCCAACAGACCATGGTTGAACAGGACACAATTCAGTAAAACCACGCTCTTCCCTGAGCTATGTGCAATGTCCCAGCAGCATCTGACATGTCCATCATCCACAAGTAATTTCCATAATAAAATTAATTTTAGAAAAATATGGTTCTGTGATAGATAAAAATAGTGTTAAGGTGTTGTATCAGGATGCCCATCCTGGAGTGGGGGCAAAGCAGCCTGAACAATTCATGTTTTGCAAAGCTATCAGTGGTGGATGGAGAAGGGGCTCAGGCTGCTTGTGGTCTTGAGGAAATAGTGAAACCAGCCTGACTCATTTCATCTCCTCCTGTCCTGGCTGATCTCCCCTCTTTCCCCTTCCACCCATTGGCTTTTGTCTCCCCCCATGCCCCCTGGTGAAGAGCCTGGCTCTGTGTTCTCCATCCCCTCCTGGCTGGCACTGCCAGGCTGGGATGAAGAGCCCCTCAGCCTTCCCTGCTCCAGGCTGGACAAGCCCAGCTCCCTCAGCCTCTGCTCACAGCCCAAGGGCTCCAGCCCCACCTTGGAGGCCCTTCCCAGGCCCTGCTCCAGCTGCCAGACATCTTTCCTGCCCTGGGGACCCAAACCAGGCCACAGTGGCCTGGATAATCCACGTCCTTGATGTGCTGGTCACACAGCCCAGCCCCTTGTTGCCATGTCAGTCTCTGAGGGTTGATTTGTGGAACATCCTTGGAGGAGACTGCAGCTCCAGGTGGACCAGGGGGATACCAAAGAATAGGGACCCTGCTGGGCATGAACAGCTCTGGACTTCTCAGGGGAGAAACTGTGAGGGGAAGCTGGGGCAGAGTGACCAACCCAGTGACTGTAGGCACACAGTTTGTGGTAATTGGCAGTGGGGCTGTGCCTGAGCCTCATCCCTAAGGGGCTACAGCCATGCAGGACAGGTGAACAGTATTAAAGGTAATGAGGCATGGAGTGCTGAGGTGTACTGACCAACCACAAAAGGGTACGGAGGGCACACAGGTGCAATGCATGTAAGAGGAACGGTATAAAAGGTTGTACTGAAGAACAATAAAGGGCTGATGCTTGATGCTTTTATTGGTTTCAGTTGTATCCCTCAGCAGTGACATCTGGTGACCCTGATGTGATCCCGAGGTGAGTTGGGCAGACCACTGCAGACCCAAGAGCAGTTAGATGGTGGAGCCAGGCAGAGTAGGAGCTTGGAAACTGAGCCAGGTGGACCAAGAGCAGGACAGGTTGTTGTGGTGTGTTTTTAGCTTCCGGGTCCCTTCCTCAGGTGTGCCAATATTCCCTTCTCCCTTCCCCCTCGCCCCTTGCTGAGTGTGCCCTGTCAATCAGGCTTAACATCCCAGCAAGGCGTCGTGTGATTGGTCACGTTCAAAAGATGCTCCTCAGGCCTGGGGGACATTGGACCGTATAGGTGTCCCTAGTCCCTTGAGACCCTGCCCCTTTCACCTGGTTGGTGGCTCACCTGTCCCCTCCCCTTCCCCTGTCCCTGAGCTTAAAAGGTTAATCAGACCATGCGGCCGGCATTCTGTTGGAGCAGTTGCCCCGGGTCAGATCTCTGTAACCATGGAATAAACATCTGGACATTAAACCCTCCAGCGGAATCCTCTCCTTTCTCTCTTCACCATCGCCAGAAGCTCTCTCTCCTGAGGTAAACGGAGTTCCTGACAAGCCTGGACTTGTTCAGTGCCCTGCTGCAATCTCCAGCAGCCAAGGTATCTCTGGGGTGATTTACACCACCTTTGGCCCAGCAGCGAAAGTCAGACTGGCCCAGGCACCATCTAACTGGTAATATTGGGATTCATATTCCAATAACAGGTTATAGCCAGGCAGACCTGAGAGCCTGAAAGAAATGCAGGCAGACCTGAGAGTCTAGAAGTCTGGACAATGTATGAGACGCCACCCCCAAGAGGAAGGGTGCTGGATATGAGGATAGGCACTGCACACTTTGCTTATTTGGTATGAAAGAAATAGAGTGAGGCTATGCACTTTGCTTTTTTGGAAGGAGATGGCTTGGGAGGTAATGTACAAACTGCTTTGTTTATTAAAATGTGGGAGAGTACCAGCCACACTTTCACTTGTGCCACTGCCTGCCACTCTCTGCAGGTGTGTTGGATCGATCCCTGCGCCCCCTGCCAAGGTATGGCCACAGTCAGGTAGGGACCAAGGACAGTGCTGGGTTCCCCCTGAATGGCAGTGCATGCAGTGGGACACAGAAACAGTGCAATGGAAGTGGCAAATGGCATGGCCACAGCAGCAGCCGCAGCCTCAGCACCAGCACGGCCCCCGAGGAGTGTGGGGGGAGGCTTGCTAAGTCGCTGCTGCACGAGCACTGGAACAAAAACAACATCAAACTCTGAGAGGCAGAGTCAGAGCTGCACAGAAAGCACATGAGAGAAGCCTTCTGAAATTGTATGGTGGCCACCTCCACAGTGACCTGATGTGATTTGGGATTGGGCTGTAGAGCGAGGTACAGCCAGAGATGTCTGGTGTAGCATTGAGAGCAGCAGGTGGATGCTGCTTGGTCTGGACCAGAATGATTTTGACACGTGGGGTACAGGTGAGTTCCTGGGGACAGAATGGGAAATAACTTAGCAAGTGAAGAACAGATGTTTTGTCTACATGGAAAGCTTTGTTGGAAAGAAAAGGCATTAAGACTACTGACTACGCCCTTTGTAGTGTTTTACTATTGGCAAAGATTTTGAGACTGATGCAAGTACTGCTTTTAGTGTTAGAGCATAGAAAGAAGTTGGGGAAAGTCTATGGGACATGGTCTCAAAGGGGGCAAAGCAGCTGCAGATTTGGGAATCACCTGGAGATTGCTCTATGAGACTATAAAAGAATGGAAAACGGGAGGACAAGAGAGGCTTGCAATAACCAATTAATATAACAAAAACTGTAAAAGGAAGAAAAGAATTTATGAAAGCAGCAGTGGGAGCTGGGGACAAAGTAGCTCTATTTTTCAGCACAGTGTATTTGTTTGCTTATAGAATGTGTATTTTGTTTGTGAATTGCAGCTATTAATCTTTGATTAGGTGTAAGTGTAAAAGTTAATATTCCATATGCATAAGTACACTCAACAGATACTGGAGTTCTGTGGGTACCTGCTTGTTGCATTTGGCTTGTGTTGAATGACAGCCCTTTGTGGTGGTTTGACCAGGAAGGAGTGGGAATTCTGGGAAGCTGTGGTCAAACCAATGAATGTTCTGAGTTTGAGACTGGCACCTGGTGTAGCCAGTGGGGTTTGGACACACCTCCGAGAATACACAGGGGTTAAAAAGCAGGGCTCTGCCCCTGGCAGGCTCTCTTGGGACGTCGAGGCGAAGAGGTCAGATCTCTCCCCCCCCGTCCAGCCGCTGCTGCTGGGCGGGGGAGGGGCAGCCACGTGGTAGGCCCTGGGCCTGGACAGAGATGGGAGGTGAGGAGGCCCTCGAGGATGGAAGGGTGGAAGATCCCAGGGAGTCAGCCCTCGGGCAGCCATTTCCCCCCCCCCCCGCCCCCCAGGAGGGAGAGAGAGAGCCGGCGACACCGAATGTGATAGCAGCTGGCCCAGGAGGAGAAGGGAGGGAAGAGTGCCCGGCCGGAGCGGCAGCGTGTGGGCAGCGTGTGTGGGAGTGCCGCAGCTCCGGGACAGAGACTGAAAGTTTTAACCCCTTTCTTTCATGATTGGGGCCTTGCAAAAAATGCTAATCCTCCTCGAAGCTGAATAAGAAGGGAGATGAGAGATGAGATGAGACAAGGACCTGGCCCGAAGAATGTGGAGATGATTGAATGGGGAGAGATGATTTGGAGTGGCCTTTTGGCTGGACTTTTCTTGTGGCCATGGACTCAGTTTGTTCCTGTGACACAGAGACTGCACTTGGGGGGAAGCAGTGCCTCAGAACCAGGAGGGTTCTTCATGGGGACCCCTCGGCCCCAGGGGGTTGGAAAAATATGGGGGGGACAGATGTCCCAAAGCAGAGACTGTGCCTTTTTGGAGTGAGACAAGGCATCCTTAAAAGACAGCCCTAGAAGCAGCTCTGGTCCATGCACAGTGGTGAGAGCACTGAGCATGGAAGGAAGATGTCACAAGCGGCAAAAGGACTTTTTTTCCGGGCAGTGCCGAAGTGACAGGGAAGCACACGAGGTTTCAGTGTGTTTCCAGGGGAAGCCTATGGAACAAGAAGGACTCCTTTCCTCTTCATGAACTGAAGTTTGAGTATACTAAAGTGTGGTGCCAGGCTGGGCAGTTGGTGTTTTGGGAGAATGTATCGGATTGGGAAAGTCAGGTAGTGGGGAGGAGGAAAGTGGTTTTTGTAAGGTTTTCAATTTTTTTTCTTTTCCTTATAGTTTTTCCCTATTTTCCTGTAGTTTAGGTAATAAAATGTTCTTTATGTTTAAGCTAAAGCCTGTTTTGCTTATTCCTGGTCACATCTCACAGCAGACACCAGGGTGAGGGCATTTTCATGGGGGCACTGGCTCTGTGCCAGGCTCAAACCATGACACCCTTAAAGCAATGAACTTGGCTGTGGCTCACTTGACTCCCTGGAGTAAGCTAAAAATGTGTGGGTGATAGGAACATATAGACTCTATCTTATCCTTGTATGTTACTTTATGAAGTTGTAGAGTTATTGATGTTGTTCATGTTGTATAGCCTTTGATAAAATTATGTAGCTGTTGATTTTGTTACTATCCTAATATATGGCCTTTAGCTTATTCTTGTGTGTTGCCTTATAAAGTTGTACAACTATTGGTATTGTCAATAGTCTAGAAGTGGAGGTATAAGGATTTTTGATGACAGGTAATGTAAGTTTGGGGAATAAATCAAGGTCAGCACATGGATGCATTCCAGAGTTAGTGCAATCTACACAAGGGATACTTGTACCATGTTTGCTATTTCTTCTGCAAGGGCCCTGTAGAGATATGATAGACATGGCATTTATTTAAAAGAAAAAAAAAAAAAAGGGGAATTGTAGGCACAGAGTTTGTGAAAATTGGGGGTGGGGCTGTGCCTGAGCCTCATCCCTTAGAGCTACAAGCATGTAGTGCAGGTGAACAGTATTAAAGGTAATGAGACATGGAGTGCTGAGGTGTACTGACCAAGCAGAAAAGGGTACAGAGGGCACACAGGTGCAATGTATGTAAGATGAAGGGTATAAAACATTGTACTGAAGAACAATAAAGGGCTAATGCTTGATGCCTTCTTTGGTGTCAGTTGTACCCCCAGCTTTGATATCTGGTGACCCCAATGTGATCCTGAGGTGATTTGATCAGACGACTGTGGACCTAAGAGCAGTAAGATGGTGGAGCCAGGTGGACTATGAGCTTGGAAACTGAGCCAGGTGGACCAAGAGCCTGAGAGCCTAAAAATCTGGATGAGTTATAGCCAGGCAGACCTGAGAGCCTGAAAAAAAGTAGGTGGACCTGAGAGCCTAGAAGCCTGGACAATGTACGAGATGCCCCCGCCAAGAGGAAGGGTGCTGGATATGAGGAGCAGATGCTACACACTTTGCTTATTTGTTACGAAAGAAATAGAGTGAGGCTATGCACTTTGCTTGTTTGGAAGGGGATGGCTTGGGAGCTAACACAACCTGCCTTTTTTAAAATGTGGGAGAGTACCAGCCACATTTCTGCTTATGCCCCTTCCTGCAGGCACAGTGGAGTGAGCCCCGCACTCCATGGTTATGTTTTAGCCTGCTCTGTGATGTCACAGCTCATACTATGATGTCACACAACTGGTCTCTGATGTCGCAGCCAACTCTGTGATGCCATAGTCTGCTCTGTGATGTCAGACCTCTGCCCTGTGATGTCACACCTGGCTCTGTCATGTCACAGAAACAGCCTATGATGCCATAATTGCTCAGTGACCTCACAGAACCTCTGTGATGTCATAGCCCACTATGTGACCTCATATTACCAGATGATAAGTTGCCTACACCAGGTGAGCACACACAATGCTGGTTCTCCAAAACCCCAGGCCTATGGAAACCACAAAATGCCCATTGTGTGAGAAGGGGAACTGAAATTCACCAGCCTCAGTGTCCAGCCAGATGAGCCAGGCCCACGGGAACATTGGGGTCCACGAGCACCAGGGACCACCAGAGAGACCCCCAGGACAGGAGAATGCATGGGTAAAGGGGAGGGGAAATATGTTAATGATTTTGGGGAAATTATTACCATATGTGTGTTTAGTCCAGGACAATCAATGAATATGTGTGCAAAATACAGAATATAAACAGAAACTTTCCAGCACTCAGCATGCACAGCTTTTGGAGGAGCTATCCCCCATGCACCCAGCCAAATAAAGAATGCTGCTTCTTAATGCTACATTGGCGTTATGGAGTTTTATTATTTTGCCAAATTTTTGGTAAAAAAACACACAGGCAAGGCTCTGTCTCCTGCTGTTCACCAACAGAGAAGGGCTGGTGGGGAGATGTGGTACTTGGAGACTGCCTGAGGCAAAGTCACCATGAAATAATCAAGTTGCCGATATTCTGTGAAAGAAGGAGGGGCAGCAAGAAAACTTCATCACTGGAATTATGCGGGGCAGACCATGGATTCAGGATGCAGATTTGGAGAGTACTAAATCAGGTACTGATTTTATAAGGGAAATAGTCCTTAAAAACAAAAGTGTCCCGGAAGGATGGACACACTTCAAGAAAGGAATCTTAAGGGGGAAGCAGCAGCCTCTCCCTCTGTGTGGAAGTTGAGCCTGAGAGGAAAAGGACTGTCCTGGCTGGGCATGGGCTTTTTGTGGGAAGTCAGGAAAAAGAGAGTGCGTCACCATTGGACAGAAGGTCAGGCACCTTAGGAAGTGGTTAAGGACGTTGTTAGGTTCTGCAGAAGGAAAAATAGAGTGGTGAAAGGTCAATTAGATCTTAACCTGGCCATTTCTGTGAAAAATAATAAAATATGTTTAAAAAAAAAACTAAAATCAAAAGGAGAGAGAAGTAGAACACCTACTCTTTATTGGATGCAGTGAGGAATAGAGTAACTAAGGATAAGGAAAAGCTGAGCTACTTAACACCTTCTTTGCCCCAGTTTTCAACGTTAGGACAGGTTGCCCTCAGGACAAGTGTTCTCCTGAGCTGGTGGATGGGGACACGGAGCAGAACAGCCCTCTGTAATCCAGAAGGAAGCAGCTGGGGACCTGCTGAGCCAGGAGGGCAAGAAGGCCAATGGCTCCTGGCCTGGATCAGGAATGGTGTGGCCAGCAGGAGCAGGGCAGGGATTCTTCCCCTGCACTCGGCACTGTTGAGGCCACACCTCGAGTGCTGTTTCCAGTCCTGGGCCCCCAGTTTAGGAAAGCCATGGAGGGGCTGGAGAGTGTCCAGAGAAGGGCAACAAGGCTGGTGAGGGGTCTGGAACACAAGTCCTGTGAGGAGCGGCTGAGGGAGCTGTGGTTGTTTATCCTGGAGAAGAGGAGGCTCAGGAGAGACCTCATCACTCTCTGCAACTCCCTGTCAGGAGGGTGCAGCCAGGGGGGTCAGGCTCTTCTCCCAGGGAACAGTGACAGGACAAGAGGACACAGCCTTAAGCTGCACCAGGGAAGGTTTAGGCTGGACATTTGGAATAGGTTTTTCACAGAAAGGGTGATTGGACATTGGAATGGGCTGCCCAGGGAGGTGGTGGAGTCCCCGTCCCTGGAGGTGTTTAAGCAAAGACTGGATGTGGCACTCGCTGCCATGGTCTGGGTGACAAGGTGGTGTTGGGTCACAAGTTGGAGTTGCTGATCTCCAAGGCCTTTTCCAAACTGGTTAATTCTGTGATTCTGTGATGATTGTGACACTGCAGGGCCCTGGGGAAGCAAGGGGCCATTGTGATACTGCAGGGCCTTGTGGAACTGAGAGGATCACAGTGACACTGTGTGCTGAAGGCACCATAGAACCAAGGCCCCACTGTGACTGTAGGGCTGAATGGAAGCAAGAAGTCCAGTGTGACACTCTGGGTCCTCGTGGAACCATGGAGGCCACAGTGACACTGCAGGGCCTTGTTGAACTGAGGGTCCATTGTGACACAGCAGGGACTGGTGGAACTAAGGTGTAGGGGGTTCAGTGCTGGTGAAATGCCAGTGCCCCCACTAGAATATACTTACTCATCTTCTGCTGTGAGATAGGATTAGGAGGAAGGAAAAGCAGGCTTAAGACTTTAAAGGGGTATAAAGAAAACTTAATTAACAGTAACTAAAAGAAAAAATAGTAAGAATCAGAATAAAACTTTTAGAACACTTCTCCTCCCCCCTACAACCTTTCCCACTAACAACGTACAGAAACAATTCAGTCAATTTATCACGTCTAGAATGGTCTTTCTTCAGTGCACTTAGGGAGAGGTGTCCGTCTTGTCATTTTATGGAAACTGCTCCACAAGAAAACAGTTCTCTCATGGCTTTTAATATCCATGAACAGCAGCTGTCCAGGACTCTGCAATCGTGAGTCCTTCCCATCTTTTCACAGCCTTCCCTTAGTTGTGTTTATGGGCTGTGTTCACTTATGGGGTAGTTATTTAAGAATGATCTGTTAAAGAGCAAAAGATTTCTTTATCTGTCTCGGAGATGATCTTCATCTCTGGGAACCGAGGTCTTCTTCTTTTCCTGGGGCCAAAGGGTCTTCATTACTCATCTCTCTCTCTTTTCAAGCTTCTCATGGGATCGCAGCTACTTCAACATCTGCTTGCTTTAGCATAAATGCCTTTGCTCATATCTACACTTTGAACACTTCCATCCCGTCATACTTTCAGTGAGTTACAGGGAAAAAAAGAGTCTGCTATATCAATTCTATTTTATCCATAGCCTTACAAGAGAATTTCAGCCCAGGACTGAGGCATCTCCTCAACCCTCCCATCTGGGACTTCACTTCTTCTTATTGATCTTCATGTCTCATGTTGTTCTCTATGTGTCTTCACTATGTCCTTTTCTCTCACCCAAGGCTGGACTGAAGGTCTGTAAGCCTTATCTATGCACTGAAACAGTTAATATCCCACCTGGGGCCTGCAGATGCTCATGTGATTCCTGCCGTGTGGCGGCTGAAGCATCCACGGTGATGGATTTTTCAGACTGCCCTTGGGTCTGTGTCAGGATCAGCCCCATGGCCGGTCTCTGGCCCCTGCTGCGTTCAATTCCAGGCACAGGGCCACTCTCTGTGTGGGCTACAAGGCCGCCTCTGGCTTCAGCGACATGACCTTGTGCAGCGGCCACACTGGGGGGAAATGGCTGAGATCTCAGCTGGAACACGCCACGGGCTGATGGCCTCCCCTGCCCCTGCCTGACAGCTGCTGGTGCCCAGCTCTGCTGGGACAGGGCTGGGCAGGGTCCCTGAGAAAGGGCCCAGAACTTTGGCAGTGCCCATCCTGCCTGGCGCCTGGCTGAGACGGGAACCAGGCTGGCCTTGTTACCTTTTTCCAGCCTGGAAGGAAAAGAGAGCATTTCCCAGGGTTTGTTCATTTTTAACATGCGTGTTCATAGAGGCGTGTTCAGCTTTCTAGTGGTTTAACAAGGCATCAGTATTCAAAACCAGTCACTGATTGGTGCTGTTAGGCACAGAGGAAGCTCTCAGCAGCTCTTCTCAGAATAACCATTTCCGTGGGTGGCTTCTTCCCTCCTCACCAAATGTCAATTAATGCAAAACCAGCACATAAGGGACAAATTGTGACACTCTGGTGCCCCATGAAGCCAAGGGTTCCTCGTGACACTGCAGGATCTTGTGTAAGCAGGGGTCCATTGTGACACTGCACCACCAGGGAATCCATTGGGGCACTCTGGGGCCTCATGGAGCCAAGGGACCACTGTGACACTGTGTGCCCTTGTGGGACCATGGAGGCCATTGTGACACTGCAGGACCTCGTGCAATGATGGGGCCATTGTGACACTGCAGGGCCCCATGGAACCAAGGGGCCAGTGTTGCTCTGCTGGGACTCAAAGAATGAAGGAAACATATTTGACACCGTGGTGCCCCTTGGGACCAAGAGACCATTGTGACACTGTGGAACCAAGGAGAGCATTGCTGCACTGTGAGACCTCAAGGAATCTGGGTTCCATTGTGTCACTGTGGGACCAGAGGATCCAAGGGGCCTAGTGACACAAAGAGGTGCCATAGATAAAAGGGGCCATTGTGAAACTTTGGGGACTCCTGGAATCATGCAGACATTGTGACATTCTAGGGCTTCATGGAACTGTGGTGATCAACCTGTGTGCAAGTGTGGATGTGCTGAAAGGTTGGAGGGCTCTGCAGAGGGACCTGGACAGGCTGGATCCAGGGCCCAAATCAACAAGGTGAGGTTGAACAAGACCAAATGCCGGGTCCTGCACTTTGACCACAATAACCCCTGCAGTGCTACAGGCTGGGGACAGAGTGGCTGGACAGCGGCCAGGCAGAAAGGGACCTGGGGCATTGATGGACAGCAGGCTGGACATGAGGCAGCAGTGTGCCCAGGTGGGCAAGAAGGCCAATGGCTCCTGGCCTGGATCAGGAATGGTGTGGCCAGCAGGAGCAGGGCAGTGATTCTTCCCCTGCACTCAGCACTGGTGAGGCCACACCTCGAGTGCTGTGTCCTGTTCTGGGCCCCAATTTAGGAAGGCCATGGAGGGGCTGGAGTGTGTCCAGAGAAGGGCAGCCAGGCTGATGACGGGTCTGGAACACAAGTCCTGTGAGGAGCAGCTGAGGGAGCTGGGGTTGTTTATCCGGGAGAAGAGGAGGATCAGGGGAGACAAGGCGGTATCAGGGCACAGGCTGGACTTGATGATCTCCAAGGACTTTTCCAGCCTTGCTGATTCTGTGATTCTCTGGAACCACCCTTGGAGCAGTTGCAGGGTGAGCCCTGGGCCTCCTCTTCAGAAGCTCCAGCAGCCCAGGTCCCTCAGCTTGTCCTGCCAGCCCCAAAGCCCATCCTGTCAGTCCTGCAGAGCCTCTGCAGCCCCTCCTCACTGCCCAGAACAGGGAGCCCCAGAGCCAGACACAGCAGCCCAGATGTGCCCCCCTGGCCTGGGGTGCCTCTGGCAAGGGAGCAGCACGAGGCACTGCAGGAGCCTGCAGACAATTCCTGCAGCACTTGTAGGATGATCCTGCTGCCCAAGGGATGGTGCCAAGTCAGGAACTGCAATGGGGAGTGGGGCCAGAGAGGAAAGGGCAAACAGGGATGGGCTGTTTGCATGGCAGGAGACAGCAATGGGCAATAGGAAGAAATCTGGATCAGGAAAGAGGAGAGAAAGCAAAGATGAAGCCAAGGAAATTCTTGGGGCAGTTTGGGGGTGGCTGCCAGGCAGCCCTGGCTCTCAGAAACAGCGTCTGAATTGGGACAGGAAACTCCAAGCTGATGGGAACAAACTTTCTGGCTGACTGCAGAGGCCACAACAAACCTGAGTGGTTTCCCTGGTGTCCCCCAGCCCTTGCTGGCCCCAGGGGCTGATGCCATTTGTGCTCCCTCAGGTTCATGTCCCCACAGCAACAGCATGGGGGTGCTCCCCCGCTCTGTGCAATGCAAACAGGGGCTCCTGAGCCAGTGCTGCCGTGTCTGTGCCTGCAAGGATGGGGCACCTGTGTGAGCTGGGGGAGAGGCCAGGGCTGCAGAGGGGGGATGTTGTTGGCAGCTCCATGAGGACGCTCTGGGACGCTGCCCTGGGCTGTGCAGCGCACTGGGGATAGATCAGCCCCTGCTCTACTGCTCCTTCCCGTCTGCCCCAGGGCCCTTGCAGAGCCCCAGCCATGCTGGTTGCCCCCAGCCTGCCCACGGCCAGCCTGGGGCTGCTCCTGGGGCATTTCTGTGCTGAGCATTGGCCTGGCCGTGTTCTTGAGAGAGCCTGGGCAAGAAGCCTGGAGCCCCCAGGGCCTGGGCTGAGGCGTCAGCGCTGCCCCAGCAGTGCCCATGGCCTGTCCCTGCTGCAGCCCCGGCACTGCCACCCCCAGGGCTGTGCCCGGCCCCGAGAGCACTCAGGCCCTGCACCAACACCAGGGCCACCAGGGCAGCGGGGCAGGGCCACGGCAGCAGCACTGGCAACACCAAGTGCTGCTGCTGCTGAGCACAGCTGCTGTGCCAGCCCTGATCTGCCCCCAGCTCTGCACACAGACATTGCTGCTGCAGCTCCAGAGAAGGCAACAGAAGAGGGATCTCCTGTGAAAACTCTGCTGGGAGATCCTTTAATTTTGTTAAGGCCACTACGAGACCAGCTCCTCATTGACACAGTGTGAGGCCACAGTGAAGTTTGGAGAATCAAAAGAGGAAATTGCAGAAAAAAATGGCCTTGTTTTAGGGAGAATATTAAAAATAAAAACAGAATAAAAAACATAACTGTGCTGGTTTAGGACAAATTAGGGGAAATCTCCAAGAGGGAGCCCCCCAGAACAAAACAAACCTCCAACCACCCCTCCCCCAACACCGGGTTCGGGAAGGAATTTCTCGGAGGAGCAAAGTGGAAAACAAAACCTATTTATTTACAAGTAACAAAAGAACACTCCCCAACACAAGAAAAGAAAAGGGACCAGACTGTGTCGTGGAGGGCGCCGAATCTTCTCTAGCAGGCTTCGGGTGTCCTGGAGCTCGCAGGCCAGAATCCGGAGCCGGTCCAGTATCCTCAGGGGAGGGTAAGAGAGAGAGAGAGAACAAAAGAAAAAGGAAAAAAAAAAAAAAAAAAAAAAAAACAGCGCAAAAGCAAAAAGCAAGCAAGCAAGCAAGCAAGCAAGCAGCTAGCAAAAGCCAAGCAGCCAAAAGCCAAAAGCCCAAAAGCCAAAAAGTGCCTGGTCACACCCCCCCCCCCCCCCCTTCCTCTCTTCCCCATCCCGCCACAGCCAGACTGCCGGGGGGGGGGGGGGGGGGAAAGGCACAGCTGCCAGACATAACACACGATATTGGGATAAAGGCTGTCACCCCACGACACTCCACCCCTTATCCCATATCGTGAACATACAATAAAAAACATTCATTTCACTTACTCACACCTTTTGACACTTACGCATTCCTCTCATCTTACTTGCTCAAACCTTTGACACTTACAGTTTCCTTCTGTCTCACATTCAACAAACAATGACAGTCATATATGAGTCTCATCCCACAATCAGGTCTCCCTGAGGTACACACCGTGTTGTTCCATCTTTCTGCATTATCCACCATGTATTACCTGGTCCTTGAGCAAAGACAATCCCACGGATGGGTTTGTCTGTACTCGAGGCAGGGTTGATCCATACTGTCTTTCCCAACAAACCTCTGACATGGGCCACTGGGGCTTTATCCCCATCTACTATATTAAGGAGCTCAGACTGAGCAGGACCCGCTCGGTTGGTGGAACCTCGAGTGTTAACTAACCAGGTAGCCTTTGCCAAATGCTGCTCCCAGTTTTTTAAAGACCCCCCTCCCAATGCCTTTAAGGTGGTTTTTAACAATCCATTGTACCTTTCCACCTTCCCTGCAGCTGGTGCATGATAGGGGATATGGTATACCCACTCGATGCCATGTTCCCTAGCCCAAGTATTAATAAGATTGTTTTTAAAATGAGTTCCATTATCCGACTCAATTCTCTCGGGAGTACCGTGCCTCCAAAGGACCTGCTTCTCAAGGCCCAAGATAGTGTTACGGGCTGTAGCATGGGACACAGGGTAGGTTTCCAACCATCCTGTGGTGGCTTCTACCATGGTTAGTACATAGCGCTTGCCCTGGCGTGTCTGGGGCAGTGTGATGTAATCAATCTGCCAGGCCTCCCCGTATTTGTACTTAGACCACCGCCCCCCATACCAGAGGGGCTTCAGTCGCTTGGCCTGCTTAATGGCAGCGCACGTCTCACAGTCACGGATAACCTGAGAGATACTGTCCATGGTTAGATCCACCCCTCGGTCTCGTGCCCACTTATAGGTGGCATCTCTACCCTGGTGGCCTGAGGCATCGTGGGCCCATCGTGCTAAGAATAACTCTCCCTTATGCTCCCAGTCGAGATCTATCTTCAACTCCCCTATCTTTGCAGCCTGATGTACTTGCTGGTTGTTTTGCTGCTCTTCATTAGCTCTACTTCTGGGGACATGGGCATCTACATGGCGAACCTTCACAGGTAACTTCTCTAACCGAGTAGCGATATCCTTCCACTCTTCTGCAGCCCAAATTGGTTTTCCTCTGCGCTGCCAGTTGGCCTCTTTCCATCTCTTCAGCCATCCCCATAGAGCGTTGGCTGCCATCCAAGAATCGGTATACAAATAGAGCCTTGGCCACCTCTCTCTCTCTGCAATACCTAGGGCCAGTTGAATAGCTTTGATTTCAGCAAATTGACTGGATTCACCCTCTCCTTCAGTAGCCTCTGCAACCCGTCGAGTGGGACTCCATACAGCTGCTTTCCACCTCCGTTTCATCCCTATGACACGACAAGAACCATCAGTGAATAGGGCGTAACGTGTTTCTTCTACTGGCAACTGATTGTATGGCGGAGCTTCCTCAACCCGGGTCACTGGCTCTTGCTCCTCATCTGCGACACTAAAGCTTTCACCTTCGGGCCAATTTGTAATTATTTCTAGAATCCCAGGGCGATTTAACTTCCCAATCCGAGCGCGCTGCGTAATGAGGGCAATCCACTTACTCCAAGTAGCACTGGTGGCATGGTGGGTAGAGGGAACCTTTCCTCTGAACATCCATCCCAGCACCGGTAGTCGGGGTGCCAGAAGGAGTTGTGCCTCTGTACCAATCACCTCTGAGGCGGCTTGGACTCCTTCATAGGCGGCCAAGATTTCCTTTTCTGTTGGAGTATAGTTATCTTCAGACCCCCTGTAGCTCCGACTCCAAAATCCCAATGGTCGGCCTCGGGTCTCGCCAGGTAGCTTTTGCCAAAGGCTCCAGGACAGACCATGGCTCCCGGCTGCAGAGTAGAGCACATTCTTCACATCTGGTCCTGTCCTGACTGGACCAAGGGCTACAGCATGAGCGATCTCCTGCTTGATCTGGACAAAAGCTTGCTGCTGCTCAGGGCCCCAATGGAAGTCGTTCTTCTTGCGGGTAACCAGATAAAAGGGGTCTCACAATCTGACTATACTCAGGGATGTGCATCCTCCAGAAACCTATAGCACCTAAGAAAGCCTGTGTCTCCTTCTTATCAGTTGGTGGGGACATAGCAGTGATTTTGTTAATAACATCCGCAGGAATCTGACGCCGTCCATCTTGCCACTTCACCCCCAAGAACTGAATTTCTCGGGCAGGTCCCTTGACTTTGCTCTTCTTAATGGCAAATCCGGCGTCCAGGAGAATATGAATTATCTTCTCTCCTTTCTCGAACACTTCTATTGCCGTGTTCCCCCAAACAATGATATCGTCAATATATTGTAAATGTTCTGGAGCCTCACCCTCTTCTAGTGCAGCCTGGATCAGTCCATGACAGATGGTAGGGCTGTGTTTCCATCCCTGGGGCAATCGGTTCCAGGTGTACTGCACTCCCCTCCATGTAAAAGCAAACTGAGGCCTGCATTCTACTGCCAGAGGGATGGAGAAAAACGCGTTAGCTATATCAATGGTCGCGTACCACTTTGCTGCCTTGGACTCCAGCTCGTACTGCAGTTCCAGTATGTCCGGTACAGCCGCACTCAGTGGTGGAGTCACTTCATTCAAGGCACGATAGTCCACAGTCAATCTCCACTCTCCGTCAGATTTTCGCACGGGCCAGATAGGGCTGTTAAAGGGTGAGTGGGTTTTACTGACCACCCCTTGGCTCTCCAGCTCTCGAATCATCTTGTGGATGGGGATCACAGCATCTCGATTCGTCCGGTACTGCCTGCGGTGCACTGTTGAGGTGGCAATTGGCACTCGCTGCTCCTCTACCTTCAAAAGTCCTACTGCATATGGGTCCTCTGATAGTCCAGGCAAGGTATTCAATTGTTTAATACCCTCTATCTCAACTGAAGCTATTCCAAAAGCCCACCTAAATCCCTTAGGATCTTTGTAATAGCCATTCCGGAGAAAGTCTATGCCCAAAATACACGGAGCCTCTGGACCAGTCACAATTGGATGTTCCTGCCACTCCTTCCCAGTCAAGCTCACCTCAGCTTCCAACAACGTCAACTGTTGTGATCCCCCCGTCACTCCAGCGATGGAAACAGGTTCTGTCCCCACGTGTTCCGATGGCATTAAGGTACATTGTGATCCAGTGTCAACCAATGCTTCATAGTCTTGTGGCTCTGATGTGCCAGGCCATCTGATCCACACCTTCCAAAAAACCCGGTTCTCCCGTGCCTCTTCCTGGCTGGAGGCAGGGCCCCTCTAAGCCAGATTGTCCTTCTTTCCTTGGGCATATGCCTTGGAAGTTCCTTCAAGGGGATCGGACATGTCATCGTCATCGTCATACTTAACATCTCGGCTACGAGCAACCGGAGCTGCTATCTTTTTGGTTATACTTTCTCTTCTCTTCAAATCACGCACCCGTTGTGCCAAAGCAGCGGTGGGTTTTCCATCCCATCTTCTCATGTCTTCTCCAGACTCACGCAGGAAAAACCATAACTCAGCCCGTGGGATGTACCTTCTCTCCCCATCAAAGGAGCGCCGGCGTTGGACACCAGGGCTTCTAATTTGTACAGCTGAGATTTCAATAAGGTCCTCCTTAATCTCTTCCCGGAGTTTCTTATGATTCTCCTCTATTTTGTCTTCTAGTTTCTGCAGTCGGGTTTCCACTGCTGCAATTCTGGCATGAGTTGGGCCATGCACAGCATCTGCGTACGCTCGAAGCTTCTTTGCCATATCGAGCACAGTCTCATATGTATCATCTCGCTTCATTATTGCTAGGGCGGAAGCGTATTCAGGTGGCCCAAGTCGCACAAGTTTCCTCCACATTATCGGAGTGCATGGTACCAGGTCCGGATTCCTAGTTGTTGTGTCATCTGAGAAAACGAGCTCTGCAACCGCCATCTCTCTCAGGCGTTGGATCCCCTGTTCTATGGTCTTCCACCGTGTCTGCTGCATATAGAGATCATCCGTACACAGGTACCGTTCTGCTACGCTTCTTAGGACCCGTTCCCAGAGGCTGTGAGGGTTAGCCCCCCTCATCACACCTTGATCGATGGCAGGATCATGTGACAGAGATCCCAAATGCCTCACTTCAGTACCATCCAAAATCGTAACCTCCCCTGCAGCATCCCAAAGGCGGACTAACCAACTAATAATAGATTCGTCAGGTTGTCGGCTGTAATCCTTTCTTAGGCCTCTGAGGTCCTTCAGAGAAAAGGAGTCAATATTGGCTCCAGATTCTGTGCCCCTTGATGTGGCCTCTGATTTTGGTGAGGGTCCTTCTTCTGCATCATCGTCATCATCCTCCACCTTCCGATCGGTCTTGCCTTTACACTTTCCACCTCTTGTATTAGCTGCAACAGCCATGGTTTGGGGCCTATTGTCTGATTCAGCTGCTAGCCTGGAGCCTGGGATGTTAGCTGCAGCCTGGGTCACTGGGATAGTAACCAACTTATCTCCCTGTTCCCTTTCTGCTATCTGCTGCTCCACAGTATCTAGCAGAGTACGGTAAACAAACGCCAAGGCCCAGCTCACTGCAGTAATCCTTTCTTCCTTAGTATTACCATGGCACTTCTCCCTCAAATACTTTGCCACCTCGACTGGATTCTGAATTTGATCAGATGGAAAGTCCCAGTCTATAGGATCAGAAAATTCCTTTAAAGTGTGGCCCATATCTTCCCATTTCCCACTCCAGTCAAGATTTTTCCTGCTTTGTTTTACTCCTGAATCAGGAGTCTCTCTAACCCCTCTAGAAATCTCAGCTTTCATTTTATATACACTCCAGACAGTATAGACAAGGCTTAATAAGTTAAATGCCAGAAAGATGGTTTCTTTCAAACTCAGGGGAAAGTCAGTATTTTCTAATAGAGATGTCAACAATTTGTAGGAGAAGAAGGAAGACAAAGGCTGAAAAGCCCCTTCCTCTTCTTCTCCCCAAACAAACTGAGTACACAGCCATGACAACAATCCATACATTCCTGAAATAAAGTCCAGCATTGTTATCCGACACATCATCACACATAAGGCCAGCACAATGATTATTCTGGTTAGTACCCCCCGCTTACAAAAGCTACTTATTAGGGACAACATCAGAGCTATTTTGGGGTAAGGAAATAACCCTAGGGACCACAAAGGTATTAAAACTTCAAAAGCCCCTAGGGACCAGAAAAACCGGCAAGCTTTCACTCCAAATGACATTATGAATCACCAATATGCCCACAAAACAACCAAAACCAAAATATTATTGTTATAGGTTTTTTTTCCACTGTTTTTGGCCTCCGGTTTCCCGGCCAATGCACCAAAAATTATTGTGCTGGTTTAGGACAAATTAGGGGAAATCTCCAAGAGGGAGCCCCCCAGAACAAAACAAACCTCCAACCACCCCTCCCCCAACACCGGGTTCGGGAAGGAATTTCTCGGAGGAGCAAAGTGGAAAACAAAACCTATTTATTTACAAGTAACAAAAGAACACTCCCCAACACAAGAAAAGAAAAGGGACCAGACTGTGTCGTGGAGGGCGCCGAATCTTCTCTAGCAGGCTTCGGGTGTCCTGGAGCTCGCAGGTCCGATCCGGAGCCGGTCCAGTATCCTCAGGGGAGGGTAAGAGAGAGAGAGAGAACAAAAGAAAAAGGAAAAAAAAAAAAACAAAAAAAAAAACAGCGCAAAAGCAAAAAGCAAGCAAGCAAGCAAGCAAGCAAGCAGCTAGCAAAAGCCAAGCAGCCAAAAGCCAAAAGCCCAAAAGCCAAAAAGTGCCTGGTCACACCCCCCCCCCCCCCCTTCCTCTCTTCCCCATCCCGCCACAGCCAGACTGCCGGGGGGGGGGGGGGGGAAAGGCACAGCTGCCAGACATAACACACGATATTGGGATAAAGGCTGTCACCCCACGACAATAACCAATCCAACAAGAAGTATCAAAAATTACTTTTATTTCAAGAGATATGCAGAAATTGGCAACCAGTTTAATGTTTCCAATATGGTCCACTCATCAGTGTCCACACTGCAGCCTTGAGCTCCTGGTTCCTGAGGCTGTAGATGAGGGGGTTCAGGGATGGAGGCACCACCGAGTACAGAACTGACAGGGCCAGATCCAGGGATGGCAAGGAGATGGAGGGCGGCTTCAGGTAGGCGACAATGCCAGTGCTCACAAACAGGGAGAGCACAGCTAGGTGACGGAGGCAGGTGGAAAAGGCTTTGTGTCGTCCCTGCTCAGAGGTGATCCTCAGCACAGCCCTGAAAATCTGCACATAGGAGAAAACAATGAACACAAAACAACCAAAACTTAAATAGACACCAAGCAATGATATCCAAATATTTCGGAAGTTGGAGTGCGAGCAGGAGAGCTTGAGGATCTGGGGGACATCACAGAAGAACTGGCCCAGGGCATTGCCCTTGCACAAAGGCAGGGAAAATATATTGGCTGTGTGCAGCAGAGAATAGAGAAAGGCACCGGCCCAGGCAGCTGCTGCCATGTGGGCACAAGCTCTGCTGCTCAAGAGGGTCCCGTAGTGCAGGGGTTTGCAAATGGACACGTAGCGGTTGTAGCACATGATGGTCAGGAGGGAAAATTCTGTTCCCACAAAGAAAAGAAAGAAGAAAACCTGTGCTGCACATCCTGAGTAGGAGATGTTCCTGGTGTCCCAGAGGGAATTGTGCATGGCTTTGGGGACAGTGGTGCAGATGGAGCCCAGGTCGCTGAGGGCCAGGTTGAGCAGGAAGAAGAACATGGGCGTGTGCAGGTGGTGGCCGCAGGCTACGGCGCTGATGATGAGGCCGTTGGACAGGAGGGCAGCCAGGGTGATGCCCAGCAAGAGGCAGAAGTGCAGGAGCTGCAGCTGTCGCGTGTCTGCCAGTGCCAGCAGGAGGAACTGGCTGATGGAGCTGCTGTTGGACATTCCTTCACTCTGGGCATAGTGGACTGTTGAAAGAAGACATTGACAAAGTGTGACTAATCCATTTGTGTCAATTCTATGTATTTTATGTGGAATCTCTCCAAAATCACCTCTCTTCCTGTGAGGGAATTTTGCTAAATATTTTTTGATTTTGAGTTTGTGTTGCTGAGTACCTGCCTCATCTTTAGCACTGCTCTCAGCCTGAACACTTGGGAGACCCAAGGAAAACAGGGCTCCCTCTGCCCCACTGCAGTCAGTGCTAGTCCCCACACAGAAGTCTGTTGAATATTACAGCTTGTCTGTTTCAGGGTGCCTGCATTTAAAAATGTATTGAAAAATAAACTGGACTTTGTGAACAATCCAATTTAAAAATAAGTTTTTCCAAACCCTTCTCTCTTTCCCAATGCAGCTGGACCGGATGGAATACGAAAGGCTGGCATGCCTATCTGCTGCCTCGAGATGTGCCTGCTAGGAGCTGTTTCTCTCTATCCAAGCCTTGTCCCTGCCTTTGCTGGCAAAGCCCAGCCCAGCCATGGGGGCTCAGCTATGCCCTGCAGACCCCTCCCAGCACAGGGCACTGCCCAGGGGCATCTCCCTGGCACCAGGGCCTTAAGGGCAGGCCAGACAAACAGAGATGCTGCAAGCCAAGGTGCTGCTGCTGCTGTCGGAAGGGAGAGCAGGCTGAGGAGGCACTTTCTGAGGGAGAGTTAAGACCCATCTGCTGATGCCCAGGCTGACAGTGCAGGAGTGTCAGTGATACAGCCAAGGCTGACAGCCCCTTTCCCTTCCCTTGAGGAGAAAGCTGAGAGCAGCTCTGGCCATGCAGCACCATCTCCAGAGCAGGAGGAATCTGCCCTGATGGGGGTGGCTCCTTCCACCTCCAACTTCTTCCCTGCAGCGTCCATGGGGAGCTGCCAGGCAGGCTGAGAGCTGCCCCTGGCAGGTGGCACATGGCCTGGGCTGGCCAAGAGCCCTGAGGGCTGCAGGAGCTGCTCTGCAGGACAGCCCTGGGCAGCCCTGGCTGCAGCCCCAGCTTCAGCTCCTGCAGCCGTCCCTGGCAGCAGGAGCCGTCCTGCCCTGTCCCTCTGGGGTGTCCAGGGCAGCCCCACTCTGCAGCACATCCTCCTCCTGTGCCAGAGAGAAACTGGGAGAGTCCTCCTGACACATCCCCCAGGCTGTGAGGTGTGCTGGCTTCAGGAGATCCCTCCAGGAGCACAGGGGACATTGCCCTGCACCCACACACTGACCATGCCCAGGGCTGTGAAGATTTTTCCCCAAGGGAAGTCTCAGCTCAATGTCTTCCCAATCCTGATTGCCTTCATCCTGTCTCTGCCTGGCTCCTGTCCCCTCAGTGCCTGCAGGCAGAGCCCTCAGGCCTGCTGGGCTGGGAGAGGAGCTGGCCCTGGCAAGAGCTGTTCCTTTAAAGCTCAGCAGCACAGACACAGCACAAGGACTTTAATGAGCCTCTTGGGGATTTGGGGATGTTTACATCAGACTCAGTCCCTGAGAGTGTCTTCAAAAAACTTCTCAAGAACTCAAACATAAATTGCAACTCTGAAGTTTCTTGAAGTTTTAATGGGTCCCACTGAGGGACACGACTGAGAAAGTGTCCCCAGGTTCCAGTTAGAGCAGAACACTGGAGGCAGTGATGACAGCTGGAGACAAACAAGGCAAAGGTGTCTCTGGTGCTGAGCAAAGCTGGATGTGTTTGAGGAATGCCAAGGGCCAAGGCCTGAGCCCCAGCCCCTGGCCAGGCAGATGCTGTCCCTCCCTCCTTGCTCAGGGCTCTTGCCGGGATGGGCACTGGCATGTGGGGATGTGCAATGGCAAGGGCAGGAGCATGGAGCGGCCCCGTGCCAGGCTGCTGAGCAGGGACAAGGAGGCAATGAGGCCCCAGGCCTGCAAGGGTCACTTGTCTCCTGCTGCTGCCTCAGGCCCAGGCCCAGCAGCCATGGCCAAAGTGCTGCCCAAGTTGGCTCTGGCAGGGCTGTCTTGCAGCTGCTGCACATGCCTGTGCCCTGTGCAGCCCAGGCTGTGCTACGCTGTCCCTGCGCTGCGCCTCTGTCCCTGCAGGCTGTCGGCATTTATCAGCTGCCCCACCTGGCTGGCCCCTTCCTTTGCTGACAGCTCTGCCTCCTGCCTGCCTCTGCCTGCCCACACAAAGCCTGGGGCTGATACCAGAAGGGTTCATTCCATTTTTCCCCTGCCTGTGAACTTGCAGCAGAGGAACAAGGCATGTGAGGGCTGTTTTCCCAGCAATGAAATGGTGGAAGAGAAGAAGAAGACATCTGGCTCAAGGGTGCAGGAATAGAGAAAACAAGGAGTGAATCTGGGAACTTGGGCTGGTTTTTATGGAAATGGGTTCATTTTGATTCACATTTAAGGACTGTGTATAAGCAACACACTGGTAGAATCACATGTCCACGTAGGGTTGGGAGTTATCCCATATTGGACCTTAGGCCTCAGTAAATGATACCCTCTTAAATAGGAAATGAGAGGTAAAGAATTTGATTCTCCTATTTCAGATATTTGGTGACAGCAGGGCCTCACAGAACCAAGGAGTCAGCTGTTACACTGTGCAAACTCTGGAACAAAGGGTCCATTGTGACACAGCAGAACCCCATGGAACCAAAATCCATTTTGGCACATTTGGGCCACATTGAACCAATGGTCCATTGTGATAGTGCAGATCCAAGGAGACCATTGTGACCCAGAGAATCCACTTGGAACCAAGGGGCCATTGTGACACAGTAAGGCCTGGTGGAACCATGGGTCCATTGTGACACTGCAGAACCTCACAGAACCAAGGTGACCGTGTTCTAGTGCCGGACATCATGGAACAAAGGGTCCATGGTGACACTGCAGAACTAAGGAGACTGCTGCTGGCAGTGTGAGAGCTCATGGAACCAGAAGTCCATTGTGACACAGCAAGGCCTGATGGAACCAAGGGTCCCTTGTTAAACTGTGTGGCCTCATGGAACCATGAGCCATTGTGACACAGCATGGCCACACGGAGCCAAGGGGCCACTGTGGCACTGCGGATCCAAGGAGACCATTGGGACTGAGGAACCTCATGGAACCAAGAATCCATTATTCCACTGTGGGGCCCTGTGGACCCAAGTGGAGCACAGTGACATTGTGGGGCCTCATTGAACAATGGAGTCTGTTCTGACACTTTGGGACCCACTGGAACCAAGGGGCCATTAGAGCATGGCAGGGCCTGGTGGAATCAAGGGCACTGCAGTGAACACTATGGGTGTCCATGGGATGAAGGGTCCATTCTGACACTGTGGAACCCAGGATACCATTGTGACACTCTGGGGCATCATGGAACCATGAGCCGTTGTGACACAGCAGGGCCTCATGGAACCATGGAGGCCATTTATAGACTTGGAGGCCTTGTGGAACCAAAGGGTCATTGTGGCACTTCAGGGCCTTGTGGAGCCAAGGGAACCGTAGTGACACTGTGCGGCTCCATGAAACCAATGGTCTGTTGTGACACTGCAAGGCCTTCTGGGATCATGGCGACCATTGTGACACTAGAAGGCCTCATGAAACCATGGAACCACTGTGACACTCTTGAGTCTTGGCAGGCCAAGGGGCAGCTGTCACACTCTGTGGCACCATGGAACCAAGGAGGCCATTGTGACACTGCAAGGCCCAGTGGAATTAAGGAAACATGAAACAGTGCAGGACCCCATGCAACCAAAGGACCATTGGGATATTGCAGGGCCTCATGGAATCCTGGAGGCCATGATGACACTTGGAGGGCTCATTGAATCAAGGGGCTCTGCAGGGCCTCATGGAACCAAGGAGGCCCTTCTGACATTGTGAGTCCCCATGGAACCAAGGGACCATTGTGACACTGCAGGACCAAGGAGACTCCTGTAACACTGCCAGGCCTCGTGGAAGCAAGGGACCATTGTGAAATTCAGGAGCCCTATGGAAACAATAGGCCAGTGTGACACAGGAATGCCTCATGGAACCATGGAGACCATTATGACACATGGGGCCTCATGGAACCAAAGGAGCATTGTGAAACAGCAGAGCCTCATTGAACCAAGGGCACAATAGTGACACTGTGGAGCTCCATGGGACCACAGGTGCATTGTGACACAGCATGGCTGCAGGAAACCATGGGGACCATTTCTACACCTTGAGGCCTTGTGAAACCAAAGGGCCATTTGGGCACTTCGTGTCTCCGTGGAACCAAGGAGTCCATTGTGGCACTAGGAGGCCCTGTTGGGCAATTGTGGCACTGTGTGGCACCATGGAACCAAGGGACCACTGTGACACTATAGGAACTAAGGATGTGACATCTCCATGGAAATAAGGATCTTGGAACAGTGTGGGACTCATGGAACCAAAGGTCTATTGTGACATCGCAGGGCCTCATGGATCTAAGAGGGGACAATTGTGACGCTGTGGGACCCAATGGAAGCAAGGGGCCAGTGTGACACAGCTGGGCCTCATGCAGGCAAGGGGCCACTGGGATCCTGAGGAGCCCAAAAGAACCAAGGGTCCATTTTGGCACTCTGCAGCTGTGGAGACCCTGAGAGGCATTCGCCGGGTTAGGGAGACACAAGAAACTTCCCTCAAAAGCTGTTTGACCCCATTGGCTCCTTCTCCTTGTTCTGTGTCCCTCAGCCACTCCCTCCCTATTCCCCCATGGGCCCCATCTTTGTACTGCCCCCATGGCACTGATCAGCCCCTACCTCTGGAGATACAGAAACCTGGACTCCCCCCAGGAGTCCTGCCTTGTGACCCTGAACATCTCACTGCACGGCTGAATTAAGCATCTGTGGGTACTATGCAAAGGCCCTTTTTGCTTCCCTACCCTGGGCTTTATTAGCAGCTATTGCAGCTGCAGCAATGTGTGTCCCATTATGGCAGTGTGGATCCAAGGACATCATGGTGACACTATGAGACCTCATGGATCCAAGGGGCCATTGTGACACTGAAGAACTTCATGGAACCCAGGGTCCATTGTGACACAGCAGGGCCTCATTGGAACCAAGGAACCATTGCTGACAGTACAGAAACTCATGGAAACAAGGTGCCATGGTGACACAGCAGGCCACATGGAACCCAGGAGACCAGTGACATTTAGGGACCTCATTTCTGGAGGGTCCATTATGACACTGCAGAAACAAGGAGACCATTGTTGATGTTATGGAAGCTCATGGAACCAAGTAGCCATTGTGACACTCCAGGGCCTTGTTGAACCAGGCAGACCATGGTGACACCACAGAACCTCATGGCACTGAGGGTTAATTGTGGCATAGCAGGGGCCATGGAGCCAGTTGTCCATTGTGACAGTGTGGATCTGTGGAGACCATGGTGACACCATGGAAGCTTATGGAACAATGGGTCAATTGTGACACAGCAAGGTCTCATGGAACCAAGGAGACCTTTCTGAAATCATGGAACCCTGTGGAACCAAGGGTCCATTGTTACAGTCCAGAGCCAAGGAGACCATTGTTGACAGTACAGAACCTCACGGGAACAAGATTCCATTGTTATGCAGTGGGGCTTCATGGAACCAAGGAACCACTGTGACAGAGCAAGGCCACATGAAACCAATGGTCCATGGAGATACTGTGGATCCAAGGAGATCATGGTGATGCTATGGAACCTCGTGGAGCAAGGGGCCATTGTGACACTGTGGGGCCCCATGAAACCAAATATTCATGGTGACACAGCAGGGCTGCTTGTGACCAATTGTCCATTGTGACACTGCAGATCCAAGAGACCAGGGTGACACTGTGGGAGTTGATGGAACCAAGGGGCTGTTGTGACACACCAAGGCCTCGTGGAACCAAGGAGAGCATTGTGGCAGTGCAGAACCAAGGAGGCGATTTTGGCAGTATGGAACCCAATGGAACCAAGGTCCATTGTTCTATAGCAGGGCTGTGGAGAGTTTTATTAATAGTTGGTTAGCTGAGAAAGGCCATACTGACATAATGCCGCTGGTTAAGCTAAGAGAGGGAAATCAGCAGTCAGCAAGCTGAAAGAAGATGTCAGCAATTAGCAATCAGTGACCTTGCTGCAACATGAGGAAAGGGAGTAGAGATTATTCCTGAATATCTCCTAAGAATATGTAGAATGTATCAAACGTAGAACCATAGGAATGCAGAAGTAGGTGTAGCTGCTGATATGTAACTAACCAATCCTGAGCTCAACTTTTGCAATATGCATGAAGTTCATTATGAACTCTATTTAACCCGCTGTACTGATCAATAAAAACGGGGCTTGTGATGATCAATTGATTTCCTGGTCTCCTTCCTTCGACAAATGATGGAGAATGCGGGCAACGCTGCGGGCAACAATGCGGCAACGTTGAACCTCTGTCCTTTTTTCTCGGATTACAAAGAGAAAGGGAACTCGCCACGGTCGAGGAAGTTATGTGAGGGTCCCTGCAGCCGGGACGGTGCCGGATTTTTAAAAAAGCACCCTTGAGGATCACAACGGTGACTCAAGCCATCTACGTGTTGCAGGAGCCTGGAGAGCAGCAACAGTGCGCACTGATTAATAGGTATGGATAGGCAAGCAGCATACGATCTCTTCTCCTCATATTTAGAAAGGCGAGGAGTAAAAGAGATAGATATATAAAAGGAATTACCGGGGGTATTAGCTTACGGCCATGCTAGAGGTATATTTAGTAACCCGCACACAGTTCATGAGCTATCAGAATGGAAAAAGTTTGGGGAAATAGTATTGGATACAGTATTAGACGGTGATAAGTCAGCTAAAAAATTCGGGAAGTTATGGCGGGTGGTGTATAATGCGTTACTTCAGCAGGTCTCTGAGAGAAAGGCAGCAGAAATGGTGACAGAAGCTCATAAGAGGAATATAGGATATGGTCGTGAGGATGACCCTTTAGCACCTTCTGTAATTAAGATACTTATGCCTAAGAGTCCCCAGCATAGTGGTGTGGAGGATTTGCCTATAGACATAGTGGAACCGTCTGCACCTCCCTTGTCAGAGGGGGGAGGCGAGTCGGATGGGGGAGCTAAGAGCAAACCAGCTTTGCCTCCGCCGCCGGCTTCAGGCGGGTTGGATGGTGGGGGTGGGAGCAAGCGAGCTTCGCCTCTGCCTCCAGCTTTGCCTCCGCCGCTACCCCCGAGCAGGCCGGCTCCGGTTACAGCTCCAGCGGGGGGGCCGCTTCCCCCGCGCGAGCCGGCTCCGCTCGAGCCAGCTCCGGTTTCACTGTCAGCTCCGGCGAGGGGGTCGCCTCCCCCGCACGAGCCAGCCTCTGCTTCACCGCTTTCCCCGTGTGAAAACTCGGTGTCTGCACCGAAATGCCGGCAGCATAGCACCCCCAAAGAGCCAGCTCCCATCCCAGGGGCACACCGTGATCTATGGGGGGAAATGGCTAATCAAAGGAGGGAAACTTGGGCTGCTGTGGCAAAAGAATTAATGCAAATGGGGGATGGCGAGGCAGTGAAAATAGCTTCTAGCCTTGCATGTCCGGTTACATACACACCACAGTATGATGCACAAGGGAACCTTACGCATAATATAGCAGCATATTCTCCCTTAGATTGGAAGTTGTTAACCCAGCTACGTTCCATGGTTAGTCAGTTTGGAGTAAAAAGTGAACCTGTTAAGCAAATGTTAGATTATCTTTTTAATACTCAGATGTTATGCCCAAATGATTTAAGAGGAATAGTGCGTTTAATATTCACTCAACATCAGCAGTTATTGTTTAATGCACATTGGCAAGCGTTAGTAAATGATGCAGTTGCTGTACAACGGGCTCAGGGAGACCCATTACATGGGGTAACGATGAGCTCATGGGCTTAGGGGCATATTTGCGTACAGAGGCACAGATGATATCGGGACTGGATAAGCTTAGAGAGGCTATGCGATTAGTGCGTGCAGCAATAGATATGGTTAAAGAGCCAGAGGGGTTGCCAACTTATATGGGTATTAAGCAAGGTAGAGAAGAATCATTTGGAAATTTTATCGATAGGGTAGCTATTGCTGTAGATCGGGCCGGTGTGGCAGACTACCTTAAGGGGGCGCTATTGAAGCAGTGTGCCTTGCAAAATAGTAATCCAGCAACCCAAAGAGTGTTAGCTACTTTAGGAGCAAATTGGACCATTGAGGAAGCATTAGAGCGAATGGCATTAATGCCAACGGCTTCGCAGGCATTCATAGCAGAAGCTCTAAAGGAATTAGGATTGGGGTTACAAAAGCAGACAGAGTCTAATCAGAATCAGGTGTTAGCTGCTCTTGCTCCTCTCCGAAGCGGCTCACTGGCATTCACGCAAGGAGGTTCAAAGCCATTTATCAAGTGTTACCGGTGCGGCAATGAGGGACATACATGCCGAGCCTGCAGAGCAACTGGTATATGGTGTCAACACTGCCGATCCAGCTCCCACAATACCACAGCTTGTAGGCGGCGGTCGGGAAACCATCAGCGGAGCGCGCTTCACGGGGGCCGCGCCCAGACACAAGTTGCCGCCGTGACATCGGAGACACCAGCTGCCGCAACATTGCTGCCACCTCCTGTCTGCAACCCGCAACAACAGGGAGCCTCGGTTTGGACTTATCAGCAGCAGTAGACGTCACACGAATGACGAATCGGCCTGAGAAAATACCAACTGGAGTAAAGGGTCCTCTTATATTAAATGGACAAACATGTGGAGCATTATTATTAGGACGCTCTTCTACAACTATGTTGGGATGATTTGTTTTGCATGGAGTTATTGATGCAGACTTTACAGGGGAAATACAAATCATGGCTTACACCCTTTATCCTCCAATTAAAATAACAAAAGGACAACGTATTGTACAATTGGTACCACTATCACAAATGACATCGGGAACACGGGATGAAAAAGGTTTTGGCTCTACTGGTGTTACAATTTTAACTGTGGATTTACAAAATAGACCAAAGCAAAAAGTTGAAATTACTTATGGGCATCAAAGCATAACCCTTTATGGATTATTGGATACAGGAGCAGATACCAGCATTATTTCTCCAGAAGCATGGCCACAACATTGGCCTCTATTCCCATCAGCAAACATGCTCACCGGAGTAGGAGGATTTACATTGGCAAGCAGATCACCTTCTTTGTCTGTGTGCATTGAGGATCAACAAATATCTGCTGTGTTTTCAATTGTGCAACTGCCTCCTACAGTCTCCTGTTTAATTGGAAGGGACATTTTAACACAATTGGGAGTGGTGTTAACTAATCAGCACCCTTTGGGGTAATTGCCATTGCTTGGACTTTCCCCATTCCACTCACCTAGAAGACGGATACACCGGTGATGGTTAAGCAATGGCCACTAAAAGGGGAAAGCCTTATGCATGCTCATGAATTAGTGGAGGAACAATATTCAAAGGGACATTTACAACTTTCCACGAGCCCTTGGAATACACCTATTTTTGTGATCAAAAAGAAATCAGGGAAATATCATTTAATACATGATTTGTGGGCTGTAAATGACCAAATGGAACCTATGGGGGCCTTACAGCCTGGTCTTCCAAATCCAGCTATGATTCCAGAACACTGGCCACTCTTAATTATTGACCTAAAGGATTGTTTCTTCACCATTGCCCTGCATCCTAATGATATGAAGAGATTTGCTTTTACTTTACCAGCAATAAATCGTGGGGAACCAGATAAAAGATTTGAATGGATATCTCTTCCACAGGGCATGCGTAATTCTCCCACTTTATGTCAGCTTTATGTTGATACAGCATTACAGCCACTACGTTGCAGATGGCCAGCAACTATAATATATCATTACATGGATGATATTTTGTTTGCACAGCAACAACCATTTTCCTCTTTGCAGATTGACATTATTAAAAATACTCTTGCTCCATATTCACTTGTTATTGCTTCAGAGAAGATTCAAACTACAAAGCCCTGGAAATATTTGGGATGGACTTTGATGGATCAAATAGTGATACCTCAAAAATTGGAATTACAATTGGACATTAAGACTCTACATGATGCACAGAAGTTGCTGGGAGACTTACAGTGGCTGAAACCTATTGTGGGGATACCAAATCATTTGTTAGAAGCCCTACGGCCTTTATTAAAGGGTGTTGACCCTACTACTCCTGTATGCCTGACAAAGGAGCGTCATCTTGCCTTGCAGCAAATCAGTAACTGTGTACAACAGGGGTATGTGTCTCGTCGACAACTCGACCACCCTATTGACCTCACTATCTGGAATAGCCCTTGCCACCTGCTTGGTGCTCTCTCTCAACAACAAAAGAAAACGGGGGAGATACGGGTGTTGGAATGGTTGTCTCCACCATTAGAGCATAAGAAAACAATATGTTCAAAAATTGAACAATTAGCTGCATTAATCAAAAAGGGGCGTCTCAGAATTCTTGAAGTGGATGGTAGAGAACCTGCTACCATTAGATTGCCTATGGAAAAAGAAACCTTGGACTGGTACCTGATTAATTCAAAGGATTTACAGGAAGCATTATTGACATCGTCTGCTAAAGTAGATACCAGCAAATTAGTGCCTAGAGTTTTGCAATGGATGACAGAATGGAACTGGATTACTGGACCCTTGAGAGAAGAACGCCCTATAGAAGGAGCTATTACAGCCTTTACAGATGCAGGAAAGAAATCAAGGCGTGCTGCTGTCACTTGGCAAGAAAAAGGACAATGGAAACATCAAATCATCACAGCAGACCCTGTGGATAGTTTACAAACTTTGGAATTGTTAGCAGTAGTATGGGCAGTATCCAAGTTACAGGAGCCTTTAAATGTGGTTACAGACTCTATGTATGTTGCAGGAGTAGTCAGACGAATAGAGGAAGCAGCAATTAAGGAAGTGAATAATAAACGATTGTATGAGTTGTTGGTACAATTAAGGAAAGCTCTACGGGAGAGAAATGCAGCATATTCTGTGATTCATATCAGGAGCCATAAATGGTCTGAAGGTTTAGGAGAAGGAAATGAACGTGCAGATAAATTGGTTACCCTACCCATTGATAACTCTTGTCCTATTGATAAGCATACATTGGCCAGAGAAGCACATAGTAGATATCATCAAAATGCAAAAGGATTAGCAAAGCAATTTGAATTGAGTTTGTCAGAAGCTAAAGCTATTGTTAGAGCATGTAGTTATCACAATGGTGGAATAGGTTTAGGCATTGGAGTTAATCCTCGGGGTTTAGAAATAAATGAGAAATGGCAAATGGATGTTATACATATCGCTAGATTTGGTAAAGTCAACTGTGTGCACGTCACTATAGACACGTATAGTCATTACATATGGGCTACGGCTCAGGCAGGAGAGAAAGCTATACATGTTGTCAGACACCTGTTAAGTTGCTTCGCTCTCATGGGAGTTCCAAAGAGTATCAATATGGATAATGCTCCAGCTTACGTGAGTGCTAGGGTTCAGAAATTTTTGAATCAGTGGTCAGTTAAGCATGTGACAGGTATTCCACACTCCCCTACTGGACAGGCAATAGTGGAAAGAGCAAACGGTACCCTTAAGCAATATATTGAAAACCATCAAGATTTGAGAGATCCACAAGCATGTTTGGCTAAGGTCTTGTATGTAATTAATCATTTATGTATTTTTGGGGAAGATGATACCCCTCCTGCAATTAAACATCATCCAAGGTCAGGTCAGGAAAATACTAAGGAAACAGAGGTCTGGGTTAAGTATAAGAACCCCAGTACAGGATTATGGGAAAAACCTGCAAAAGTATTATATTGGGGTCGGGGGTATCTTTGTGTTTCCTCACCTACAGGGCCTCTGTGGGTGCCTGCTAAGTGGACTAAACCTGCTTTTAATGCAGCCTTTGGTGGACCGCCTCACGGAGGAGGACAAGGAGCGACTGGGGAAGAAACTGCTTTTGGTCCTACAACCGCTATTGCTACAGCTGAAGGGATACTCGAAAGCGGTGGACAGAGCACTGACACACTACTGTCGGACAACCCAGGAGCTGATTGGTTTTATTGACTCATTATCAAATCTTCGTTTAACAATTCCAGCAAAGGAACATTGCCTTGACTGTCACGATCCACATTGTGCTGCCTGGATAGCCCTATGTTGTGGGGTTGTGATAGAACTTTTTGGTTAGAACAATCATTATTGTGGGATTTGTGGTGTCACACTTGTAAATACGAGCACCGGTGGAGTAAAAGTTGGCAAGATGAATTAAGGAGACAAACAGGGCAAAATGCGTATATAGCTCTAAGTCTTTATGAGTCTCCTGAACAAAAAATTCTTGCTTATTATCGATGGGAAGTACAATGTGTCATGAATAGAATTAAGGTTCAAAGTAAATCACGCATAGTTTCTGTAAGGTGTAGGAAAGTAGTACCTTTAACACAGCGCTCAATTGTAGGGCCCTTCAAGGGAAATCCTGAAAGGGCACTAGACTGCTGCATTGAAAAGTTGCAGAAATTGAGTTTGCAAGTGGCAGGATCAGTAAAAGTAGGGGCAGCAAGATTAAAGATAGATAAGAAAAAGAAGGCAAAAAAAGGAACGACCTCGTGTAAATAAAGCTATTGGTGATTGCTAATTAACTTTCTATGATTAGGACACTTTTACAGTTGTGGGATCCTCGAGAGGATATAGTTGTTGAGGAAGATAACGAACAAGAACTACGATTGCAAAATAAAATACGTCTTGTGTTAAAGAAAGACCTTGAGCTATTAGCCTCATCTAGTAAAAAAGCTAAAGAAGCTTTGCAATCACCACCATTGAATTGGTTGCATTGGATTGAAGAGACAGACTTTTATACTGGTCCTTACTTACATTCACTTCCTTGTTATGTTTGCAAAAGAGATAATGATAAGTGCTATGCATGGGTAACTTTGCATTGTGCAGATTGTAATCGAGTTGATTGGTATTCACAAAGGTCAATAGGATATTTATGGTGTATACCTTGTTTTAGAAAGTAGATTCGAAATTTTGTCTGGGTTAGAGCTCTTGAACAAAGTACTAGCCTGCCAGGACGGACAAGATTACAGCTTTTTGAGAGTGCAGAACAAGAAATTATAGCATATCTTAGGTAGAAGTTGCAAGAAACACTTAGAATATTTGAAATTAATAAAGCCTCACGCATCATAGCAGCTCGCTGTAAAGCTGATTTGCCTTCAAACTTATGCTATACCTGTAATCAAAGATGCTGATTTAGAATTAGATCAGTGTATTCAAAAATTGATTCAGCCTTACAATAGACAATCTAGCAAACCAGGGAAAAGGCAACGAAGAAAAGAAAAACAAAGCAAGCAGAAGAAAAAATGAAGTTTGTTCTTATTATATTGCTCAATGCTGTAGTAAGTGAAGCAGTAGAAATAACACGTTTTAGTCAGCCAAGAGAAAATTTATGAGTGACGCTTGCTAATCAAATTAACCAATCATCGCTTTGTCTTAGTCTTGGAGGAGTCACTAACCCATTTCGAACATGCCTAGTGAGACTTCCGGTATGGTCTCCTGGAGAATTTTGCAGTTTGATAAAAAATCAAACCTTATGTATGCCTAGCATGTCAAACATCAAATTGCCAGGGCAACAAGAATATACTGCAGGTCAGAGTGATGGCTATCGTCAATGTTTACTGATCCAATCACTCAACACCTCTTTGCATTCTCCTCCTGAGGAATTGGATCTTTTTGGCAGTACAAACGCCAGTTTGTCTAACACTACAACTGGTGGATAGTTTAGCTTCAAATTTTCAAACCGACCAAAAGAAACATGGGCCACCCTAGATTCATTCCTGAATGTGAGTGGAATCTCTCCGCAGCATTACAGTAAATGTAACAGCACAAAAATCACGGAACCACTGAAATTACCCACAGAAATATTTCTAATTTGTGGAGACAGGGCATGGAATGGTATACCAGCTAGACCACAGGGTGGACCCTGTTATTTAGGAAAATTGTCATTGTTTCACCCTAATGTGTCCTTGCTAATGCAGCTGAGTCAAAATTCAAACAGAAAGAGACGTAGCATACATGACTTAGACTGCAGCTCGATAGGAGATCCACAGTTTTGGGGCACATTCAAACAGGTGGTTGTTTCAACTATCTTGCCGGGAGGATCTGCCAATAAGGCTATGAATTTAGCAAAGCAATTAGGGTGCTGGGCAAAGGATGAGCTGAAAAAGACATCACAAATTCTAGACATGCTAACCGCAGATGTGCAGAGTGTTAACCATGCTGTTTTGCAAAATAGAGCTGCCGTAGATTTTTTGCTCTTAGCACAGGGACATAGATGTGAAGAGTTTGAAGGAATGTGTTGCATGAATCTGTCTGATCATTCGGTGTCCATTCACACTAAGATAAAAGAACTGCAACAGGGACTTCACAATCTGAAGGAAGAAGAAGGTTTAGGAATTGACAAATGGCTTAAAAGCTTAGGACTTGGGCCATGGCTGAGGAACCTTGTGATCTATGCTATAGGACTACTGGGTGTAATTTTACTGTTTTTGCTTATTTTGCCTTGTATCTTTAATTGTATTCAAAACATGGTCAGCCGTACAATAGCAAAAACCTGGCAAACTAATCTCCTTGCTCAAGAAGAAAACGGGGGAAATGTGGAGAGTTTTATTAATAGTTGGTTAGCTGAGAAAGGCCATGCTGACATAATGCCGCTGGTTAAGCTGAGAGAGGGAAATCAGCAGTCAGCAAGCTGAAAGAAGATGTCAGCAATTAGCAATCAGTGACCTTGCTGCAACATGAGGAAAGGGAGTAAAGATTAGTCCTGAATATCTCCTAAGAATATGTAGAAAGTATCAAAAGTAGAACCATAGGAATGCAGAAGTAGGTGTAGCGGCTGATATGTAACTAACCAATCCTGAGCTCAACTTTTGCAATATGCATGAAGTTCATTATGAACTGTATTTAACCCGCCATACTGATCAATAAAATCAGGCCTGTGACGATCAATTGATGTCCTAGTCTCCTTCCTTCGTCATCTCACCGCACAGCTGAATTAAACATCTGTGGATACCATGCAAAGGCTCTTTTTGCTTCCCTACCCTGGGCTTTATTAGCAGCTATTGCGGCTGCAGCAATGGCCCATTATGGCAGTGTGGATGCAGGGACACCATGGTGACACTATGAGACCTCATGGATCCAAGGGGCCATTGTGACACTGAAGAACTTCATGGAACCCAGGGTCCATTGTGACACAGCAGGGCCTCATTGGAACCAAGGAACCATTGCTGACAGTACAGGAACTCATGGAAACAAGGGGCTGTGTTGACACAGCAGGGCCACATGGAACCCAGGAGACCAGTGACATTTAGGGACCTCATTTCTGGAGGGTCCATTATGACACTGCAGAAACAAGGAGACCATTGTTGATGTTATGGAAGCTCATGGAACCAAGTAGCCATTGTGACACTCCAGGGCCTTGTTGAACCAGGCAGACCATGGTGACACCACAGAACCTCATGGCACTGAGGGTTTATTGTGACACAGCAGGGACCATGGAGCCAGTTGTCCATTGTGACAGTGTGGATCTGTGGAGACCATGGTGACACCATGGAAGCTTATGGAACAATGGATCAATTGTGACACAGCAAGGTCTCATGGAACCAAGGAGACCTTTCTGAAATCATGGAACCCTGTGGAACCAAGGGTCCATTGTTACAGTCCAGAGCCAAGGAGACCATTGTTGACAGTACAGAACCTCACGGGAACAAGATTCCATTGTTATGCAGTGGGGCTTCATGGAACCAAGGAACCACTGTGACAGAGCAAGGCCACATGAAACCAATGGTCCATGGAGATACTGTGGATCCAAGGAGATCATGGTGATGCTATGGAACCTCGTGGAGCCAAGGGGCCATTGTGACACTGTGGGGCCCCATGAAACCAAATATTAATGGTGACACAGCAGGGCTGCTTGTGACCAATTGTCCATTGTGACACTGCAGATCCAAGAGACCAGGGTGACACTGTGGCAGTTGATGGAACCAAGGGGCTGTTGTGACACTGTGGGGCCCCATGAAACCAAATATTCATGGTGACACAGCGGAGCTGCTTGTGACCAATTGTCCATTGTGACACAGCAGATCCAAGAGACCAGGGTGACACTCTGGCAGTTGATGGAACCAAGGGGCTGTTGTGACACACCAAGGCCTCGTGGAACCAAGGAGAGCATTGTGGCAGTGCAGAACCAAGGAGGCCATTTTGGCAGTATGGAACCCAATGGAACCAAGGTCCATTGTTCTATAGCAGGGCCTCAAGGAACCAAGGGGCCATTGTGAAACTGTGGGGCATAATTGAGTCAAGGACACCACTGATACTGACATCCACTGGATAGAAACTTCTGAACAGAGTTTGGAGTATCTGAAAGCAGGTATTCTTTATTACAGTATGGTTGTTACTTGGGCCATCCTCCCTCCATTGGAGTGCATTAAGCATTGAATGAAAGGAGTTTTTATCACACACACTGATTATGTATCCATTTGCTATCTCCACTTCCTTTAAGTTTATTTGACATAGATGACCCCCCTTATCACAAATCCTTTTATGGTTCTTTGGGTCTTGTCTTCAACATCCAGTGTCCTTTTTACTTGGCTGTTCCTTGATCCCCCCTTTTGACTAAGGGCAATATTGTTGTTCTGCATAACTTCTGTCTTTTCAGCCTTGCAGAGCTGAGCTGGCATACTGCTTGTATTGTGTGTGACTTCTGTTTGCCAGAGGTACATCCTCAATCAGTTTCTCCAAGGCTGTTCTGTTCTACTGTCCTTTACAAGAGTAAATGTTGTTCTGTTCTGCTGTTCTTGTCTCAGTGCTCACCCCACATGAGGCGTCTGCAACCCCCCCAACCTATGGGCCTGGGGTGGGCAAGTGTTCCTGGGGAACAGGGATGGCACAGCTGGGCTGGACTGACCCAAGGGATGTTCCATTCCATGTCACACCATGATCAGCAATCATCTGAGAGAAGCGGGGGGACAAGGAGAGTAGGAGATTAATTTATTTTTTAAGACATTATTCTTTCAAAACAGCACCTACACATAGAGAATCCTCTCCTGCCACAAGGTGGTCAAACATTTTCTGCTGGTAGGAGATTTCCTGTGGATTTGCTTTTCTTCTGTGGCTTTTTCTTTTTGTGGTTGGTTTGTTTGTGGGGTTTTTGGGTTATTGTGGGTGGGTTTTGCTTTGGGTTTTTTGATTGGGTTTGGGGTTTTCATTTTTTTCTTTGGGTTTCGGTTTTACCCTACTGAACTGCCTTTTTTCTGATGCATACGTTTTTTCTGCCCTTTCTTGTGCTTTGCTTGGCACAAGATCTGATGGCAAGATAAATTTACCCCACTCAGTCATCTTGCCCAATTACATTTTGCAGTCACCATTAAGTAGATGAGTTCAGGTACAGACTCCCTGCAATTTGGCAGCATCCACAAAGGCATTGAAAATACATTTCATGCCATTGTAGAGACAATAGAAATATTCCACAGTGGTGGCCAAGGGCTGGTCACTGAGGGATGTCACCAGGGCGTGGCTGCCAAGAGGACTGTGTACCATGGATGACATCTGACCCTCATTGTTCAGCCAAATTCCCACCCAGCCCATGTTCCACTCCTTCAGCCCAGCTCTCTCCAGTCTGGCTCTGAGGAGACCACAGCAGACCCTGTCCCAGGCCTGGCTGAAGTCTGGGCACACAACATCCCCTTCTTTTCCCTCCCACGTGGGCTCTGCAGTCCCTGCCCTGTCCTGCCAGTGCCTGGAATGGCTGCAGGAGGATTTGCCACATCCCCTTCCCTGCTGAGCCTGACCAGGCTGTGACTCTCCCAGTCCCCCTCCCTGCCTTGTTTGCAGATTGGTTCCATGTCTGCCCTTCCCAAGTGCCCAGGACCCTGTGGGATGGCTCTGGCCTTTCCAAGGGGTTTGGGAGAAGTCCCACAGTGATGCTGCCCAGCCTTCCCAGCAGCCCTGACACCAAAGGCCTTTTCCACACCCCTCAGTTCCAGGTCAGTGCCCAGAACATAGCACAGCCCTGTCCAGGTCCCTGGGCTGGTTCAGAAGGGAGGCAGCTCTGATTTCTCCCCACAGACCCTCACTCTGTCCAATGTCTCTCTGTGCAGTCCATGGCTGCCCTGAGCATTTTTTCCTGGAGCCTCCCTGCCTGGGATATTTCTCTCTATGCAGTCCTAACCACAACCCAGCAAAGAATTCAGGTGTTTTCCCAGAGGACGTTACTCTCAGAGTGAAGTGGCCTCAAGGCACTGTTTGTGCCACTGGAATTGTGCCACCCCTGGGTGCTGCTGATGGTGTTTGTGCTCACTGGGGTTCATCTCCACACACACACACAATGCACTGCTGAGATCTCCTCAGCACAGAGCAAACATGGCCTGCTGGCCTGGTCACTTGGTGTCCCTCCATGCAGGGACAAAGAACCTCCTGCAGGTGGGGAGAGGCCAGTGCTGGCAATGGTGGTTGCAGGGGCTGGTGTGGGACAATTGCCCTGGGGCACCTTCCCAGGCTGCCCCAGAACAAAGACACAGCCCAGACCCTGCTCTGCTGCTGTCTCAGGTCCATGCCAGGAGCTCTGGCTGTGCCAGGACACTGCTGTGAGCCCCCCCTGCACACTCCCCCCCTGCCCCAGGCACTGGGCTCTGCTGTGCCAGGGCATTCCTGGAGCACACTGCTGAAAGCAGCTCTGGAGGGGAGCAAAGCCTCCCTGCCCTGCCCTCAGGAGATGCCCTTTGCTGCTGGAGCTGCTGTGCTGGAGCCCAGCTGTGTCCCAGCAGTGCCCATGGCCTGGCCCTGCCTGTGGCCACAGCAGGGACACGCAGAAGGAGAGTGACCAAGCTGCCAGAGCGCTCCGGCCTTACAGCCACAGCAGGGCTGGCAAGGACAGGCTGGAGTTGGGCAGAGCAGCTCCAAAAGGACCAATCCCTGCTGCTCCCTGGCCGTGCTGCTCTGCTGGGACTCTTTTCCCCTTCTTCCCCCTAACTTCACACAGGGCACAGAGTTGGAATTCCAGATGAAACACGCACTGCAAGGAAGCGTCTTTTCTTCAAATGTAGTGATAGCCCAATCCCTGGTTTAGAGAGCTTGTGGGTCAAATTCAAGAGAAAGACAGTGAATTAGATGGTGATTAAATAACTTCATCAAGTACAACATTATGACTAAAAACTCCACTGACCACTACCAAAGACCCAGGAAGGCCCGTTGGGCCTGTCATGAGTTCCATTCCAAAAGCTATGCAAAAGAAAACAGGCTTCTCAAAAGCAGCTAGTCATCATTTTCCTCAGGGCATCCTTGAGCTTCTGGTTTCTCAGGCTGTAGATGAGGGGATTCAGGGCTGGAGGCACCACCGAGTACAGAACTGACACTGCCAGATCCAGGGATGGCGAGGAGATGGAGGGGGGCTTCAGGTAGGCAAAAAATGAGGTGCTGACAAACAGGGAGATCACGGTGAGGTGAGGGAGGCAGGTGGAAAAGGCTTTGTGCCGTCCCTGCTCAGAGGGGATCCTCAGTACGGCCCTGAAGATCTGCACATAGGAGAAAACTATGAACACAAAACAACCAAATGCTAAGAAGGTAGTGAAAACAGAAACTCCAAGTTTCCTGAGGAAGGATTTTGAGCAGGAGAGCTTGAGGAGATGTGGGATTTCACAGAAGAACTGGCCCAGGGCATTGCCATGGCACAGGGGCAGGGAAAATGTATTGGATGTGTGCAGCAGAGCAGTGAGAAAGGCACTGGCCCAGGCAGCTGCTGCCATGTGGGCACAAGCTCTGCTGCCCAGGAGGGTCCCGTAGTGCAGGGGTTTGCAGATGGACACGTAGCGGTCGTAGCACATGACGGTCAAGAGAAAATACTCTGCTGAAATGAAGAAGAGAAAGAAAAAGAGCTGTGCAGCACATCCGGAGTAGGAGATGGCCCTGGTGTCCCAGAGGGAATTGTGCATGGCTTTGGGGACAGTGGTGCAGATCATGCCCAGGTCGCTGAGGGCCAGGTTGAGCAGGAAGAAGAACATGGGCGTGTGCAGGTGGTGGCTGCAGGCTACGGCGCTGATGATGAGGCCGTTGCCCAGGAGGGCAGCCAGGGAGATGCCCAGCAAGAGGCAGAAGTGCAGGAGCTGCAGCTGCCGCGTGTCTGCCAATGGCAGCAGGAGGAAGTGCCTGATGGAGCTGCTGTTGGACATTTGGTGCCTTAGGGTACAGGTATTTATACAGCATTAACACCTGCCTGGGAAGGAAATGGCAGTGCCAGATTGGACATTTCTTCACTCTGGGGGTCGTGGACTGTTGAAAGAAGACTTGAATAGCTGGAGCAAGTCTTTAAGTCTATCCTGTGTATTTTAGTTGGAATTCCCTTCAAAATTAATTCTCTTCCTCTGAGGGAACTTTGCTAAACTTTATTTGAGTTGGGGTTTGTGTGCTGAGTTTCTGCCTCATCTTCAGAAATGCTCTCAGCCTGAACACTCTGGAGCCCAGAAGGAAATCAGGGCTCCCTGTGCCCCAGCGCAGTCAGCGCTAGTCGCCACAAAGATGCCCTTTGTTCATTTCACCTCTTTTGATTTAAGTGTGATCACACCTAAAACTTTCTTGAAAACAAAGTGGACTTTGTGAATTCTCCAGTTTAAAGATAATTTTCTCCCAACTCTTCTCTCTTTTCCTTTGAAGCTGGACAGGGAGGGATACCAAGGGTTGGTCTGGCTCTCTGCTGCCTGGAGTTGTGCCTATTGGGAGCTGTTTCCCTCTATCCAATCCCTGTCCCTGCCACTGCTGCCCGAGCCCAGCCCAGCCCTGGGGGCTCAGCTCTGTCCTGCAGACCCCTCCCAGCACAGGGCACTGCCCAGGGGCATCTCCCTGGCAGCAGAGCCTTAAGGGCAGGCCAGACAAACAGAGATGCTGCAAGCCAAGGTGCTGCTGCTGCTGTCTGTAGGAAGAGGAGGCTGAGGAGGCACTTTCTGAGGGAGAGTTGAGACCCATCTGCTGATGCCCAGGCTGACAGTGCAGGAGTGTCAGTGACACAGCCAAAGATGACAGCCCCTTTCCCTTCCCTTGAGGACAAAGCTGAGAGCAGCCCTGGCCATGAAGCACCATCTCCAGAGCAGGAGGAATCTGCCCTGATGGGGGTGGCTCCTTCCACCTCCAACTTCTCCCCTGCAGCGTCCATGGGGAGCTGCCAGGCAGGCTGAGAGCTGCCCCTGGCAGGTGGCACATGCCCTGGGCTGGCCAAGAGCCGTGAGGGCTGCAGGAGCTGCTCTGCAGGACAGCCCTGGGCAGCCCTGGCTGCAGCCCCAGCTTCAGCCCCTGCAGCCGTCCCTGGCAGCAGGAGCCGTCCTGAACTGTCCCTCTGACGGTGCCCGGGGCAGTCCCGCTCTGCAGCACATCCTCCTCCTCCTGTTCCTGTGCCAGAGAGAAACTGGGAGAGTCCTCCTGACACATCCCCCAGGCTGTGGGGTGTGCTGGCTTCAGGAGATCCCTCCAGGAGCACAGGGGACATTGCCCTGCACCCACACACTCACCATGTTCAGGGCTGTGAAGATCTTTCCCCAAGTGAAGTCTCAGCTCAATGTCTTCCCAATCCTGATTGCCTTCAGCCTGTCTCTGCCTGGCTCCTGTCCCCTCAGTGCCTGCAGGCAGAGCCCTCAGCCCTGCTGGGCTGGGAGAGGAGCTGGCCCTGGGAAGAGCTGTTCCTTTAAAGCTCAGCAGCACAGACACAGCACAAGGACTTTTATGAGCCCCTCAGGGGTTTGGTGTTGTTTACATCAGACTCAGTCCCTGAGATACTGTTTTAAATAAGTTCTCAAGAACTCAAAGTTAAATTGAAACTCCAAAGTTTCTAAAAGTTTAATAAGTCTCTCTGAGAAAGTGTCCCAAGGTTCCAGTTAGAGCAGAACACTGGAGGCAGTGATGACAGCTGGGGACAAACAAGGCCAAGGTGTCTCTGGTGCTGAGCAAAGCTGGATGTGTTTGAGGAATGCAAAGGGCCAAGGCCTGAGCCCCAGCCCCTGGCCAGGCAGATGCTGTCCCTCCCTCCTTGCTCAGGGCTCTTGCTGGGATGGGCACTGGCATGTGGGGATGTGCAATGGCAAGGGCAGGAGCATGGGGCGGCCCCTGCCAGGCTGCTGAGCAGGGACAAGGAGGCAATGAGGCCCCAGGCCTGCAAGGGTCACTTGTCTCCTGCTCCTGCCTCAGTGCTTTCCTTTTTATGGAAAAGAATTCTCCTTCCCTCCCAGGCACCCATTGTGAGAAAACAGGGCTCCCATACTACTAACCAGTATGATTAAGCAGAAGCCTTTTATTGTTTACATTATGCACCTATTTATACATTCTAACCCTACTGCATACACTGATCACGCTCTTCTTCATTGGAGACTCTCTCTGGTCCTTGTGTTCTCCACTCACTTCTCAGAGTATGTGATTGGTTACAGTTCAGGTGGTTCACAGCCCTCTGTTATCGAGTTCTTGTGGTCTTGGTATTCTGTTTCTCAGTCTTTTCATTCTTCATTTAGCACAGTTTATGTCTTAGTAACCTTGATGAATTCCAGAGGGCTCTGATAAGAACGACTACAAGCAACATGGCTCATGCACAGTGTGGCCCAAGTTGTTCAGATACATTGCTACAATTCCCCCTTCTTCTTCTTGCACCAGCCAAACCCTTTTTACTTTATTTTCTACCAAGCAGGTCCCCAATTTCACTATGCATGGAATAATACAAAGCAATATATTAATAACTACTAGTAATAACAAAGCTCCCTTTAAGGTATCTTTCAATCATCCAATTTTTCCCCATCCCTCAAACCATTCATCAAAGCACAAATCATTCAGCGTCAATTTCTTCATGTTGTCTTGTAGTTGTTTCAGTTTCCTGTGAATGAAAGAGAGGTTCATAAAACACATTCCTTCACAATTATCACGCCTGTGCTCATGTGCTAACAGTAAAAAATCTATAGCAGCTCTATTTTGCAGTGTGCCATGTCTAATCCTATCCACATCAATGAACATTTGACTTAAAATAGCTGAACTTGTGTTCAGTGAGGGAATCCACAAAATCAGAGGGTTTTGGGGAAGCTGCAAAAGGCAGGCCTCAGAGACAGCAGAACTGTGATTAGAGCTAAGCAGCAGCCATGAGATTGGTCAGCAGAAAAATTATTTAAAAAGTAGAAAGGGCAAATAGAAAAATGGTCTGTGTATTAACACTTGTCTAGAATAACTCCCTAAGAGTCAGAAAAGTTTTTCTAGCAAGATATTAGGAATATGAAGCTTAATAATGGACTCTCTGCGTTGTGTTTTAAGGCTTACAAGCAGGTATTGTATTCAAAACAATCAAGCATTTATTTATCCAAAGGTATGTGTGCTTATAGTTGTTGGATAGAACTGTCAATAATCTTTTTCTTTGTGTGATTGGTCCAAAAACCTATAAAGTAAGTTGCAACATTAAGTTCTTGGTCTGCTGTTTGGGATGTGAGCTGATGGCATCTTCCCGTTGTCATAACCATGTAATGAGACTGATGCTGAAAAATAAAACATCTCAACGCACGTTCCACAGCAGCCCTGTCCCGTTTGTGGTTTGTACATAGCCCCCGGCTCTCTCCCCTCACAAGAGAGACTGTGCAAAGTACTTTATTTTATTCGAATTTCATGAATTCTAATATCATATATATTTCATTAATTGCTCTCAAAAAGAACCAAACCCCCCTGTCTTAAGGCACTTTCATAACAACATGTACACACACCTCAAAGAAAGACCTCCAGTACTTGACCGGAATCATGAATCTAAAAGTATTGAAGGGCCATACCCTCTCATTATGTGGGTGACAGAATATGCTTGTGTTTCTACAGATACAGGACCCCGGTGGATTCCCAGAAGATTTATCAGTCCCTACGTAGACCACAGATCTGAAGACGACCCCTTGAACGAACACAAAGTCAGCTCCCTCTCCCACCAGGCCACAGAAGCAGCTTTCTCTTGGAGATGAAGAAGAAAGAAATTCACATATCCAAACATTGTGGCAAGGACACTCATCACACGTAGATATATCCCACTGATAACGTCCATGTCAATCTCAAATGCAGACACACCCCTCCCTTTTCCATCATCCCTCTACCAGTGACCCTTTGTCCCTACCCCTCCCTCCTTTCCCTCTTGAAACTACTCCTTTTTCCCTCCCTCAAACTTCCCTCAAAAAAGAGAAGGGAATGATTGGGAGGAGTTGCTAAGAACTATAGAGGGAACTTAAGAATATTTAAGGATGTCTTAAAATAAGTCAATTAATGTGTGCTTTTACCATCCACAAGTGAAAACTACCCAGTGGGAAAGAAGAAGTATGATTCTTCCTGCGACACCCTCCAGGGCACCCACAGCAGTACCAGTGCCACCGTTGCCATCGTCTTTATCAGCGCCCTCATCTGTATCCAAATGACCACTGGCTTGATCATCCCTCAGCCAAAACAAAACATCTGGGTCACTTTGGTGAAGTCATTAAAGCCAGACAATATTTGCGTGGCCATGGGAAGTGTAGACAATCTGCTTTTAACATGCGGGGTGGGAGTCTCCCTATCACCAAATGACTGCCTGTACGCAGGTAAGAAACCCAACCCCATGGACACCTGGGACAAATGGACAAAGATCCTCCCACACCATGTCTCCACAGGATTTGCTTTTCCAGGCCCAGGATGGTGTTCCGGGCCGTAGCATGAGACACAGGGTAGGTTTCCAACCATCCAGTGGTGGCCTCCACCATGGTCAGCACATGGCGCTTGCCTTGGAGTGTCTGGGGCAGTGTGATGGAGTCAATCTGCCAGGCCTCCCCATACTTGTACTTGGACCACCGCCCACCGTACCAGAGGGGCTTCACTCGCTTGGCCTGCTTGATGGCAGCACATGTCTTACAGTCATGGATAACCTGAGAAATACTGGCCATGGTTAAATCCACCCCTCGGTCTCGTGCCGATTTATAGGTGGCATCCCTGCCCTGATGGCCTGAGGCATCATGGGCCCATCGAGCTAGGAATAACTCTCCTTTATGTTGCCAATCTAAGTCTATCTTTGACACCTCTATCTTTGCAGCCTGACCTACCTGCTCATTGTTTCAGTGTTCCGCATTAGCCTGACTTTTGGGGACATGGGCATCTACATGGCGGACATTCACAGATAGATTTTCTACCCAAGAGGCTGTCGACGGAAGGAGACCAGGACATCCAGTTGATCATCACAGGCCCGATTTTATTGATCAGCACAGCGGGTTAAATACAGTTCGTAATTAACTTCATGCATATTGCAAAAGTTGAGCTCAGGATTGGTTAGTTACATATCAGCAGTTACACCTACTTTTACATTCCTATGGTCCTACTTTTGATACTTTCTACATATTCTTAGGAGATATTCAGGACTAATCTCTACTCCCTTTCTCCATGTTGCAGCAAGGCCACTGATTGCTAACTGCTGACATCTCCTTTCAGCTTGCTGACTGCTGATTTCTCAGTTTAACCAGTGGCAATATGTCAGCATGGCCTTTCTCAGCTAACCAACTATTAATAAAACTCTCCACATTTCCCCCGTTTTCTTCTTGTGCAAGGAAATAAGTTTGCCAGGTTTTTGCTATTGTGCGGCTGACCATGTTTTGAATACAATTAAAAACACAAGGCAAAATAAGCAAAAACAGTAAAATTACACCCAGCAGTCCTATAGCATAGATCACAAGGTTTCTCAGCCATGGTCCAAGTCCTAAGCTTTTAAGCCATTTGTCAATTCCTAAACCTTCTTCTTCCTTCAGATTGTGAAGTCCCTGTTGCAGTTCTTTTATCTTACTGTGAATGGACACCGAATGGTCAGACAGATTCATGCAACACATTCCCTCAAATTGTTCACATCCATGTCCTTGTGCTAAAAGCAAAAAATCTATGGCAGCTCTATTTTGCAAAACAGCATGGTTAACACTCTGCACATCTGCGGTTAGCATGTCTAGGATTTGTGATGTCTTGTTCAGCTCACTCTTTGCCCAGCACCCTAATTGCTTTGCTAAATTCATAGCTTTATTGGCAGATCCTCCCGGCAAGATAGTTGAAACAACCACCTGTTTGAATGTGCCCCAAAATTGTGGATCTCCTATCGAGCTGCAGTCTAAGTCATGTATACTACGTCTCTTTCTATTTGAATTTTGACTCAGCTGCATTAGCAAGGACACATTAGGGTGAAACAATGACAATTTTCCTAAATAACAAGGTCCACCCTGTGGTCTAGCTGGTATGCCATTCCACGCCCTGTCTCCACAAATTAGAAATATTTCTGTGGGTAATTTCATTGGTTCCGTGATTTTTGTGCTGTTACATTTACTGTAATGCTGCGGAGAGATTCCACTCACATTCAGGAATGAATCTAGGGTGGCCCATGTTTCTTTTGGTCGGTTTGAAAACTTAAAGCTAAACCATCCACCAGCTGTAGTGTTAGACAAACTGGCGTTTGTACTGCCAAAAAGGTCCAATTCCTCAGGAGGAGAATGCAAAGAGGTGTTGAGTGATTGGATCAGTAAACATTGACGATAGCCATCACTCTGACCTGCAGTATATCCTTGTTGCTCTGGCAATTTGATGTTTAACATGCTAGGCATACATAAGGTCTGATTTTTTATCAAACTGCAAAATTCTCCAGGAGACCATACCGGAAGTCTCACTAGGCATGTTCGAAATGGGTTAGTGACTCCTCCAAGACTAAGACAAAGTGATGATTGGTTAATTTGGTTAGCAAGTGTTACCCATAAATTTTTTCTTGGCTGACTAAAACGTGTTATTTCTACTGCTTCACCTATTACAGCATTGAGCAATATAACAAGAGCAAACCTCTTTTTTTTTTTATTTTTTTATTTTTTTTTTTTTTATTTTTTATAAGCTTGAAGGCAAATCAGCTTTTCCCTTTTTTGCCTTCTTTTTCTTATCTATCTTCAAACTTGCTGCTCCTATTGTTACTGGTCCTGCTACTTGCAAACTCAATTTCTGCAATTCTTCAATGCAGTAGTCTAATGCACTTTCAGGATTTCCCGTGAAGGGTCCTACAACTGAGCACTGTGTTAAAGGTACTACTTTCCTACACCTTACAGAGATTATGTGTAATCTACTCTGAATCTCAATTCTCCTCTCAAAACATTGTACTTCCCATCGATAATAAGCAAGAATTTTTTGTTCAGGAGACTCATAAAGACGTAAAGCTTCATACGCATTTATCCCTGTTTGTCTCCTTAATTCATGTTGCCAATTTTCTCTCCACCGCTGCTCAAAATAACAAGGGTGACACCACAAATCACACATTAATGATTGTTCTAACCAAAAAATTCTATCACAACCCCCACAAAGCAGGGCTATCCAAGCAGCACAATGTGGATCGCGACAGGCATAGCAATGTTCCTTTGATGGATTTGTTAAACGAAAAGTTGATAATGATTCAGCAAAATCAACCAGTTCCTGGATTGTCCAACAGTAGGGTGACAGTGCTATGTGCTCCACTCCCGAGTATCCCCTCAGCTGTAGCAGTAGCGGTCGTAGGATCAAAAGCAGTTTCTTCTTCAGACGCTCCTTGTCCTCCTCCGTGAGATGCTCCACCAAGCGCTGCATCAGAAGCAGGTTTAGTCCACTTAGCAGGCAGCCACAGAGGCCCTGTAGGTGAGGAAACACAAAGATATCCCCGACCCCAATATAATACTTTTGCAGGTTTTTCCCATAATCCTGTACTGGGGTTCTTATACCTAACCCAGACCTCTGTTTCCTTAGTATTTTCCTGACCTGACCTTGGATGATGTTTAATTGCAGGAGGGGTATCATCTTCCCCAAAAATACATAAATGATTAATTACATACAACACCTTAGCCAGACATGCTTGTGGATCTCTCAAATCTTGATGGTTTTCAATATATTGCTTAAGGGTACCGTTTGCTCTTTCCACTATTGCCTGTCTAGTAGGGGAGTGTGGAATACCTGTCACATGCTTAACCGACCACTGATTCAGAAATTTTTGAACCCTAGCACTCACATAAGCCGGAGCATTATCTGTTTTAATACTTTTTGGAACTCCCATGACAGCAAAGCAACTTAACAGGTGTCTGATAACATGTATAGCTTTCTCTCCTGCCTGAGCCGTAGCCCATATGTAATGACTATACGTGTCTATAGTGACGTGCACACATTTGACTTTACCAAATTTGGCAATATGTGTAACATCCATTTGCCATTTCTCATTTATTTCTAAACCTCGAGGATTAACTCCAATGCCTAAACCTATTCCACCATTGTGATAACTACATATTGGACATGCTCTAACAATAGCCTTAGCTTCTGACAAACTCAATTCAAATTGCTTTGCTAATCCTTTTGCATTTTGATGATATCTACTATGTGCTTCTCTGGCCAATGTATGCTTATCAATAGGACAAGAGTTATCAACAGGTAGGGTAACCAATTTATCTGCACGTTCATTTCCTTCTCCTAAACCTTCAGACCATTTATGGCTCCTAATATGAATCACAGAATACGCTGCATTTCTCTCCCGTAGAGCTTTCCTTAATTGTACCAACAGCTCATACAATCGTTTATTATTCACTTCCTTAATTGCTGCTTCCTCTATTCGTTTGGCTACTCCTGCAACATACATAGAGTCTGTAACCACATTTAAATGTCCCTGTAAGTTGGATACTGCCCATACTACTGCCAAAAATTCCAAAGTTTGTAAACTATCCGCAGGGTCTGCTGTAATGATTTGATGTTTCCATTGTCCTTTTTCTTGCCAAGTGACAGCAGCACGCCTTGATTTCTTTCCTGCATCTGTAAAGGCTGTAATAGCTCCTTCTATAGGGCGTTCTTCTCTCAAGGGTCCAGTAATCCAGTTCCATTCTGTCATCCATTGCAAAACTCTAGGCACTAATTTGCTGGTATCTACTTTTGCAGACGATGTCAATAATGCTTCCTGTAAATCCTTTGAATTAATCAGGTACCAGTCCAAGGTTTCTTTTTCCATAGGCAGTCTAATGGTAGCAGGTTCTCTACCATCTACTTCAAGAATTCTGAGACGCCCCTTTTTAATTAATGCAGCCAATTGTTCAATTTTTGAACATATTGTTTTCTTATGCTGTAATGGTGGAGACAACCATTCCAACACTCGTATCTCCCCCGTTTTCTCTTGTTGTTGAGAGAGAGCACCAAGCAGGTGGCAAGGGCTATTCCAGATAGTAAGGTCAATAGGGTGGTCAAGTTGTCGACGTGACACGTACCCCTGTTGTACACAGTTACTGATTTGCTGCAAGGCAAGACGATGCTCCTTTGTCAGGCATACAGGAGTAGTAGGGTCAACACCCTTTAACAAAGGCCGTAGGGCTTCTAACAAATGATTTGGTATCCCCACAATAGGCTTTAGCCACTGTAAGTCCCCCAGCAACTTCTGTGCATCATGTAGAGTCTTAATGTCCAATTGTAATTCCAATTTTTGAGGTATCACTATTTGATCCATCAAAGCCCATCCCAAGTATCTCCAGGGCTTTGTAGTTTGAATTTTCTCTGAAGCAATAACAAGTGAATGTGCAGCAAGAGTATTTCTAATAATGTCAATCTGCAAAGAGGAAAATGGTTGTTGCTGTGCAAACAAGATATCGTCCATATAATGATATATTATAGTAGCTGGCCATCTGCGACGTAATGGCTGCAATGCTGCATCAACATAAAGCTGACATAAAGTCGGGGAATTCCGCATGCCCTGTGGTAAACAAATCCATTCAAATCTTTTATCTGGTTCTCCACGATTTATTGCTGGTAAAGTAAAGGCAAATCTCTTCGCATCATTAGGATGTAGGGCAATGGTGAAGAAACAGTCCCTTAAGTCAATGATTAAGAGTGGCCAGTGTTCTGGAATCATAGCTGGATTTGGAAGACCAGGCTGTAAGGCCCCCATAGGTTCCATTTGGTCATTTACAGCCCGTAAATCATGTATTAAACGATATTTCCCTGATTTCTTTTTGATCACAAAAATAGGTGTATTCCAGGGGCTCGTGGAAAGTCGTAAATGTCCCTTTGAATATTGTTCCTCCACTAATTCATGAGCATGCATAAGGCTTTCCCCTTTTAGTGGCCATTGCTTAACCATCACCGGTGTATCCGTTTTCCAGGTGAGTGGAATGGGGAAAGTCCAAGCAATGGCAATTACCCCAAAGGGTGCTGATTAGTTAACACCACTCCCAATTGTGTTAAAATGTCCCTTCCAATTAAACAGGAGACTGTAGGAGGCAGTTGCACAATTGAAAACACAGCAGATATTTGTTGATCCTCAATGCACACAGACAAAGAAGGTGATCTGCTTGCCAATGTAAATCCTCCTACTCCTGTGAGCATGTTTGCTGATGGGAATAGAGGACAATGTTGTGGCCATGCCTCTGGAGAAATAATGCTGGTATCTGCTCCTGTATCCAATAATCCATAAAGGGTTATGCTTTGATGCCCATAAGTAACTGTGACCTTTTGCTTTGGTCTATTTTGTAAATCCACAGTTAAAAGTGTAACACCAGTGGAGCCAAAACCTTTTTCATCCCGTGCTTGTCCAGTAAATGGTTGTATTCCAGAGGTCATTTGTGATAGTGGTACCAATTGTGCAATACGTTGTCCCTTTGTTACTTTAACTGGAGGATAGAGGGTGTAAGCCATGATTTGTATTTCCCCTGTAAAGTCTGCATCAATAACTCCAGGCAAAACAAATAATCCCAACATAGTTGTAGAAGAGCATCCTAATAATAATGCTCCACGTGTTTGTCCATTTAATATAAGAGGACCCTTTACTCCAGTTGGTATTTTCTCAGGCCGATTCGTCATTAGTGTGACGTCTACTGCTGCTGCTAAGTCCAAACCGAGGCTCCCTGTTGTTGCGGGTTGCAGACAGGAGGTGGCTGCAATGTCGTGGCAGCTGGTGCTGGTGCCTCTGGTGTCATGGCGGCAACTTGTATCTGGGCGCGGCCCCCGTGAAACGCGCTCTGCTGATGGTTTCCCGACCGCCGTCTACAAGCTGTGGTATTGTGGGAGCTGGATTGGCAGTGTTGACACCATATACCAGTTGCTCTGCAGGCTCGGCGTGTATGTCCCTCATTGCCGCACCGGTAACACTTGATAAATGGCTTTGAACCTCCTTGCGTGAATGCCAGTGAGCCACTTCGGAGAGGAGCAAGAGCAGCTAACACCTGATTCTGGGTAGACTCTGCCTGCTTTTGTAACCCCAATCCTAGTTCCTTTATAGCGTCTACTAGGAATGCCTGCAAAGCTGTTGGCATTAAAGCCATTCGCTCTAATGCTTCCTCAATGGTCCAATTTGCTCCCAAAGTAGATAATACTCTTTGGGTTGCTGGATTACTATTTTGAAGGGCACACTGCTTCAATATTGCCCCCTTAAGGTAGTCTGCCACACCGGCCCGGTCTATAGCAGCAGCCGCCCTATCGATAAAATTTCCAAATGATTCTTCTCTACCTTGCTTAATACCCATATAAATTGGTAATTCCCCTGGCTCTTTAACCATATCTATCGCTGTACGCACCAATCTCATAGTCTCTCTAAGCTTATCTGGTCCCAATATCATCTGTGCCTCTGTACGCAGAAATGCTCCTAATCCCATAAGTTCATCCACTGTCACTCCATGCAATGGATCTCCCGGAGCCCGTTGTACAGCAACTGACTCATTTACTAATGCTTGCCAATGTGCATTAAACAATAACTGCTGATGTTGAGTGAATATTAAACGCACTATCCCTTCTAAATCATTTGCGCATAAAATCTGAGTGTTAAAGAGATAATCTAACATTTGCTTAACAGGTTCACTTTTTGCACCAAACTGACTAACCGTAGAACGTAGCTGAGCTAACAACTTCCAATCTAAGGCAGAATATGCTGCCACATTATGCATTAAATTCCCCTGTGCATCATATTGTGGTGTATAAGTAACCGGACATGCAAGACTAGAAGCTATTTCTACGGCTTCACTATCTCCCATTTGCATCGCCTCTTTTGCCAAAGCAGACCAAGCTTCCCTCCTTTGTTTAGCCATTTACCCCCATAGATCACGGTGTGCCCCTGGGATGGGAGCTGGCTCTTTGGAGGTGCTATGCTGCTGGCATCTTAGTGCAGGCGCCGAATTTTCACATGGGGGAAGCGGTAAAGCAGAGGCTGGCTCGCGCGGGGAAAACGACCCCCCCGCTGGAGCTGTCAGTGAAGCCGGAGCTGGCTCGCGCACAGCCGGAGCCGGTTCGCGAGGGGGAAGGACCCCCCCGCTCCCCACCGGAGCTGTAACCGGAGCCTGCTCAGGCAGAGCCGCCGCAGGCAGAGCCGGTGCGCGCGGGGGAGAGGATCCCCCCCCCCGCCGGAGCTGTAACCGGAGCCGGCCTGCCTGGGGGTAGCGGCGGAGGCAAAGCAGGAGGCGGAGGCGAAGCTGGCTTGCTCCCACCCCCACCATCCGACCCGCCTGAAGCCGGCTGTGGAGGCAAAGCTGGTTTGCTCTTACCTCCCCCATCCGACTCGCCTTCCCCCTCGGACAAGGGAGGCGCAGACGGTTCCGCAATTTCTATAGGCATGTCCTCAACACCACTAAGCTGGGGACTTTTAGGCATAACTATTTTAGTTACAGAAGGTGCTAAAGGGTCATCCTCACGACCATATCCTATATTCCTCTTGTGAGCTTCTGTAGCCCTTTCTGCTGCCTTTCTCTCAGAGACCTGCTGAAGCAACGTATTATACACCACCCGCCATAATTTCCCAAACTTTTTAGCTGATTTATCCCCATCTAACATTGAGTCCATTAACAATTCCCCAAATTTTTTCCACTCTGACAGATCATGTACTGTGTGAGGGTTACTAAACATACCTATAGAATGGCCATAAGCTAATAACCCCGGTAATTCCTTTTTTAAATCCATCTCTTTTACCCCTCGCCTTTCTAAATATGAGGAGAATAAATCGTATGCCGCTTGCCTATCTAGACCTATTAATCAGTGCGCACTTTTTGCAGCTTCCAGGCTCCGGCGGCACGTAGATGGCTTGAGTCATGGATGTGATCCTCAAGGGTGCTTTTTATAAATAATCCAGCACCTCCCTGCTGCACGGGACCATCACCCAACTTCCCGACCGTGGCGAGTTCCCTTTTTCTTTGTAATCCGAGAAAAGAGGACAGGGGTTCAACGTTGCCGCATCGTTGCCCGCAGCGGTGCTCACAGCGTTGTTGCCCGCATTCTCCACCATTTGTCGAAGGAAGGAGACCAGGACATCAGTTGATCATCACAGGCCCAAATTTATTGATCAGCACAGCGGGTTAAATACAGTTCGTAATTGACTTCATGCATATTGCAAAAGTTGAGCTCAGGATTGGTTAGTTACATATCAGCAGTTACACCTACTTTTACATTCCTATGGTCCTACTTTTGATACTTTCTACATATTCTTAGGAGATATTCAGGACTGATCTCTACTCCCTTTCTCCATGTTGCAGCAAGGCCACTGATTGCTAACTGCTGACATCTCCTTTCAGCTTGCTGACTGCTGATTTCTCAGCTTAACCAGTGGCAATATGTCAGCATGGCCTTTCTCAGCTAACCAACTATTAATAAAGCTCTCCACACACCACATTGGTGTCTGCGTGCTTCTCTGGCCCGAGCGACCCTAGAGAGTGGGTCGCCGTGCTGTGCCTTGGAACCAGGTCGCCTTGCCTTATATCAGAAGGCAACAACTGGTGCCGACACCCGGGAGGGGATCAGCGCCCGGGGTTCAGGGATTTCTCCTGGACAGAGGACAGCGGCTGTAGCGCCGGGTCCGACTACTGCGGGAGGGACGCCTCCGGACCGGCGTGGACCGTGGAAGCCATCGCAAAGGTCGTAACACAGATGCATGCACAATGGGGTATTGAATGTAAACTTAGGGATTTAAATCTCGCATTGCTGAGACTGATTAAGCTTGGGGCTATAGAAAGCCCTTTGGATTCCTCCATTTGGGGGTGTGGGATAATTGTACAAAAGCTCTGGCGGAGGACACTATATCCTCGGGCTCAGGGAAAGCCCTAAAATCGTGGGGCAGTGTTATCCAGGCTCTGCAAACAGCTCGACAAGAGCAAGAAACCTGGAATGGCGTGCGAACCTGTTTATTAGCCATGCCGCAGCTCGGGGTGGGCACAGCGACGCAAACTGTGGAGGATTGTGATCCTGGCAAGCGTGCGGAGCCGCGATCACCGGAACCCCCTCAGTGGGCAGACTTACCATTGAAGGGGTGGGACACGCGCGGGCGTTATGGCCGGGACTCGCGGAGGAGGCGCGGAACGCGGCCAGATTGTCGGACCCCATAGGGATCGATAAAACCACCCACCCACCCTATGCGTTTGAAAATGGCGCCAAGCTGCATGTTCAGGGCGGAAAGGAGGAGGCGGGGGGCGGAAATGCAGTCAGCCTCCTTAACAACGCATGCGCGGGTGAGCAGGGAGAAGGGGCGGCCCCCGCGGAGGAGCGTAAGACCAATCAGAGCGCTCTATTCAAATTAGGTCCTTATAGGGCAAGGACCTCCCCCAGCAGGAGGCGGGGGGACCCCAGAAAGAGGGGACGGCCCGACCCCCGCAAGAAGGGGCGGGGTCGGAGCCCGGGAAAACAGCAGAGCAGCCCTGAAACGTCCAGCCAGTCGACTTCCGACTCGGACTCGGGCTCCGAGCTCGAGAGGGAATCGGAGGATTCCGATTCGGATTCTAGTTTTAATAGAAAGAGAGCAGCGCATATAAGGTCACTAGTTGCAGTGCTTCCGCACGGGCGAAGGAGTTATCAGAGAAAGACCGAACCCCTCTTACAGATTGGCGGAAAATAAAGATAACTTGTGCAGACTGGGCAACGGCCACTACAATACACACTTTCCTGGTGAGGGTCAGCAGGGCGCAGGAAAACCAACAAAGGACCTATTCCCCAGTTAACCCAAAGGATGTGCAGGCAATCATTAAAGCGATTGCAGAGAAGGGAATTAATTCTGCCATGGTTACCACACTCATTGACAGCGTTTTTGGAGGGGATGATATGTTACCCTTTGTTATTAAGCAGACGTGTAGGATGATTTTTGATGGCGCGGGGATGATCGTTTTCAAACAAGAGTGGGAGGACCAATGCACAAAGGAGCTAGCCCAGGTAATGGGAGCTGACCATCCACTGCGCGGCTCCAGCATACAGAGGCTAATGGGCAGAGACCCCACTATGATCGACCCCCAGGCACAGGCAGAGGGCTTGCGGGCCCATGAGGTTAAGATAACCACCCGTGCTGCCTGAGAATCCATCCGTGCTGCCTCCAAAGTAGTAGCCAAACCTTCACCATGGTCAACTATAAAACAGAGTGAGAGTGAGAGCTTCACTCAGTTTGTGGACAGGCTTCAGGCCGCATTAGATTCCTCTTCATTACCCTCAGAGGCGAAGGGTCCCATGCTGGCAGACTGCCTACGCCAGCAATGCAACTCAGCCACCAAGGACATTTTAAGGTCACAGCCACCTGGGTCCAGTGTAGCTGCCATGATCAGACACGTTGCAAAGGAGGAACATCTAGCTCCCATCCAAGCAGCAGTTCACACTGCAATACCCAGTGTGATGGCATGCCTTAAGTGTGGCCAGGCAGGCCACTTGGCAGTAAACTGCCCCCAGCCAAGATGCTCATCAGCAGCTGCTCCACCACGCCAAGGGGGACTTAGGGGACCATGCTGGGCATGTGGAAGGTAGGGGCATTTAGATAAGGAATGCAGATCCAGGCCTCAGGGAAACGGGAGAGGGAGGGGGCAGCCAGGCCGTATCCAGCCTCCTCCCACCTGGAACGTGCAGTGGCCCAGCTAAAGCAACCCCCAGTGGGGCAGGGGACCCTCAGACTCCACATGCTCCCACAGGGAGCAGTCAATTTCGCATCCCCGCCTACACTGCAATGGCAGAGTGGGGTAGCACCGCCAGTAACACCTTCACAGCCCCCACTACCACAAGCTGTGCTGGTGGTACAGGGCCAGCCGGAGACGCCCCAGAGCGGGACCCCTGGGTGGCCTTGGCCATGAGAATAGGAAAGGAACCCCTGATGGTGTGGGGGACATGCTGCCTTTATGGCAGTCAGGATCCCCACGTCATAGGGCTTCAGTTTTGGGCGGACATGGGTTCAGACTGCACGATTTTTCCCCAAGCACATTGGCTTGGACATTGGCAATTCAAAGAAGTCCCTCCAGTGAACGGAGTGGGAGGGCAGTCCTGGGCATGGAAAAGCACCCAGCTTGTGACTATACCACTTTATACGAAAAAGGGACCAGAACAGACAGTCGCGATCTACCCCTACATCCTGCAAAATTCTCCACCCCTGTTAGGAAGGGACGTTCTTTCCATGCTAGGATTCCGGATTACAAATTTATCATGAGGGCCACTGCCGTACACCCTCCGCTGCTGATCAAATTGACTTGAAAATCATCAGACCCCGTATGGGTCGAGCAGTGGCCCCTGACAAAACCTCGAGCGACAGCCTTGCTGGAATTGGTCGACCGCGAACTGCAAAAGGGTCACATAGAACCCTCCATCAGCCTATGGAACACCCCTGTATTCGTAATCCCCAAAAGGTCCGGAGAGGGCTATTGTCTCGTCCACGACCTGAGAGAAGTGAACAAGACAATCCAACCCATGGGTCCAGTCCAGACACTGCTACCCACGAACTCAGCCATCCCCGCAGGGCAGCCATGCGCAGTACTGGATATCAAGGACTGTTTCTTCTCAATACCCCTGCACCCTGAGGACAGAGAACGATGCGCCTTTTCCGTGGTGTTCCGAAATGGCGAGCGGCCCAACCTCCGCTTCCAATGGCGAGTACTACCACAGGGCCTTCTCGAAAGCCCTACTATATGCCAAATCACCGTGGACAAAGCACTGACACCAGTTCGACACTCCCATCCCACCGCGACCATCATTCAATACATGGACGACATCCTAGTGGCAGCCCCATCGGCAAGCCAAGTAGATCACCTGGTGTCCACAATCACGGAAACTCTTCAGGCCAACGGCTTCGAGATTGCGAGCGCAAAGATCAAGAGAGGACCCTGCGTGACCTTCCTGGGAGTGGGGATCACAAGCTCCTACGTGACACCCTCCGAGGCGAAGGTCAGTCGAGACATCAAGACGCTCCATGACGTGCAACGCCTGGTGGGATTGCTGCAGTGGCTTCGCAACATCGTCCTGATTCCTCTCGAGGTCATGGACCCTCTATATGACCTCCTGAAAGGGAAGCACCCCTGGGAACCCAAGGAGCTGATGCTGCAAGCCACGAGCTCTCTCGACTTCATGGAAAGCCTGATGTCCACTGGCACACTTGCCAGGTGGAACCCAGCCATGCCACTGGACCTGTACGTCCACTTTACACCGAAGGGGGGAGTGGGAGCACTGGCTCAAGGACCTTCTAAAAAGGCCCGACTGATCCAATGGGTGGTCCTCAGAAGACCTGCTCGTGCTTTCTCCCCGGGAATCGAATGCATCGCTAACCTAATCATGAAAGGCAGGAAACTTGCCTTGAAACACCTAGGAACCGAGTCAAGAAGCATCCACCTTCCATTCCGCAAGCAGCCGACCACGGAGTCAGCCACAATATCAGAGTACCTGGCCCTTGCTCTCTCCTGCTTTGGAGGAGAAATCTCCTACTCCTCCAAACCACCCTGGACTCAGCTGCTGACTGTAGTCGACATGGACATGCCGCCGAAGGTCAAGGACCGGCCACAGCCAGGACCAACGGTCTTCACAGACGCTTCCTTCACGACTTCAAACCACAACAGCAGTGTGGCAGGCAGGAGAGCAATGGCATTGCGTCAAAGCATGTGACCCCACACTGTCAGTGCAACAACTGGAGGCAGCAGCAGTGGTCTTGGTGTGCGGACTCTTTTAAGAAGAACACCTCAACATCATAACGGACTCTATATTCTTGGCAAGGCTTTGCCTAGCCATGGCAGGACCATGAGTGTCAACATCTGCAGCAGCCCTAATGCAGGAAGAAGCACTCTCCTCGCGACAGGGCACCGTGCCAGTCATTCACATCAACAGCCATGACCCAGTCAAGTGCTACCTCCAAATCGGCAACGACAAAGCGGATGCAGCAGCAAAAGGCATATGGACATTGCAGGAAGCTCGTCAACTGCACAAGTCACTCCCCATTAGAGCCAAAGCACTGGCGAAGAAATGCGGAATCTCGACAGCGGACGCGAAACATGTGGTAGCTACCTGCCCTCATTGCCAGAAGTCACTCCTACGGACCTGTGGGGTCAACCCGAGAGGTCTCAAGCCTTCAGAGATCTGGCAGTTGGACTTCACCTGGTGTCAACTGCTGAAGCCCCGAGCATGGCTGGCAGTGACAGTAGACACTTACAGCGGAACGATCATAGCCACACAGCACCCCAAAACAAGCTCCAAGGCGACAATCAAGCACTGGCTGACAGCCATGGCTTGGCTTGGTATTCCCAAGCAGATCAAAATGCACAACGGGTCCAATTTCACCTCCAAACGAGTGCAAGAATTCGCCTCAAAATGGGGCATCACATTAGTGCAAGGTATCCCGTATAACGGTACCGGGCAAGCCATAGTAGAGAGAGCAAATCAGACCCTGAAAACCAAGCTAGAAATATTGGCGAAAGCAGAGGGCTTTGCCACTTCCATTCCCCCAGGAGATCAGGCGCATATGCTGGCAACCGCTTTGCTAGCACTGAATCAATTCCCTAGGGGGGATGAAACAAACAGTCCCGTTCAAAAACACTGGGCCACTCGAGCGCTAGAGGAGGGCTGGCAGGTGGTAATTAGAAACGAGCTAGGCAAATGGGAACGGGGCTGGAGGCTGATGCTCACGGGGCGAGGGTACGCAGCTGTCAAAAAGGATGGCAAAGTCAGGTGGTGTCCACTTAAGTCAATCAAGCCCGACCTTCATAACGAGAAGAATGAGACTGACGAGAATTGCGAGTTTCTGTTTACAGGACATTCTCGTTGGACGTCCTCGTGACGCATACATCCCCATTCCAGAGGAAAGTGACAGACCACCAAGCTGCCAGGCAGCGCCCGAGAGACCCGCACGGGTGAGAACCAAGCATCAAAGGCGTTTCTGTGTGATTTTGCTGTTGGGGCTTGTCGCCAGAGGATAAGCCAGCCCAGACCACTACCCCCATCGGCCATTTAAATGGGTCATGCAGCACCTTAGTATCGACAAGGTGCTCAGAGAAACCACCACACCGAACGCCCCATCCTTCGTGCTCTGCATTACCGACCTGTTTCCAGGACAACCAAAGGTAGACCCCAATTCCCCACACGCCACACACATGTACCTATCCTACTGGTTCCCAGCCTCAAACCCAGGGAAAAGCTGCTGCAATCACCCAGGGTGGGGATATTGTGGGCACTGGGGCTGCGAAACCATAGTTACAGATGCCAGGCCGTCGGGGCCTGGGTGGGACCTGCAAGAGCCCAACAAATTCTTACAGTTCACCTGGGCACCCAGCGGCTGCAAAACACCAGTCTTCCTCCAGGGAAGCTTTTATCGAAATCGCCATAAAGTCCCAAAAATTTGGAAATGCACCGGCTACAACATGACGGTCTTGCAGCCAGAGCACCCTAGTTGGGCCATAGGCAGAATGTGGACAGTAGTCCTTCAAGGGTCGAAAGAGAGGGTGAAGGTGTGAATTATCAGGCTCCAACCATTGGCACCCCGAGCGGTCGGACTCAACAAAGTGATTAAAAGCTTGCTAAAAGGGAGAAACGCAACCTACCCTAAAGCCTTACCCACAAGGGTCAGCAATGTCCCGACGGGCCACGCAGAAGCCTTTCAGATAGGCCGTTCAGCCAGGTCAGACTCAGACCCAATCCTTCGTATGTTAGAAGCTACCTTTATATCCCTGAATGAATCCAACCCTAACCTAACCGAATCCTGCTGGCTTTGTTACGATGTCAAAACCCCCTTTTACAAAGGAGTCGCTTTAAACACTCCCTTCAGTTACTCCACAGCTGATGCCCCTCACCAGTGCAGATGGGAAACCCCTCGCAAAGGAATCACCCTGAGTCAAGTCACAGGCCAGGGCAGATGCTTTGGCAATGCAACCCTAGCTAGGCGGAGAGGCAATGTCTGCACCAAAGTAGTCAAGCCCAATAGGAAAAACAATAAGTGGGTAGTCCCATCCGCACCTGGGATGTGGGTTTGCCAGCGATCTGGAGTGAGTCCCTGTGTGTTCTTTGCCAAATTTGATGACTCTAACGACTCTTGTGTCCAAGTTCTGATTGTTCCTAGGGTCCTGTACCACTCAGACAAAGAAGTGTGCCGCCTTTTTGAGGAACCCAGCCGGCTCCACAAAAGAGAAATAATAACAGGTGTAACTATTGCAATGCTGCTCAGCCTAGGAGCAGCAGGAATGGCCATGGGTGTCTCAGCCTTAGCGACCCAGCACCAAGGGCTGTCCCAGCTGCAAATGACCATCGACGAGGACCTGCAAAGGATCAAGAAATCCATCTCCTTCCTAGAGAAGTCAGTCTCCTCACTCTTGGAAGTGGTCTTGCAGAACAGGTGAGGTCTGGACCTCCTGTTCATGCAGCAAGGAGGCCTGTGTGCCGCCTTGAGAGAGGAGTGCTGCTTCTACGCGGACCACACAGGAGTCGTAAGAGACTCCATGGCAGAACTCAGAAACAGACTGGCTCAGAGGCAGAAAGACAGGGAAGCCCAACAGGGTTTGTTCGAGTCCTGGTTCAATCAATCACCATGGCTAACCACTCTGATTTCTACCCTAATAGGTCCATTAGCATTGCTGCTTCTAGCAGTTACCTTCAGACCATGCCTGCTGAACAAGCTGGTCTCATTCGTTCAGACCCACCTAGAACGGACCAACATCCTGTTCATAGGCTGGCGACAAATGCTGTGAATTCCACCAGGGAACACTGCCAGTCACAAGTCCTAAACTTGTCTGGCAAAAACTTACTCAGGTTTACCAAACCCCTTTCCTTGTCGAACTACAACCTTATACCTCATTTCTGTGCCTATGTATATGACTACCTCATTCATTTGTGAAAAAGCGGGGGGGAGATGTGGTAGATAGGGACAGGCGGTCGGAAGATCTTGCGATGTGACGGAGAGGCAGCACCCCCTGTTCCCCTAAGATAAGAAATTACCCTAGGAATGTAGCCTCCCTAACAGTAGTGCCAGTAACTTTCCATTCCACACCCAGTAACTTTCCACTCCTTACTAACCATAGATAGTAAAGGCAGACCCCCTCTGACGTAGAAAACCCCTTAGACTATAAAACCCCACGAGAAGAGATAATAAACGCCTTTTGATCGTCCACCACATTGGTGTCTGCGTGCTTCATTGGCCCGAGCGACCCTGGAGAATTGGGTCGCCGTGCTGTTCCTCGGAACCAGGACGCCTTGCCTTATATCAGAAGGCAACAGACCTCAAGCCTGAATAAATGATCCCCTCTGAAATAGCAAATCAGTGTTAAAGAGCCTTATTCTGATATTTCAGAGGTTTGCTGACCGTGGTTCCTCACAGAACCAAGGAGTCAGCTGTGACACTGTGCAAACTCATGGAACAAAGGGTCCATGGTCACACAGCAGAACACCATGGAACCAAAATCCATTTGGGCACATTTGGGCCACATTGAACCAATGGTCCATTGTGATAGTGTGGATCCAAGTAGACCATTGTGACCCTGAGAAACCTCTTGGAACCATGGGTCCATTGTGACACTGCAGAACCTCATGGAACCAAGGTGACCATGTTCTACTGAGGAACCTCATTGAACAAAGGGTCCATGGTGACAGTCCAGAACCAAGGAGACTGCTGCTGGCAGTGTGAGAGCTCATGGAACCAGAAGTCCATTGTGACACAGCAAGGCCTGATGGAACCAAGGGTCCCTTGTTAAACTGTGTGGCCTCATGGAACCATGAGCCATTGTGACACAGCGTGGCCACACGGAGCCAAGGGGCCACTGTGACACTGCGGATCCAAGGAGACCCTTGGGACTGAGGAACCTCATGGGACCAAGAGTCCATTGTTCCACTGTGGGGCCCTGTGGAGCCAAGAAGAACACAGTGACATTGTGGGGCCTCAGGGAACAATGGAGACTGTTCTGACACTTTGGGACCCACTGGAACCAAGGGGCCATTAGAGCATGGCAGGGCCTGGTGGAATCAAGAGGACTGCAGTGAACACTGTGGGTGTCCATGGGATCAAGGGTCCATTCTGACACCGTGGAACCGAGGATACCATTGTGACACTCTGGGGCATCATGGAACCCAAGGTCCATTGTGACACAGCAGGGCCTCATGGAACCATGGAGGCCATTTTTATACTTGGAGGCCTTGTGAAACCAAAGGGCCATTGTGGCACTTCAGAGCCTTGAGGAGCCAAGGGGACCATAGTGACACTGTGGGGTTCCATGAAACCAATGGTGTGTTGTGACACTGCAAGGCCTTATGACATCATGGAGACCACAGTGACACTAGAGGCCTCACTGAACCAAGGGGCCATTGTGACACTGCAAGGCCTCATGGAAACAAGGAACCACTGTGACACTCTGCAGTCCTGGCAGGCCAAGGGGCAGTTGACACACTGTGGCACCATGGAACCAAGGAGGCCATTGTGACACTCCAGGGCCCCATGGAACTAAGGATCCACGCAACACTGCAGGACCCCATGGAACCAAAGGTCCATTGGGACATTGTGGGGCCTCATGGAATCCTGGAGGCTGTGATGATGCTTGGAGGCTTCGTTGAATCAAGGGGCTCTGCAGGGCCTCATGGAACCAAGGAGACCCTTCTGACACTGTGAGTCCCCATGGAACCAAGGGTCCATTGTGACACTACAGCACCAAGAAGACCCCTGTGACACTGCAAGGCCTCATGGAATCCAGGGACCATTGTGACACTGTGGAACTCCATGGAAGCAAGAGGCCAGTGTGACACATCTGGGCCTCATGGAAACAAGGATCCAATATGACACCACCACTGTGACACTCCAGAGCCGCCCCTTGGAAAAAAGGGAACAGGGAACAGGTCTGATTGGCTTGGCCTGACTGCTCCAACTGCCCTTGACATGTCAAAGGTCTCTTCTCTTGTACCCCTGAAACCCTGGGGCTCTGGGCTTTTCTTCAAATGGAAAAGAACTGCCTTTCTCATTCAAGCATCCATGGCCAAAATGGGATTCCCCCTCCAACCTTCCCAATATGCAGGGATTGCTCCCAGACAAAAGCTACCATTACCAACAAGTCTGGCTGCCTTTGGCTTCCTGAGAGCTAGGTCTCACCTGCCTTCAAACACTGGGGCTCAGTGCTTTCCTTCCTATGGAAAAGAAACATCCTTCTCAAGGTGCCCATGGCTGAAATTGGGATTCCACCTCCAAAAGTCCTATATGTAATGGCTGCTCCTATACATAATCTGCCATTACAGACAGGTCTGGCTGGCCTTGGCCTCCTGAGGGCCGGCTCTCACCTGTCTTCCAAACACAGAGGCTCTGTGCTTTCCTTTCTGTGGAGAAGATCTGGCCTTCTCCTCCAGGGAGAAGTGGCTGAAATTGGGATTCCGCATGCATGATTTCAAATAACCAAGGCTTGCTCCTGGACAGAGCTGCCAAGACAGACAGATCTATGTGTCCTTGACCACTGATCACTGCAGTTCATCAGCCCCTGAAATGCTGGGGCTCTGTGGTTTCCTTTCTGTGGGGACCACTGTGACACTGTGGGGCCCCACAGAACCAAAGGGCCACTGTGACCCTTCAGGGCCTCAAGTAAGCACGGGGCCATTGTGACACTGCCAAAGCAAGGGGAAAATTGTGACACTGCAGGGCCACATGGAACCAAGGTGAGATGGAAGAGGGCAGGCTGGTTTGGCCTCCCAGGGGCCACCTGACAGGTCCAGCTGATCTTGGAATGCTAAGGGCTGCCTCTTATCAGCTCTTGAAGCACTGAGGCTCTCTGCTTTCTTTCCTATGGAAAAGAATCATCTGTCTTTCCAGGCGCCCATGGCCAAATTTTATACTCCCCCTCAAAAATTCCCTATATGCAGGGGAATCCCCAGACAAAAGCTGCCAGGACAGAGAGCTCTGGCTGGCCTTGGCCTCTGGTGGTCACCTCTCATCTCAAAGAAGCTCTGAGAAAAGTATTTGAACAGGTTTGACTACTGGAAATATCAATGAGTCTCTCATCTTCTGAAAAACTCAGATGCTCTTCTGATCATATGTGTCTTTTATTACTCATTGTGTATTATGCATGAAATATTATTTTTAGGTAAATAGCTTTATTCTTCTCACTCTACCAGTGTTATCTGACACAAATCACCTCCTCTACATATGCATCCAGGTCACTGTACAAGCAAACACAAGAAGGAATGCAGCAGGAATGATTTGTTTCTGCGCCCATCTGTCCCATCTCCTCTGGAGCTGGAGATGCATCCCCAGCACTTGGCAGGGCTCAAGGGCTCACAAGCTCAGCTCCCAACCAGAGAACTTGCAGACCCCGGGCTGCTCTTCTTGGCCCCTGCATGCTCAGCCAGGCTGAGATGGGCATTGATGGTTTCTGGGCCAGGCTCTCTGAGCCCAGCCCAGCTCCCTGCAAGCTCTGCCAGCTGCCCTGAGCTCTGGGCAGCACCAAGGGCCTCTCCCCAGCCCAGCCCAGCCGGCTCTGGCCCCACAGCTCTGCTCAGGCCAGGCTGCTCTGGGCACTGCCCCACGGCCTCAGCCCCTGGCAAGGGCACAGCAGCAGCTGCAGCTGCCACAGGACTCAGCCCCAGCATGGGGGAAGGTGCCTGGCCAAGGGAAAGGAGGCTCCCTGGGTGCCCTGCTCTCCTCTGCAGGAGATGCTGAGAGCTCTGCAGCCCCTGCTGCCATCCCATCTGCCCAGGGCAGCACAAGAGCCCCGGCCTTGGGGCCCTCAAGAGCTGTTCCTGCTCCAGGCCCAGGGCCCATCCCAAAGCTGGGGCAGCCAGAAAGCTGTACCCATTTCTGTTAATTCCTGTTCTGATCAGGATGGATCCTCAGCACCATGGAGGTTGGTGATGAATTTTACTTTTCCAGAGGCCTCTTCTTTCTTGAGCTTCTCATTTGAGAAATTCATTGAAAAAGGCTCATAAACATTTGTTCAAAACAGCCAAACAAGATAAGCCCATGGGAATAATTCAAATCTTCAGTTCTTCTGTGGTTAATTAGACAAATTTCAGAAGTGTATTCAAAGTGAATCTAATATATTGAAAACAAGGAAGAGAAAAATGTTTTTTCCTCTTTAATTTTCTTTCTGTGTTTATAGTTTAGTATCAGCAATCCCCAGTTGATATTCATCCCCAGCCCCTCCTCATGCAGTCTGAACAAATATGAAAGTCAAGGCCCCTCATGGCTGACAATCAATCACACTTTGTCCCTACCCCCTCCCCACCATTTCCCTCATCCAGCCCCTGGCACTCAGAGAAGCTGAGGAATGGAGTCACATCCAGGGGTGTCCCCAGGGCTCAGGATTGGGGCCAGGTCAGTGAAATCTCTTTATTGATGATGTGGATGATATTGCCAGCTGGGGGCTATGTACAAATCACAAATGGGATGAGACTGCTGTGGAACGTGCTTTGAGCTGTTGTATTTTTCAGCATCATTCTCATTACATGGTTGTGACAATGGGAAGATGCCAGCAGCTCACATCCTAAGCAGCAGACCAAGAACTTAATGTTACAACTTACTTTATAAGTTTTTTGACCAATCCCACAAAGCAAAAGCACATTGACAGTAGTTCTATCCAACAACTATAAGCACATGTACCTTTGGTTAAAACAATGCTTGCTTATTTCGAATACAGTACATGCTTGTAAGCCTTAAAACACAATGCACAGAGCTCCATTATTGAGCTTCAAACTTCCTAATATCTCGCTAGATATACTTTTCTTTAGCTTAGGAAGTTATTCTAGACAAGCGTTAATAAACAGACTATTGTTCTATTTCTCCTTGTTTTTCTACTTTTTAAATAATTTTTCTGCTGACCTATCTCATTAGCTCTAATCACAGTTTGACTGTCTCTGAGGCCTGCCTTTTGCAGCTTTCCCAAAACCCTCTGATTTTGTGGATTCTCACAGATGAGGCCATCGAGGGCACCCTCAGTCAGTTCCCAGGTGAGCCCAAGCTGGGTGGCAGTGTAGCTGTGCTGGAGGGCAGGAAGCTCTGCAGAGGGATCTGGCCAGGCTGGAGCCATGGGCCCAGGACTATGGGATGAGGTTCACCAAGGCCAAGGGCCACGTCCTGCCCTGGGCTCACAACCACCCTAAATCCCTGGCTGTGCCCTGTCCCTGATCCCCACAGCCTGTCCTGTTTCCTTCATCCCTGCATTGCCAGGGACTCTCTGGGCCAAGGGAGCTCTGCTCTGGGGATGGAGGGAGGTGCAGGTGCCACCACTGGAGTGGGAACCTGAACTCACCAGATTTGTGTCCTTTGGGGGTCAGGAACTGGTGGGACTCGGAGGCACAGGAAGTTTCTCTTCATGGCCAACAGACCATGGTTGAAGAGGAAACAATTCAATAACAATCACACTCTTCCCTGAGCCATGTGCAACATCCATGCAGCATCTGACATGTCCACCATCCACAAGTGATTTCCATACTAAAATTATTTTTAAAAAATATAGTCCAGTGATAGAAATAAACACAGTGACGTTCTTGTATCAAGATGCCTATCCTGGAGTGGGGTTAAAGCAACCTGAACAATTCCTGATTTGCAAAGCTCTCAGTGGTGGATGGAGAATGGGGCCAGGCTGCTTTGAGTGTTGAGGAAATGCTGAAACCAGCCTAACTCATTTCATCTCCTCCTGTCCTGGATGATCTCCCCTCTTTCCCCTTCCACCCATTGGCTTTTGTCTCCCCCCAGGCCCCCAGTGAAGAGCCTGGCTCTGTGTTCTGCATCCCCTCCTGGCTGGCACTGCCAGACTGGGATGAGGAGCCCCTCAGCCTTCCCTGCTCCGGGCTGGACCAGCCCAGCTCCCTCAGCCTCTGCTCACAGCCCAAGGGCTCCAGCCCCACCTTGGAGGCCCTTCCCAGGCCCTGCTCCAGCTGCCAGACATCTTTCCTGCCCTGGGGACCCAAACCAGGCCCCAGTGACCTGGATAATCCACGTCCTTGATGTCCTGGTCACACAGCCCAGCCCCTCGTCCCTGTGACAGGTTTTGGGGTTGATCTTGTGGAACATCCTTGGAGGAGGCTGTGGCTCCAGGTGGGCCAGGGGGATACCAGGGGACAGGGACCCTGCTGGGCATGAACAGCTTTGGACTTCTGGGGGGAAACTGTGAGGGGGGACTGGGGCAGAGTAACCAACCCAGTGACCTCACACAGCCCTCCTGTGATGTCACACGGGCCTCCTGTGACATCATAGTTTATTCTCTGATGTCACAAAGCTGGGCTTTGATGCCACAACCCACTCTGTGAAGTCACACAGCCCTCCTGTGATGTGACAACCCAATATGTAATGTCACAAAGATGATCTCAGATGTCACAGTCCACTCATTGGTGTCATAGTCTGCTCTATGATGTCTGTCCTCTGCCCTGTGATGTCAAAGCTGTTTCTGTGATGTTACAAGTCATTATCTAATGCCATACAGTTTATCTCTGATGTCACAGCCAACTCTGTGATGTCATAGTCTTATCTGTGATGTCAGTCCTCTGCCCTGTGATGTCACAGCCAGCTCTTTGATGTCACAGAGACAGCCTTTGATGCTGTAGCTGCTTGATGACTTCCCATAATGTGATGTCATCACCCACTCTGTGATGTCATAACCCCCTCTGTGACCTCATGTCACCAGATGATAAATTGTCAACACCAGGTGAGCACACACAATGCTGGTTCTCCAAAACCGCAGGCCTTTGGAAACCACACAATGCCCATTGTGTGAGAAGGGGAACTGAAATTCACCAGCCTCAGTGTCCTGCCAGCTCAGCCAGGCCCACTGGAACATTGGGGTCCACGAGCACCAGGGACCTCCAGAGAGGCCCCCAAGGCAGAAGAACCCATGGGTAAAGGGGAGGGGAAATATGTTAATGATTTTGGGGAAATGATTATCATATGTATGTTTAGTCCAGGACAATCAATGAATATGTGTGCAAAATACAGAATATAAACAGAAACCTTCCAGCACTCAGCATGCACAGCTTTGGGAGGAGCTATCCCCCCGTGCATCTGGACAAATAAAGAATGCTGCTTCTTAATGCTACATTGGGATTATGGATTTTTCTGTTTTACTGAATTTTTGGTAACAGTCCCACTCCCAAGGAAAGCTCTGTCTCCTGCTGGTCACAAACAGAGAAGGGGTGGTGGGAGATGTGGTGGTTGGAGGCTGCCTGGGGCACAGTGGCCATGAAATAATCGAGTTTTCAACATCCTGTGAAAGAAGGAGTGGCATCATCAAAATGTCAACACTGGAATTAGAGAGGGCAGACCTTGGCCTACTTGAGATGCAGATTTGGAGAGTACTCAGTCAGGTACTGATTTTTAAAAAGAAAACAGCCTTTAAAAACAAAGGTGTCCAGGAAAGATGGACACACTTAAAGAAACTAAGTATTAAGGGGGAGGAGCAGCCTGTCCCTCTTTGCCAAACGATGAGCAAGTGAGGAAAATGACTGTCCTGGCTGGGCATGGAGCTTTCATGGGAAATCAGCAGAAAAAAGAGGGTGCATCACCTTTGGAGAGAAGGTCTGGAAGTCTGGCAACTCAGGGTGTGTTTTAGAGTGTTGTTAGGCCATGCAGAAAGAAAAGCAGAGATGTGAAACGTCAATTAGAGGTTAACCTGAACACTTTGGTGAAATATAATAAAAAATATTTGCATAAATAAATTAATAGCGAAAGGAAGTGTAAGGAGAACCTCTATTCATTGTTGGATGCAGTGGGGAATAGAGTAATTAAAGATAAGGGAAAGGCTGTGGTACTCGAACCCATTCTTAGCCTCAATTTTCAACAATAAGTGAAGTTGTCCTCAGAACAAGCGTACCCTGAGCTGGTGGATGGGCAGAGGGAGCTGCACAGGCCCCTGTAATCCAGGAGGAAGCAGCTGGGGACCTGCTGAGCCACTCAGATGCTCACAGGTGTCTCTGGGAGCAGATGGGATCCATCCCAGGGGGATGAGGGAGCTGTGGATGAGCTCCCCAAGCTGCTCTCCATCATTTACCATCAGTGCTGGCTCAGCAGGGAGGTCCCAGAGGACTGGAGGTGCCAATGTGAGCCCATCCCCAAGAAGGGCTGGAAGGAGGAGCTGGGCAACTCCAGGCCTGTCAGCCTGCCCTGGGTGCCCGGCAAGGTTATGGAACAGATCACCTTGAGTGCCATCCCAGGGCACCCACAGGATGGCCAAGGGATCAGAGCCAGCCAGCGTGGATTTCAGTGTCTGCATTGATGATCTGCATGAGGGGACTGAGTCCAGCATCAGCAAATTTGCAGATGACACCAAGCTGGGTGTGAGTGTGGATGTGCTGGAGGGAAGGAGGGCTCTGCAGAGGGCCCTGGACAGGCTGGATCCAGGGCCCAAATCCAACAAGGTGAGGTTGAACAAGACCAAGTGCTGGGTCCTGCACTTTGGCCACAACAACCCCTGCAGTGCTACAGACTGGGGACAGAGGGGCTGGACAGCAGCCAGGCAGAAAGGGACCTGGGGGCACTGATGGACAGCAGGCAGGACATGAGGCAGCAGTGTGCCCAGGTGGGCAAGAAGGCCAATGGCTCCTGGCCTGGATCAGGAATGGTGTGGCCAGCAGGAGCAGGGCAGTGATTCTTGCCCTTCACTCAGCACTGGTGAGGCCACACCTCAAGTGCTGTGTCCAGTTCTGGGCCACCAAATTAGGAAGGCCATGGAGGGGCTGGAGCGTGTCCAGAGAAGGGCAACAAGGCTGGTGAGGGGTCTGGAACACAAGTCCTGTGAGGAGCAGCTGAGGGAGCTGGGGTTGTTTATCCTGGAGAAGAGGAGGCTCAAGGAGACAAGGCGGTGTCAGGGCACAGGTCAGACTTGATGATTTCCAAAGTCTTTTCCAACCTTGCTGATTCTGTGATTCTCTGGAACAACCCTTGGAGCTGTTGCAGGAGTAACCCTGGGCCTCCTCTTCAGAAGCTCCAGCAGCCCAGGTCCCTCAGCTTCTTCTGCCAGCCCCAAAGCCCATCCTGTCAGTCCTGCAGAGCCTCTGCAGCCCCTCACTGCCCAGAACAGGGAGCCCCAGAGCCAGACACAGCAGCCCAGATGTGCCCTGCTGGCCTGGGGTGCCTCTGGCAAGGGAGCAGCATGATGAGCCTGCAGACAATTCCTGCAGCATTTGTAGGATGATCCTGCTGCCCAAGGGACGTTCCCATGGTAGAATGCTATGGAGAGTGGGGCCAGAGAGGAAAGCGAAACGAGGGATAGGCTGTTTCCAGGAGAGCGGACGGGGATGGGCAATAGGAAGTAATCCGGATCAGGAAAGAGGAAAAAAAGCAAAGGAGAAGCCAAGGAAATGCTCAGGACAGTTTGGGGGTGGCTGCCAGGCAGCCCTGGCTCTGAGCAACAGCGTCTCCAATGAGACAGGAAAATCTCAGCCCATGGGAACAAATTTTCTGGCTGACTGCAGAGGCCACAACAAACCTGAGTGGTTTCCCTGGTGTCCCCCAGCCCTTGCTGGCCCCAGGGGCTGATGGCATCTGTGCTCCCTCAGGTTCATGTCCCCACAGCAACAGCATGGGGGTGCTGCCCCTGCTGTGTGCAATGCAAACAGGGGCTGCTGAGCCAGTGCTGCCGTGTCTGTGCCTGCAAGGATGGGGCACCTGTGTGAGCTGGGGGAGAGGCCAGGGCTGCAGAGGGGGGATGTTGTTGGCAGCTCCATGAGGACGCTCTGGGACGCTGCCCTGGGCTGTGCAGCGCACTGGGGATGGATCAGCCCCTGCTCTGCTGCTCCTTCCCGTCTGCCCCAGGGCCCTTGCAGAGCCCCAGCCATGCTGTTTGCCCCCAGCCTGCCCACGGCCAGCCTGGGGCTGCTCACGGGGCTTTTCTGTGCTGAGCATTGGCCTGGCCGTGTTCTTGAGAGAGCCTGGGCAAGGAGCCTGGAGCCCCCAGGCCCTGGGCTGAGGCGTCAGCGCTGCCCCAGCAGTGCCCATGGCCTGTCCCTGCTGCAGCCCCGGCACTGCCACCCCCAGGGCTGTGCCCAGCCCCGAGAGCACTCAGGCCCTGCAGCAACACCAGGGCCACCAGGGCAGCGGGGCAGGGCCACAGCAGCAGTACTGGCAACACCAAGTGCTGCTGCTGCTGGGCACAGCTGCTGTGCCAGCCCTCATCTGCCCCAGCTCTGCACACAGACATTGCTGCTGCAGCTCCAGAGAACGGAACAAAAGGGTATCTCTGCAGAAAACTTTCCTGGGAGATCCTTTAGTTCATTTACAGCCACTGAGAGCACAGCTCCTCATAGAAACAGGCTGTGGGTCACAGTAAAGGAGAAGGGAAAGAAAATGAGAAATGGCACAAACAATAACATTACTTTGGAGACAATATTTTAAAATTAAAACAAAGGTAAAGAATCCCCAAAATGAAACTCAGAAGAAGTATTGAAAATTACTTTTATTACAAGTGATTGGCAGAAAGGGGCCAGTAGTTTAATGTTTCTGAAAACATCCAGTCATCAGTGCCCCCATGGAAGCCTTGAGCTCCTGGTTCCTCAGGCTGTAGATGAGGGGGTTCAGGGCTGGAGGCACCACCGAGTACAGAACTGACAGGGCCAGATCCAGGGATGGGAAGGACATGGACGGGGGCTTCAGGTAGGCTAAAAAGCCAGTGCTGAGAAACAGGGAGACCACAGCCAAGTGAGGGAGGCAGGTGGAGAAGGCTTTGTGCCGTCCCTGCTCAGCGGGGATCCTCAGCACAGCCCTGAAGATCTGCACATAGGAGAAAACAATGAACACAAAACAGCCAAAACCTAAACAGACAGCAACCAATGAAATCCAAATTTTTCTAAAGGTGGAGTGTGAGCAGGAAAGCTTGAGGATCTGGGGCACCTCACAGAAGAACTGGCCCAGGGCATTGCCATGGCACAGGGGCAGGGAAAATGTATTGGCTGTGTGCAGCAGAGCAGTGAGAAAGGCACTGGCCCAGGCAGCTGCTGCCATGTGGGCACAAGCTCTGCTGCCCAGGAGGGTCCCGTAGTGCAGGGGTTTGCAGATGGACACGTAGCGGTCGTAGCACATGATGGTCAAGAGAAAATACTCTGCTGAAATGAAGAAGAGAAAGAAAAAGAGCTGTGCAGCACATCCGGAGTAGGAGATGGTGCTGGTGTCCCAGAGGGAATTGTGCATGGCTTTGGGGACAGTGGTGCAGATGGAGCCCAGGTCGCTGAGGGCCAGGTTGAGCAGGAAGAAGAACATGGGTGTGTGCAGGTGGTGGCCGCAGGCTACGGCGCTGATGATGAGGCCGTTGCCCAGGAGGGCAGCCAGGGAGATGCCCAGCAAGAGGCAGAAGTGCAGGAGCTGCAGCTGCCGCGTGTCTGCCAATGCCAGCAGGAGGAAGTGCCTGATGGAGCTGCTGTTAGACATTTCTTCACTCTGGGCATGGTGGACTCTTGAAAGAAGACATTGACAAAGGTCAATAAATTTTTTTAGTGAATTCTTTGTATTTTTTTTTGGAATCTCTGCAAAATCATTTCTCTTCCGGTGAGGAAATATGGCTAAATTATTTTGATTTTATTTTTGTCCTGCTGCGTACCTGCCTCATCTTTAGCACTGCTGTCAGGCTGAACAACACAGAACCCAGAGGGAAAACAGGGCTCTCTGTTACCAAGCAGACAGTGCTAGTCCCCACCCAGGAGTCTTTAATCATTATATCTTATCAGTTTCAGGGTGCCTGCACTTAAGAATTTCCTGAAGAATGAAGTGGACTTTCTGAATTGTCCAGGTTAAAAATAGTTTTTTTCCATAGCCTTCTCTCTTTCCCTCTGCAGCTGGACAGGGAGGGATACCAAGGGTTGTTCTGGCTCTCTGCTGCCTGCAGTTGTGCCTGCTGGGAGCTGTTTCTCTCTATCCCAGCCCTGTCCCTGCCAGTGCTGCCAGAGCCCAGCCCAGCCCTGGGGGCTCAGCTCTGCCCTGCAGACCCCTCCCAGCACAGGGACCTGTCCAGGGGCATCTCCCTGGCACCAGGGCCTTAAGAGCAGGCCAGACAAACAGAGATGCTGCAAGCCAAGGTGCTGCTGCTGCTGTCTGTAGGGAGAGGAGGCTGAGGAGGCTCTTTCTGAGGGAGATCTGAGGCCCATCTGCTGATGGCCATGGTGACAGTGCAGGAGTGTCAGTGACACAGCCAAAGATGACAGCCCCTTTCCCTTCCCTTTAGTAGAAAGCTGAGAGCAGCTCTGGCCATGCAGCACCATCTCCAAAGCAGGAGGAATCTGCCCTGATGGGGGTGGCTCCTTCCACCTCCAACTTCTCCCCAGCAGCGTCCATGGGGAGCTGCCAGGCAGGATGAGAGCTGCCCCTGGCAGGTGGCACATGGCCTGGGCTGGCCAAGAGCCCTGAGAGCTGCAGGAGCTGCTCTGCAGGACAGCCCTGGGCAGCCCTGGCTGCAGCCCCAGCTTCAGCCCCTGCAGCCGTTCTTGGCAGCAGGAGCCGTCCTGCCCTGTCCCTCTGACGGTGTCCAGGGCAGCCCCGTTCTGCAGCACATCCTCCTCCTCCTCCTCCTGTGCCAGAGAGAAACTGGGAGAGTCCTCCTGACACATCCCCCAGGCTGTGGGGTGTGCTGGCTTCAGGAGATCCCTCCAGGAGCACAGGGGACATTGCCCTGCACCCACACACTCACCATGCACAGGGCTGTGAAGATTTTTCCCCAAGTGAAGTCTCAGCTCAATGTCTTCCCAATCCTGATTGCCTTCAGCCTGTCTCTGCCTGGCTCCTGTCCCCTCACTGCCTGCAGGCAGAGCCCTCAGCCCTGCTGGGCTGGGAGAGGAGCTGGCCCTGGGAAGAGCTGTTCCTTTAAAGCTCAGCAGCACAGACACAGCACAAGGACTTTAATGAGCCTCTTGGGGATTTGGTGTTGTTCAAATCAGGCTCAGTCCCTAAGAGAGTCTTTAAAAAACTTCTGAAGAACTCAAAATTAAATTGAAACTCTAAACTTTCTTGAAGTTTTAATGGGTTCCACTGAGGGACACGACTGAGAAAGTGTCCCCACGTTCCAGTTAGAGCAGAACACTGGAGGCAGTAATGACAGCTGGGGACAAACAAGGCAAAGGTGTCTCTGGTGCTGAGCAAAGCTGGATGTGTTTGAGGAATGCCAAGGGCCAAGGCCTGAGCCCCAGCCCCTGGCCAGGCAGATGCTGTCCCTCCCTCCTTGCTCAGGGCTCTTGCTGGAATGGGCACTGGCATGTGGGGATGTGCAATGGCAAGGGCAGGAGCATGGGGCGGCCCCTGCCAGGCTGCTGAGCAGGGACAAGGAGGCAATGAGGCCCCAGGCCTGCAAGGGTCACCTGTCTCCTGCTCCTGCCTCAGGCCCAGGCCCAGCAGCCATGGCCAAAGTGCAACCCAGGCTGGCTCTGGCAGGGCTGTCTTGCAGCTGCTGCACATGCCTGTGCCCTGTGCAGCCCAGGCTGTGCTACGGTGTCCCTGCCCTGCGCCTCTGTCCCTGCAGGCTGTCGGCATTCCCCGGCTGTCCCACCTGGCTGGGCCCTTCCTTTGCTGCCAGCTCTGCCTCCTGCCTGCCTCTGCCTGCCCACACAAAGCTTTGGCATGACCCAGACTCCTTCTGGGGGATGTTCTGCACCATAGCCCTTCCTTGGGAGGAAAATTCCTTTCTCTTCATGTTCTGGCTGGGCCTCCAAAGCTGCATTTGTGGTATAATTTCTCTATCTGGCTTTTTCCCACTATGGAGAAAAGCTCCACCATTTCTGACTCCCACTTTTAAGCACTGCCAGGCCACTCCTGTTCTGTCCTCAGTCTCTTCACAACACAGACCAGGCACAGCAGCCTCCATATATGGGTTGTCCTCTCTAGGCCTGCAAACCCCAGCCTGGAAGATCTTTGAGCCATCTCCAAGGTGCTTTCAGATGAAAACATTCTGCTCATAGTGTTAGAATATATCACAAGTGCCCAAGGCCAGGCTGAGGTGTCTGTCCATGGCAGGATTATGTCTGGGAGCAATCCTGGGATAGATGGAATTTTGTCAGCTAAATTCCAGTTTTTGCCATGGCCCCTGGACAAGGCCATTTTTGTTCCATAGGAAGGAAGGCACAGAGCCCTGTTGCTTCTGAGGTAGATGAGATGTGAACACCAGAGGCCAATGCCAGGCAGAGGTGGCAGGTTTTTTTCTGCGTACCTTTCCCTTGTCTACAGGAAATTTTTCAGGGGGGAGTACCAATTTTGTCCTTTGGTGTCTGAATAGAGACACAGTTCTTTGCATAGGAAGGAAAGCATGGAGCCTCAGTGATTCAGGAGCTGATAAGAGGCAGCCCTCAACATTCCAAGGTCAGCTGGACCTGTCAGGTGGCCCCTGAGAGGCCAAACCAGCCAGACCTGTTCCATGTCCCCTTGGTTCCACAAGGCCCTGCAGTGTCACAATGTTCTCCTTGCTTCTGCAGTGTCACAATGGCCCTGTGCTTCCATGAGGCCCTGCAGGGTCACAATGGCCCTTTGGTTCCCTGGGGCCCCACAGTGTCACAATGCTCTCCATGATTCCATGGGGCCTTGCAATGCCACAATGCTCTCCCATGGATCCACGGTGCCCCACAGGATCACAACGGCCCTTTGGTTCCATGAATTCCCACAGTGGCACAATGGTCTCCACAGGAAGCAAGCAACTGAGTCCCAGTGTTGCAGGGGCAGATGAGAGGCAGTCACAAAAGGCCAAGGCCAGCCAGACTTGACTGTGTTGGCAGACTTTTTCTGGGAGAAATCCCCAGATATACAGAATTTAAGAGGTAGGATCCAATCTTTGGACATGGACAACTGGACAAGAAGGATGATTCTTTTTCATGGGAAGGAAATAATGGAACGCCATTGTTTTAGGGGCAGAAGCAGAGGCTGTCTGAGCCACAGGCCAGACACACCTGTTTGTCCTGGCAGCTTTTGTCACAGAGGAATCCTTGTATATACAGAATTTTGTGGGGCTGAATCTCAATTTTGACCATGGACACCATGACAAGAATATCAGTTCCTTTCCATTGGAAGGAAAGCACCAAGCCCCAGTGTTTCAAAAGCAGGTGAGAGGCAGCTCCCAAGAGGCCAAGGGCAGCCAGACCTGTCTTTCCTGGCAGCTTTCACTTGAGAACAGTCCTTGGATGGACGGAGTTTAGGAGGTGGAGTCCCAGTTTCGACTGTGGGCACCTGCTTGAAATGGATGGTTTTTCTATAGGAAAAAAAAGCATGAACTTCAAGTGTTTTGGTAGAAGATGAAAGGTGGCCACCATAGGCCCAGCCAGCCAAACCTTTCTCTCTTGGCATCTTTCATTTTGGGGAAATCCTTGGATGTAGGGAATTTTGGAGGTGGAATCTCAGTTTTGGCTGTGGGCATACAGCTAGGAAGAAGAGTTCTTTTCATTAGGATGGAAAGCACAGAGCCCCAGTGTTTCAAAGGCAGATGAGAACCAGTCCTCAGGAAGCCAAGGCCAGCCAGACCTGTCTTTCCTGGAAGCTTTTGTCTGGGAGAAATCCCTGGATATAGGGAATTCTGGAGGTGGATTCCCAACTTTGGCCATGGGTGCCTGGATGTGAAAGGTGCTTTTTTCCCTAAAGAAAGGAAAGCACATGGTCCCAGTGTTTCAAAGGCAGATGAGAGGTGGCCTCTGGGTGGCCAAGCCAGCCGGATCTGTCAGTCCTGGCAGATTTCATCTGGGAACAAACTTTGCGTATATGAAAATCTGGAGGAGGAATCCTGATTTTGGCCATGGACACCTGGAGAACAAGGACAGTACTGTCCACAGGACAGAGAGCCCAGAGCCCCAGTGCTCCAGGGGCTGATGAGCTGCAGCCCTCGACATGCCAGGGTCAGCTGGAGCTGTCAGGTGGCCCCCAGGTGTCCCAGCCAGCCAGGCCTTGATGCCTTGAGAGGCTGCCTAGAACAGAGGCTGGAGAGTGTTACAGGAATAAAGTAGGGATTTATTAAAAGGCCTTCAAAGGATACACCTGGGGCAGTACAAGAGCCCGGCTGAGGGTACACCCAGGATGGAGAATGGGTCACACATTTTCACACTTTTATAAGCTTTGGTCCATTTCCATATTCCAGTTAATTATGCAATTACAGCTTCAGTTTGTGAAGACCCATCCTCCCAGTCTGCTCTGCTCAATTCACTGTTTGCACTTTTTGGGGCCTGAAACAGCAACAGTGTCCTTGGCCCTCCTAGGTTTTTAGATTTCCTACTCCAGTTATGGAGAAATATATCAAAGAGCTTCTAAAAAAATGCACTCCTACTTTAAAGGGTGTATTTCATTACTGCTCTCTTTGGAGCAGAGACAATTGCAGCATTCTGTGATTGATATTGACCCAGGGTTTCTCCTCAGCAGCTCTGGCCTGCTCACAGAAGCTGTGCCTTGAGCTCTGACCCAGCGTGGACAACCTTGCTGCACATTTCCCAGCCCCATCCTGTCTGTCCTCACTCCCCTGGGGCCTGCTGTGCTTGGACAGCTGGCTGCACTCAACCTAAGAGGGGTTTTCCCTTTTTGTATTTTTGGACGCAATCTAAAACTGCTGAGTTTCCCCACTGAAAACAGACACACTCCTCAAGTGTGTGCCAAGACCAAGCTGCCACCAATAATGTTCCCCTCACCCAAGGCAGAACTGTGCAGAAAATGTTTTAGACCTTTCCACTCCATGGTTCCATGAGGCCTTGCTCTGTGGCAATGGACTTTTGGTTCCACGAGGTTCTGTACTCAACAGTGGTAGCCTTAGTTCCAAGTGTCACCATGGCTCTTTGGTTCCACAGGTCCCCGCTGTGTCACAATGGGCTCCATGATTCCATAATTAATGCAAAAGCTTTGCATAAACAATGAGCAACACCATGGTCTCCTTGGATCCGCATTGTCGCCATGAACAATGAGTTCCATGAGATCCCAAACTGTCACAATGGATATTTGGCTCCATGTGGCCCCTCTGTGTCACAAAGTACCCTTGGTTCCATCAGGCCCCACAGTGTCACAGGGGTTTCCTTGGTTCCATCTGCCCCAAAATGTCACAGGGTTTTCCCTTTTCCTGCTGCAACCCACAGCAAACCCCAGTCTGGCAAGAAGGAGCAAAGGGTGACATTTAGAGTGATGGATTTTGCCTTCCCAGGGCACAGTGATATGGGATGGGGCCCTGCTGTCCTGGAGATGGATGAACACCAGCCTGCCCATGGCAGGGGGTAAGAGACAACAGCCTCTGTCCATGGAACTGCAACAGCAGAGAGGTCAGGAGACCTGGGTTTAAAAGATTCTCACCAGCACAGGAAACATCAACCTAGGACATTTTCTTGAAAGCTGACATTTTAGAGCATTTTTTTATACAGACTTGGACTACCAAATACCAAGTTTAACAGTTCTGGCTTTCTCTGGGCCCTGAGACCAGTTGGAATCTTTTCAGCAGTCTGTGCTGTTCCATCACATTTTAAATGATCAAATTGAGAGCCAAACTTTTAAGAAAATTTAGCAAAGATTTATTAATTTGTCTGAGACACCAAAGTTCGGTCGTCGAAACCACCTCAGCCAAGGGTCAGCGTCGAGCCCGGGATGTTCACCGGCGCTGTGTGAACACAGATCTGACCTCCAAATGTCAGAGTCTCCCCTGTTCATGAATGATGCTTCGCGCAGCAAGTTCTTATACAGTTTATTCTTCCTGAGGCAGAAATGACCGAATGTCCTTTGTGTCTCTTCACATGCAGAACCGTGGCTTTACATGTGCAGAGGTAGACAAAGACTCAGTCCAGGTGTCTCAATGTTGTCAGTCGACTTTGGGGAAGTCAGCATTCACATGCATCAGGGTGGCGCTGTCGATCATCGTGGTAGATGTAATCGTCAAGGTGATAATCACTCTTAGGTGGACCCGGCGACCAAGGGAAGCTGGTGATTATCAGCCTGGAAACTTCTATTCTTACGTTAAAACCCCAATATTTATCTCAACAAACGTCCAGGACTAGATATGAATAAGACACTGCTCCTGGCCAGGATGGTCAAAAGACATAGTGTGGATTTTACAATATTTTATACATTAATAGCATGAATTATCTCTATCATATGCTACAATCCCTCCCCATTTATATCACCAATTAAATTCATGCTCTCAAATTGCTAAATTTTTCATTTTCTACTTCTACCTGCCACCACTGAGGGTCTTTCACAAACAGAGTGCCTCCCTTACACTATTCTGTACTCCCCTTCTGGAACACCCCGTTATCCCATATTATTCACATTCATTCGTTTTTGCTTGTTTCTCAAACTTTGCCAATACTCCAGCAGCATTGCTGGCACACTGCCTTTCTCCCAATCACATGATTTTAGATGTGTTGCCTCCGGAAGCTCCCTCCGGATCCACATGAATTATCGCTATCTGCATTCCCTGGACCACAGAGTGGATCAGTCTAAAAAAGCATGGAATTAGACAAGGCAGGAATATGATTCCAGCTACTGAACAGAGCACAAAAAACATCACTTTTTTCCACCAAGCCCCATCAAACAATTTGTCCCACCATGAAAATTGTAAAATCAAGTTCCATTTTTGAACTGGGACATGGGCCACCTTTTTGATCTCAGCCGCCAAACCTCTTATGGTTTCCCCATAATCATCGATTTCAATACAACATTTCGATTCGTTGAACTTTCCACACATTCCCCCTTCTTTGGCCAGAAAATAGTCTAAAGTTATTCGATTCTGGTACACAAATGTCCGTACCTGGGTGCGCTGCCGACTAAGTAAATCCAGGGCCTCAGAGGTGTGATGTGAAACAATTTCCACCACTGCCTGCCGCTGAATCAGCCAGTTCAGTAGGTAAATTGGAGTCCTATACCCATAGCTTCCATCCTGGGCCCACGTGGCTAGTCCATAATAATCAGTTATGCTTGGCGCCAGCCACTCTTCCTTCTCCCAGGCTTGCTTACCACTTATCACTGGTATCATCTTTTTCAGGCTTCTCCTCTCCCTTCTCAGGGTCTCGTATAATGGAGCCGACACATGCCTGAAGTGCATGATCCCTTCCACCTTGGGGGTAACTCACTGTATGCCTTCTTTCCACAAATCCAATAAATTCCATCCGGGGTTTTCCATCTAATGTTTATTTTCCCTGGGTGTCCCCAGTACTCTCTCAGGCCTTCCAAGGATTGAAAAGGGTTGGCTCCAGGATTTTTGACCCAACTCAGTCCTATCCTTTTGTTCCATTCACAATTTGTCTCATTCTTCCGGCTCCAGTACCCCGAATAGCGTTCTGGCTGCCAGACCTTGCTTTTGGTGTTTGAGTTCACCGTCAGGGTAGATGCACACAGGGTGCATCCCACCATTTCGGTGTACTCCTTTCCTTCTCTACTGGTGCATATGGTTTCAATCACCCTCTGGTCCAAAATCCATCCCTCAGGTCTCTGTGCCAATTTTGAGACCCTCGGATTGTCCCATTTCAAAAGCTGTTCCAGAACCAAACCTTCCCCTTTCCAAGGTCAGTTTTCTGCTGACTTCAGCCCTCCACAAATCCAGCAATTTGACAATCCCAGTTCAATTGCAGTTTCTTGCATCAGGTCAATGAACAGGATCCTGTCTGGGGAAAGCAGTTCCCCATCAGCATATTGTTTCTCCAGCAATTCATACTGTTCTTCCAGGGTTTTTAATCTCTCCTGTTCAACTTGCTTTGTCCTCATTTCTGTCTCCCTTCGCTTCAATTCCTGAGTTATTTCTCTCATTCTTCCCTCAGGATCCTCACCATCTTCATTTTTCGTGAAACAGACAACCCGATCATATTGCAGGCACACTCTATCATCATTTGCTTCTGCTAAATCCAGTATGATTGGTTCTCTGTTCAAGGTAAATTTCCTATCAAATTTACCATTTCTTTCCATCCAATACATTTTCCTGTTCTTCATGCATATCCCCAGCCTCGCATTGTCATAACAGAATGGATTCAACTGGTGATATGGGACAAAGATCGATTCAATTTTTCCCCCAACCCACATGGTTCGGTTACATTGGTTACAAATGGAGATTGACATTATTTCTGCATTTTTTTTGTATCTGGTGTTTGTGCTCATCTGACTGCCCATTCCTTAGCCCTGCCTCGCAATTAATACACCAAATCCCTGTTTCCAATTCACACAATTTGACCCTCATGCCATTCTTCCAACAGTACCTGCCAGGTTCCCTGAGACAATCTTCCAGGGCTTGATATGCTGAGGGTTTCTTGTTCCCTTTACAGCTGGGACCACCTGAGTGCAATTTCCACACTCATCTGCGGAGCTCTCATTTCCGCCTCTCATCGGGACCTCAGTGTGCAGACTCTGCGTCCTGCACATGGCTAGGCTCAGGCCAATCAGGATTCCCACCAGGCGTACTCCTCTGCCTTTGCCTCCGCCCCCTGGGGTAGCACCAGTGGCCAGGAAGACCATCTTCACAGCAGCAGGAGTATTCTTCAGGGAATACATTCTCTGACCTAGCCGCATACCTCCTTTTAAAGGTGCCTCACCGTGAAACCTTGAGAGCATCTGAGCTGCACGGTACCTTGATTATTTCCGGCACTCCACATCCAGAACCTCTGCCTTTGATCTAAGCTTTCCACGCACCCTGTTCTGAAAAATCTGAAAACACTCCTGTAAATCTAATGCAATGATTCCTAGGCTTGTGGCTAGGGTTAGGATTCGGTCAGTCAGCTCAAGCTCCTTCTTCAGACACTGAGTGCACAACCCCTTCGGCCTCTGTCCCCTTCTACAGTGTACTACAAACACCTCCTGACAATATTCACACTTGAAATGTACAAACGGATAGCATACACAGTCAGACAGTACACAACCTGTCCGCTCGCCGTTGGTCATTTACAATGATGTTGGAGTTTGAGTTTCAAGTCGCCTGGGGAAGAAGTGACTCTCCACTCGGGCGCTTCCTCCTGATGTTCGACTTTCTTCACCCTAGACGCATGTGTCCAGCCTTTCTTCGCCATACGAATGGCCGTGTCTGTTGTCAGGAGCACAAGAAAGGGACCTTCCCAGGGAGGAGAGAGGCATACCTCCTTCCACACTTTCACAAGCACTCTGTCACCCGGCTGGATTTTGTGGATAGCGAATCCCAGAGGAGCACTCTGAGATAGTATCCCTTGTTTCCTGAGTTCCACAAATTTTTGTTGATTGCAACCAAATATGGTTGAATCTGACAATCCTCAAGCCTGGGGTGTCCTGCCGGCATCTCCTATCTATGTGGCATTTCATATAGCATCTGCAAGGGTGAGAGCCCTGTCTCTGAATGAGGCATCGTCCTGATATTAAGCAAGGCTAAAGTTAGGCATTTTAGCCAGGACATCCGAGTTTCTAAAATTAATTTAGACAACCATGCTTTCAAGGTCTGATTCATCCTTTCCACTTGTCCTGAGCTTTGGGCATGCCACACAGTGTGGTATTCCCACCGAATGGCCTAGCACATCAGCCATCTGCTTAATAAACTTTGATGTAAAATATGTTCCTTGGTCCAAATCAATGTAATTCACTGTGACAGTCTGTCTGAATTTTCCCTCATCTTCCTCATGATCGTCCTTGGGAGACCACTGAAGGGAAGACCCCCCCTTTGTCTAGAATATCTGGCTCTGAAGGAGAAAAGTCACATGCGAACAAGGCCTTGAGACCTGAAAGCTCAGTGTTAAGCTATTGTTTTCACAAGTGTGTTTGCTGTATGCTGAGAAGGGGACACCATGCCCCGTTTGCAACAATAGCAGCTGTGGAAGCTGTCCCACCTCTCGGCCTGGCTTGGCTTCTCCTGACTTTCAGGTGGTCTCCCATAGAAGACCCTCACCTGTTTTACAACCACCGTGACAGACAGACTGAGATGTAAGAAGCTTCTCCATCAAGGACTGAGACATGAAACTCCTAAAAGGCCCCTCTGCTCCTTCCAAGGACTGGGACTGAAACCCCCAGCCCGGGAGAGGTGTGTGGGGGAGGCAAGCTGACCGAAGCGAGATGTTTGCCTGCAGGTTGTGACCACTGGAGCAAGAAAACAATGGCTCTCATTTACTGCTGAGAACATAGACTACCTCTTACATCTGTTCCCTATTGCATCTGTTTCCCCCCCCACACACAATTTTCAGTAATAAAAACCTCTGAGTTAGCTAGAGCCTTTGAGATCTCCCCAGCATAGCAGGCGAACCCTCGACTGAACTGGACCAAAGCACTTCGTCTCTACGTTGGTAGCTATATCCCCTCTCCCTCTCTCTCCACTTTCTCTGTCTTTTTCTCTCCCTTAATTCCTCTATTGCATTTTTGCTGTGGTTATTTCAATAAAACTGCATTTGACTTGATTATCACTGCTAACCCCCTTGTACCGTGTTGTTTTTTCCACTCTGAGATCATTCCTACGAACCATCAGGTCATCTGTCCACTAGGACGGACCCTGACATTAAATTGGCGTCACGGACAGGATTTTGCTAGACAGAGGGGTTTGCAGGCAAATCTCATGCTCAGTTGAGTGCTCTGTCTCCGGAATTGGCACAAAAGATCTCTCAGTTCAAAACAATGCTAACTGTTACTGATACTGATCTGATACCGACACTGCTCCTGATCCTTATCCTGATCCTGATACGGATCCTGTTATTGTTGTATTTGAGTGAATCCGAACCTGTTTCTGCTGTATTTGTGTACCTCGACTGTCTAAAAGGGAAGGGACAGACCTGAAGAAATTGAGCTGTGCCTTTTGGACAGATATTGTCCCTTCACCTACACAGGGGAGTGAGGGGCGGCGCAGCAGAGGCTGAGTGGCTTTCCCCCTGTTGTAGGTTCTGGTCCCCTCACAAAGAAAACATTTGTGTGCGTGTGTTCATGTGAGTGTATCTGGACTGTCTGGGAAGGAAGAGACAAATTTGAAGCAACCTCACAGAGCCTCCCAGACTGATTCTGTCTCTTCAACTACCCAGGGAAGCAAGGGGACAGTGAAAAGCCTGTGTGATTTGTGTAACTTAAGTTAATTCCCTGGTGTAGCTTTGATCCCCTCACAAAATGACTAAAAACTTCACTGCAAAAGGTAAAGCTGAATTTTATACTCTGCTTGCTAAATACAATGCCACACCTTCTCCAGGGGGAGAAAAATGGGCAAGCTACCACTGGTTTAACTTAGAAAATGCTATTGATAGACTATCTTTTTTGCAACATGAAACAAAATTCAAACTGGGCACAAATAAAACCATCCTCTGCTCAGTCTTGGGCTGTCGCAGACATTTCTTCATAGAAATCCTTTCTTTGGGATTTGTCCTTCTTCTGGGAAGCAAAGGGCCCCAGAAGAAGAATGTAAATAATTGTTATCAGCTGCTGTGAAATGTAGCAGGTGTCCCTGTGATTGGCTCATCTTCCTTGTGTACCATTAAAGGCCAATCACAGGAGCAGCTCAGGGACAGATTCCCTGCACACAGAACTTTGTTATTCTTCCTTCTATTCTATTCTTAGCTGAGCAGGTCTCTGCAACTTCTCTTCTTATTCTTTTTAGTATAGTTATAATGTATTATATATGATATATGAATAAATCAAGCCTTCTGATCAAGAAACAAGATTCTCGTCCTTCTCTCACCCCAGTGACCGTCTAAGGTCACTGTAATATCTGGTGACCCCTCGTGTCAGAGCAAAAATTAATTTGATAAGACCAGAGGAGCAAAATTGCTGCACTGGGAAAAATCCTGTATGTGTAGCAAGTGATGGTTGCTTTGAAGTGACCACAGAAGTGGATCAAGCCAGGAGTTGCAGAACTGAAGATCCTGATTTGGACAGAGTTCACAGCCAAGGCTGACCACAAGTGAACCTTCTTCTGGAAAACCTTCAGGAAGATGTTCGGAGAGCTGGCCAGAGCAAGCTGGACACTTTCAGAAGGTACTGTTGTCTTTTCCCTTCCTGATGAACCAGCCCGTCGTAGTTTGTGGCGGTTGGTATGGCAGACACATGCCTTGGAAGAAGAGGTTCAGTTCTCTCCTTCAGAGGAGAAACTTATTGCCCTCTGGCAAAAATGGTGTAGAGAAGATCGGATTTTTCTGTCAGCAAGAGATCTCTATGAGTTCTTTCGATGGGCAAAGCTTTTTGGGTTCTTTACTGATGTCCTGTACGCCTTGGATGTTTTTGTCTGGGAGTGCATGAACTCCATTTTCCAGTTCGTCTGGGGCCAGGGGCGTGTTTTGCCTTCTATCTACCCAGCATTTATAAAGCTCTTCCCAGTTTTGAAACGAAGAGCACCTGTTTTTCAATGGATTTCTAACTGCTATGGGCAGGCTCCGTTTCCACCGTCCCCAGTGGGAGAAGACCCGGCGGGGGATGAGTGGGGGCTTCCCAGCCCCCCCTGCGTCGCGGCGGGGGGGGGGGGGGGGAAACTTCGCCGCGCGAAGAAGTTTTTTTTTTTTACTCTTTCTTCTGAGCCTGCGCAGATGCAATCTTCTCCTCCCCCCTCTTCTCTCTCTCCGGGGGGATGGGAGTGGACGGTGCTGCCACAGCCGGCCTCTCCGACTCCGCCCCGCCCAGAGATGGGGGGCGGCACCGGTCTCTGAGGCCTCCCCGCCCCTGTCAGCTCCATCACTCCAGGCGATCCCGTCTCCACCTCTCCAGGCGGTCCCGCCCACGGCTTCACAGTCCTCCCCGCCCCTGCCAGTGCCTGCGTCTGAGAATGCAGAAGAGGCACTTCCTGTGCCTGCTGAGTTGCTAAGCGACGACGACGCGTCTCCAGCTTCCGGCTCAGCGGAGGAGAAGATCTCTCCGGCCCCTCCGGCCCCTCTGCCGCTTCCATCGGCCTCCTCGCCGCCTCAAGCCGAGACGGTCCCTCTTCAGGATGGTGCTGGAGACGGCGCCGAACCTGCGGGACCTTCGGAACAGCCCGCGGCCACTCCTACATCCAGCGAGGTTCCCTCCCCGGTTCCGGCTCCTCCCCCGCTGCCTGCACAGGCTGCCCCAGCAGTCCTGCCGTTGTCGGAGGCTGTGTCCTCCGTGTCGGCGTCAGAGACTGCCCTGGAACCGGCGGCTTGTTCGAGCTCGGACCATCCCGGACCGGTTGCTGTAGCAGCGGCCCCGGGGGCTGCCCGCCAGCTGACTGGGGGGACAGCCCGTCTCCCTGCTTTTAAGATCAGCATTCTCGGCGGGTTCGGGGGTGGTTTTTCGGGGATTGTCCCATGGAGGCTGCCATCTCTGCCACCTCTCTTGCGCCCTAGTGGCGGGGGACAGGTGCATCCCGAGAGCTCTGCCTTTGGTTCCCAGCCCGGAGGGGGTGGGGATGAAACCATGGGGCAGATGAGAGACAAACCTGCTGCGTTTGCAGTGCAGAGGGAGAGGCCACAGATGGAGGAGACCATAGCTGGTTTGCTGTGGGGAACAAACACATCCAGACCCCAGATGAGATTGCTGGACAAGGTTTCTATTTCCCTGCTGCTGGCATGACTCAGTGGTTTTGGGAAAAGGAAGCGTGTCCCCACTCGTGCTGCCATTGTACTGGCAGCAGGGTGCAGGCCTGTGGGAATGCAGAGCCTGCCTCATGAGTTTGGCCTGGGCCGTTGGGCTCAGGAGGTTTTTGGCCCAGGGCCAGCATTTGGCCTCTTGGTGTTACTGGGGGTTGAGGTTTCTCCTACTGTCCTGGTCCCCCTTTGTGGGCCAGTTTTGGGGTTCCTGGTCCATCATGGGCCAGGGCCCCCAGGGCCTTTCCTTCTCTGGCACTGCTCTGCTCGGCTGCTGCTCTGTTCATTTTCAATCACAAAAAAAACCCCAAAAACAAAAAACAAAAAAATTAAAATTAAATAAAAAAGATTGAAAATAGCGGGCAGCAGCTCTGAAGCACTGAAGCATTGAAGGGCCAGAAAGGGACATTCCAAAGTTGTTCAAATTGTTTGAAATTGTTGTAGGACTGTCAATGGTTTTTTGATAACTATTGATGGGACTCTTTTGCAGCAAGTCTGTTTTCAGGACCAAAAAGGACTCTCAGATGTCCAAAAGAAACAACTTCAGCTCTTGGACTGTTCCTGAAACCCAGCTGCTTGGACTTGAATTCTCTTTGCATTGTTTTTTGCGTTTTCTTATATTGTAGGATTGTTTTAGTGATTTGTTAGTAGTGTATATTTTACAGGTGAAGACATTTCCTGTTCATTTCACATCAGCATTTTTCTTTTAATTTATACAATTTAGAAAGGTGAGATGTCACAGACATTTTTTCATAGAAATCCTTTCTTTCACATTTGTCCATCTTCTGGGAAGCAGAGCACCAGTAGAAGAATGTAAACAATTGTTATCAGCTGCTGTGAAATGTAGCAGGTGCCCCTGTGATTGCCTCATCTTCCATGTGTACCATTAAAGGCCAATCACAGGAGCAGCTCAGGGACAGATTCCCTGCACACAGAACTTTGTTATTCATTCTTTCTATTCTATTCTTAGCTTAGCAGCTCTCTGCAACTTCTCTTCTTATTCTTTTTAGTATAGTTATAATGTATTATATATGATATATGAATAAATCAAGCCTTCTGATCAAGAAACAAGATTCTCATCCTTCTCTCACCACAGTGACCGTCTAAGGTCACTGTAATACTGGTGAGGCCCCATTTCGAGTACTGTGTCCAGCTCTGGGTCCAGCTCTGGGCCCCCAATTTAGGAAGGCCATGGAGGGGCTGGAGCATGTCCAGAGAAGGGCAACAAGGCTGGGGAGGGTTCTGGAACACAAGTCTTGTTCAGAGTGGCTGAGGGAGTTGGGGTTGTTTATCCTGGAAACGAGGAGGCTCAGGGGGGATAAGGCAATATCGGGGCAGGGGTTGGATTGGATGATCTCCAAGGTCTTTTCCAACCTTACTGATTCTGTGACTCTCTGGAACCACCCTTGGAGCAGTTGCAGGGTGAGCCCTGGGCCTCCTCTTCAGCAGCTCCAGCAGCCCAGGTCCCTCAGCTTCTCCTGCCAGCCCCAAAGCCCATCCTGTCAGTCCTGCAGAGCCTCTGCAGCTCCTCCTCACTGCCCAGAACAGGGAGCCCCAGAGGCAGACACAGCAGCCCAGATGTGCCCCCCTGGCCTGGGGTGCCTCTGCCAAGGGAGCAGCACCAGGCACTGTAGGAGCCTGCAGACAATTCCTGCAGCACTTGTAGGATGATCCTGCTGACTTGTTCCCATGGGGCCAAGTCAGGAACTGCAATGAGGAGTCAGGCAAGAGAGGAAAGGGCAAACAGGGATGGGCTGTTTGCAGGGGATGGGACAGGAATGGGCAATAGGAAAGAGGAAAGAAAACAAAGGTGAAGCCAAGGAAATGCTTGGGGCAGTTTGGGGGTGGCTGCCAAGCAGCCCTGTCTCAGAGCAACAGTGTCTGCAGTGGGACAGGAAACTCCCAGCTCATGGGAACAAACTTTCTGGCTGACTGCAGAGGCCACGACAAAGCTGAGTGGTTTCCCTGCTGTCCCCCAGGCCTTGCTGGCCCCAGGGGCTGATGGCATTTGTGCTCCCTCAGGTTCAAGTCCCCACACCAACAGCATGGGGGTGCTCCGCCTGCTCTGTGCAATGCAAACAGGGGCTGCTGAGCCAGTGCTGCCGTGTCTGTGCCTGCAAGGATGGGGCACCTGTGTGAGCTGGGGGGGAGGCCAGGGCTGCAGAGGGGGGATGTTGTTGGCAGCTCCATGAGGATGCTCTGGGACGCTGCCCTGGGCTGTGCAGCGCACTGGGGATGGATCAGCCCCTGCTCTGCTGCTCCTTCCCGTCTGCCCCAGGGCCCTTGCAGAGCCCCAGCCATGCTGTTTGCCCCCAGCCTGCCCACAGCCAGCCTGGGACTGCTCACAGGGCTTTTCTGTGCTGGGCATTGGCCTGGGCGTGTTCTTGAGAGAGCCTGGGCAAGGAGCCTGGAGCCCCCAGGGCCTGGGCTGAGGCGTCAGCCCTGCCCCAGCAGTGCCCACGGCCTGTCCCTGCTGCAGCCCCGGCACTGCCACCCCCAGGGCTGAGCCCGGCCCGAGAGCACTCAGGCCCTGCAGCAACACCAGGGCCACCAGGGCAGCGGGGCAGGGCTGTGGGGGCCTGAATACATGTTGTATTGTAAGACCTATGTGGTTCTAAGTTACTCTAAACGAGCTGCAGCTGCAGGGTCCTTAGTTGGGCAGCAGCTGTGGCTTGTGAAGGTAACTGAGATAAATAGGGGTGGGTCAAGAGCCCAAGAGGAGCCCCTCAGAAGAGAGACAGGACTGTGCTGCAGAGAAAGGAGAAGAGCCTGAGAGCTGGGACTGCAGCAAAGATTACAACAACTGGTGACCCCGTGTGAAGACGAACTTGCAGCCAAACATCGAGAGAGAGAAGGTATGGAATCCCCCGGACAGCCGAGAGCTGTGGCAGCCTGAGAGCTGGGACTTTGGAGTATCAGCCTGGGAGCTGGGACTTTGGAATATCAGCCAGAGAGCTGGGACTATGATAGAAGATAAGACAGCCGAGAGCTGTGACAGCCTGAGAGCTGGAACTGTATGTATATTGTTATTGTGTAATTGTTAAAAGAAAAGGGGGGAAATGTGGGGGCCTGAATATATGTTGTATTGTAAGACCTATGTGGTTCTAAGTTACTCTAAACGAGCTGCAGCTGCAGGGTCCTTAGTTGGGCAGCAGCTGTGGCTTGTGAAGGTAACTGAGATAAATAGGGGTGGGTCAAGAGCCCAAGAGGAGCCCCTGAGAAGAGAGACAGGACTGTGCTGCAGAGAAAGGAGGAGCCCCTGAGAAGAGGGAAGAACGACACTGCAGTGAAGATTAGAACAACTGGTGACCCCGTGTGAAGACGAACATGCAGCCAAACATCGAGAGAGAGAAGGTATGGAATCCCCCGGACAGCCGAGAGCTGTGACAGCCGAGAGCTGGGACTATGGAATAGCAGCCTGAGAGCTGGGACTTTACGTGTATGGCAGCCAGAGAGCTGGGACTATAGAAGAGTTGTTAAAAGAAAAGGGGGGAAATGTGGGGGCCTGAATACATGTTGTATTGTAAGACCTATGTGGTTCTAAGTTACTCTAAACGAGCTGCAGCTGCAGGGTCCTTAGTTGGGCAGCAGCTGTGGCTTGTGAAGGTAACTGAGATAAATAGGGGTGGGTCAAGAGCCCAAGAGGAGCCCCTGAGAAGAGAGACAGGACTGTGCTGCAGAGAAAGGAGGAGCCCCTGAGAAGAGGGAAGAACGACACTGCAGTGAAGATTAGAACACAGGGCCACAGCAGCAGCACTGGCAACACCAAGTGCTGCTGCTGCTGGCACAGCTGCTGTGCCAGCCCTGATCTGCCCCCAGCACTGCACACAGACATTGCTGCTGCAGCTACAGAGAACGGAACAAAAGGGGGATCTCCAGCGAAAACTCTGCTGGGAGAGCCTTCGATTCATTTAAAGCCAGCAAGAGACCCACTCCTCATTGACACTGGACCACAGTGAAGGTGGAGATAGACAAAATGATAAAGGGCAGAAGCAATGACCTTGCTTTGTGAACATTACTGATATTTAAAACATAGAAACAATAACTCCACAATAAAAGCAACAAGAACAAGTATAAATTACATTTCTTCTTATATGTGATTTTAAGAAATTGGTAACCAGTTTAATGTCTCTGAAATTTTCCAGTCATCAGTCTCCACACTGCAGCCTTAAGTTCTTTATTCCTCAGGCTGTAGATGAGGGGGTTCAGGGCTGGAGGAACCACCGAGTACAGAACTGACACTGCCAGGTCCAGGGATGGGGATGATATGGAGGGGGGCTTCAGGTGGGCAAATGTGCCAGTGGTGACAAACAAGGAGACCACGGCCTGGTGAGGGAGGCAGGTGGAAAAGGCTTTGTGCCGTCCCTGCTCAGAGGGGATCCTCAGCACAGCCCTGAAGATCTGCACATAGGAGAAAACAATGAACACAAAACAGCCAAAACTTAAACAGACACCAAGCAATGAAATCCAAATTTTTCTGAAGTTGGAGTGTGAGCAGGAGAGCTTGAGGATCTGGGGCACCTCACAGAAGAACTGGCCCAGGACATTGCCATGGCACAGCGGCAGGGAAAATGTATTGGCTGTGTGGAGCAGAGCATAGAGAAAGGCACTGGCCCAGGGAGCTGCTGCCATGTGGGCACAAGCTCTGCTGCCCAGGAGGGTCCCGTAGTGCAGGGGTTTGCAGATGGACACGTAGCGGTCGTAGCACATGATGGTCAGAAGGGAAAATTCTGCTGAAATGAAAAACACATACAGAAATAGCTGTGCAGCACATCCTGAGTAGGAGATGTCCCTGGTGTGCCAGAGGGAATTGTGCATGGCTTTGGGGACAGTGGTGCAGATGGAGCCCAGGTCGCTGAGGGCCAGGTTGAGCAGGAAGAAGAACATGGGCGTGTGCAGGTGGGGGCCGCAGGCTACGGCGCTGATGATGAGGCCGTTGCCCAGGAGGGCAGCCAGGGAGATGCCCAGCAAGAGGCAGAAGTGCAGGAGCTGCAGCTGCCGCATGTCTGCCAATGCCAGCAGGAGGAAGTGGCTGATGGAGCTGCTGTTGGACATTCCTTCACTCTGGTCATAGTGGAATTTTGAAAGAAGACATAGACAAGTGCAATGCATTTCTTTGAGTCAATCCTATGTATTTTATTTGGAAGTGGCGCAAAATCACTTCTTTTCCTCTGGGGAAATTTTGCTAAACATTTTTTGATTTTGAGTTTGTGCTGCTGAGGTCCTGCCTCATCTTTACCATTGCGCTTAGGCTGAAAACTGGGGAGACCGCAAGAAAACAGCGCTCTCTGTGCCCCAGTGCAGACAGTGCTAGACCTCACAAAGGAGTCTTTTGATCATTACAACTCCTCTGTTTCAGGGTGCCTGCACTTAAAAATGTCTTGAAAAATAAACTGGACTTTTTGAACTCTCCAGTTTAAAAATCATTTTCTCCAAACCTTTCTGTCTTTCCCTGTGCAGCTGGACAGGAAGGAATACAAAAGGTTGGCCTGGCTCTCTGCTGCCTGGAGTTGTGCCTACTGGGAGCTGTTTCTCTCTATCCAAGCCTTGTCCCTGCCAGTGCTGCCAGAGCCCAGCCCAGCCCTTGGGGCTCAGCTCTGCCCTGCAGACCCCTCCCAGCACAGGGCACTGCCCAGGGGCATCTCCCTGGCACCAGGGCCTTAAGGGCAGGCCAGACAAACAGAGATGCTGCAAGCCAAGGTGCTGCTGCTGCTGTCTGTAGGGAGAGGAGGCTGAGGAGGCACTTTCTGAGGGAGAGCTGAGACCCATCAGCTGATGCCCAGGGTGACAGTGCAGGAGTGTCAGTGACACAGCCAAAGCTGACAGCCCCTTTCCCTTCCCTTCAGGAGAAAGCTGAGAGCAGCCCTGGCCATGCAGCACCATCTCCAGAGCAGGAGGAATCTGCCCTGATGGGGGTGGCTCCTTCCACCTCCAACTTCTCCCCTGCAGCGTCCATGGGGAGCTGCCAGGCAGGCTGAGAGCTGCCCCTGGCAGGTGGCACATGCCCTGGGCTGGCCAAGAGCCCTGAGGGCTGCAGGAGCTGCTCTGCAGGACAGTCCCAGGCAGCCCTGGCTGCAGCCCCAGCTTCAGCCCCTGCAGCCGTCCCTGGCAGCAGGAGCCATCTTGCCCTGTCCGTCTGACAGTGCCCTGCTCTGCAGCACATCCTCCTCCTGCTCCTGTGCCACAGAGAAACTGGGAGAGTCCTCCTGCCACATCCCCCAGGCTGTGGGGTGTGCTGGCTTCAGGAGATCCCTCCAGGAGCACAGCGGACATTGCACACACTCACTATGCACAGGGCTGTGAAGATCTTTCCCCAAGTGAAGTCTCAGCTCAATGTCTTCCCAATCCTGATTGCCTTCAGCCTGTCTCTGCCTGGCTCCTGTCCCCTCAGTGCCTGCAGGCAGAGCCCTCAGCCCTGCTGGGCTGGGAGAGGAGCTGGTCCTGGGAAGAGCTGTTCCTTTAAAGCTCAGCAGCACAGACACACAAGGACTTTAATGAGCCTCTTGGGGCTTTGGTATTGTTTACATCAGACTCAGTCCCTGAGAGACTGTTGAGAAAACTTCTCAAAAACTCAAAATTAAATTGAAACTATGAAGTTTATTTAAGTTTCAATGGGTCTCACTGAGGAACATGACTCAGAAAGTTTCCCCATATTCCTGTTAGAGCAGAATAGTGGAGGCAGTGGTGACAGCTGGGGACAAACAAGGCAAAGGTGTCTCTGGTGCTGAGCAAAGCTGCATGTGTTTGAGGAATGCCAAGGGCCAAGGCCTGAGCCCCAGCCCCTGGCCAGGCAGGTGCTGTCCCTCCCTCCTTGCTCAGGGCTCTTGCCAGGATGGGCACTGGCATGTGGGGATGTGCAATGGCAAGGGCAGGAGCATGGGGCAGCCCCTGCCAGGCTGCTGAGCAGGGACAAGGAGGCAATGAGACCCCAGGCCTGCAAGGGTCACTTGTCTCCTGCTCCTGCCTCAGGCCCAGGCCCAGCAGCCATGGCCAAAGTGCTGCCCAAGGTGGCTCTGGCAGGGCTGTCTTGCAGCTGCTGCACATGCCTGTGCCCTGTGCAGCCCAGGCTGTGCTACGGTGTCCCTGCCCTGCGCCTCTGTCCCTGCAGGCTGTCGGCATCCCTTGGCTGCCCCACCTGGCTGGGGCCTTCCTTTGCTGCCAGCTCTGCCTCCTGCCTGCCTCTGCCTGCCCACACAAAGCCTGAGGGCTGATACCAAAAGGCTTTATTCCATTTTTACCCTGCCTGTGAACTTTCAGCACAGGAACAAGGCATTCAGGGGCTGCATTCCCAGCAGGGATGGTTGGAAGAGAAGAAGACATCTGGCTCAAGGGTGCAGGAATAGAGAAAATACGGAGTGAATCTGGGAACTTAGGGTGGGTTAAATGGAAGTGGGTAAATTGTAATTCACATTTAGGGACTGTATATAAGTAACACACTGGTAGAATTCCATGTCCACATAGGGTTAGGAGTTATCCCATGTTGGAGCTCAGGCCTGAATAAATGATTTTCTCTGAAACAGCAAATGAGTTTTTAGGAGCCTTATTCTGATATTTCAGAGATTTGCTCACAATGGTTCCTCACAGAACCAAGGAGTCAGCTGTGACACTGTGCAAACTCATGGAACAAAGGGTCCATGGTGACACAGCAGAACACCATGGAACCAAAATCCATTTTGGTGCATTGAGGCCGCATTGAACCAATTGTCCATTTTGATACTGTGAATCCAAGGAGAACATTGTGACCCTGAGAAACCTCTTGAAACCAAGGGGCCATTGTGACACAGCAAGGCATGGTGGAACCATGGGTCCATTGTGACACTGCAGAACCTCACAGAGCCAAGGTGAGCGTGTTCTACTGCAGAACCTCATGGAACAAAGGGTTCATGGTGACACTGCAGAAATAAGGAGACTGCTGCTGGCAGTGTGAGAGCTCATGGAACCAGAAGTCCGTTGCAAGGCCTGATGGAACCAAGGGTCCCTTGTTAAACTGTGTGGCCTCATGGAACCATGAGCCATTGTGACACAGCGTGGCCACATGGAGCCAAGGGGCCAGTGTGACATTGCAGATCACAGGAGACCATTGGGACTGAGGAACCTCATGGAACCAAGAGTCCATTGTTCCACTGTGGGGCCCTGTGGAACCAAGGGGAGCAGGGTGAACATTGAGGGGCCTCAGGGAACAATGGTGACAGTTCTGACCCTTTGGGACCCACTGGAACCAAGGGGCCATTTGAGTATGGCAGGGCCTGGTGGAATCAAGGGGACTGCTGTGAACACTGTGGGTGTCCATGGGATGAAGGGTCCATTCTGACACCGTGGCACCAAGGATAAGATTGTGACACTCTGAGAATCATGGAACCAAAGGTCCATTGTGACACAGCAGGGCCTCATGGAGCCATGGACGCCATTTTTACACTTGGAGGCCTTGTGGAACCAAAGGGCCATTGGGCACTTCAGAGCCTTGTCGAGCCAAGGGGACCACAGTGACACTGTGGGGCTCCATGAAACCAATGGTCTGTTGTGACACTGCAAGGCCTTATGGGATCATGGAGACCATTGTGACACTACACGACCTAATGGAAGCAAGGAATTATTGTGACACTCTGCAGTCCTGGCAGGCCAAGGGGCAGTTGTCACACTCTGTGGCACCATGGAACCGAGTCCATTGTGACACTCCAGGGCCCTATGGAACGAAGGATCCATGGAACAGTGCAGGACCCCATGGAACCAATGGTCCATTGTGACATTGCAGGGCCTCATGGAATCCTGGAGGCCATGATGATACTTGGAGGCCTCGTTGAATCAAGGGGCTCTGCAGGGCCTCATGGAACCAAGGAGACCCTTCTGACAGTGTGAGTCCCCATGGGACCAAGGGTCCATTGTGTCACTGCAGCACCAAGGAGACCCCTGTGACATTGCCAGGCCTCATGGAAGCAAGGGACAATTGTGACACTGTGGAGCCCCATGGAAACAAGAGGCCAGTGTGACACATCTGGGCCTGACAAAACAAAGGATCCAGTGTGACACCACCACTGTGACACTCCAGAGCCCCATGGATCCTAAAGAACAGGGAACACGTCTGGTTGGCTTGGCCTGACTCCTCCAACTGCCCTTGGCATATCGAGGGTCTCTTATCATGTACCCTGAAACACTGGGGCTCAGTGCTTTCCTTCCTATGGAAAAGAAACATCCTTCTCAAGGGGCCCATGGCTGAAATTGGGATTCCACCTCCAAAAGTCCTATATGTAATGCCTGCTCCTATACATAATCTGCCATTACAGAGAGGTCTGGCTGGCCTTGGCCTCCTGAGGGCCGGCTCTCACCTGCCTTCCAAACAACAGGGGCTCTGTGCTTTCCTTTCTTGTAGAAGAACTGGCCTTCTCCTCCAGGGAGAAGTGGCTGAAATTGGGATTCCACATGCATGATTTCAAATAACCAAGGGTTGCTCCCAGACGAAGCTGCCAAGAGAGACAGATCTGTGTGTCCTTGGCCTCTGATCACTGCAGTTCATCAGCCCCTGAAACACTGGGGATCCGTGGTTTCCTTCCTGTGGGGACCACTGTGACACTGTGGGGCCCCATGGAACCAAAGGGCCACTGTGACCCTTCAGGGCCACATGGAAGCACGGGGCCATTGTGACACTGCAGAAGCAAGGAGAACATTGTGACACTGCAGGGCCTCATGGAACCAAGGGAACATGGAACAGGTCTGGCCAGTTTGGCCTGCCATGGCCTGACTGGTCTGGTTGATTTTGGAATGCTGAGGGCTGCCTCTCATCAGCCCCTGTAGAACTGGGGCTCTGTGCTTTCCTTCCTATGGAAAAGAACCATCCCTCTGTCCAGGTGCCCATGCTCAAAATTGATATTCCTCCTGAAAAATTCCCTATACGGAAGGGATCTCCTAGACAAAAGCTGCCAGGACCGAGAGCTGTAGCTGGCCTTGGCCTCTGCTGGTCATCTCTCATCTCAAGGAAGCCCTGAGGAAGGAATTTGACCTCTGGAACATCAATGAGGCTTTCATCCTCTGAAAAACTCACATACTCGTCTGATCATATGTATCTCTTTTTTCTCACTGTGTATCATGCATGAAATATTATTTTCAGCTACATAATATTCTTATCTCTCTACCAGTGTTATCTGACACAAATCACCTCCTCTACATATGGATCCAGGTCACCTGTACAAGCTAATACAAGAAAGAATGCAGCAGGAATGATTTGTCTGTGCTCCCATCTGTCCCATCTCCTCTGGAGCTGGAGGTGCAGCCCCAGCACTTGGCAGGGCTCAAGGGCTCAAGGGCTCAGCTCCCACCCAGAGAACTTGCAGACCCTGGGCTGCTCTTCTTGGCCCCTGCACGCTCAGTCAGGCTGAGATGGACACTGATGGTTTCTGGGCCAGGCTCTCTGAGCCCAGCCCAGCTCCCTGCAAGCTCTGCCAGCTGCCCTGAGCTCTGGGCAGCACCAAGGGCCTCTCCCCAGCCCAGCCCAGCCGGCTCTGGCCCCACAGCTCTGCTCAGGCCAGGCTGCTCTGGGCACTGCCCCACGGCCTCAGGCCCTGGCAAGGGCACAGCAGCAGCTGCAGCTGCCACAGGACTCAGCCTCAGCATGGGGGAACGTGCCTGGCCAAGGGAAAGGAGGCTCCCTGGGTGCCCTGCTCTCCTGTGCAGGAGATGCTGAGAGCTCTGCAGCCCCTGCTGCCATCCCATCTGCCCAGGGCAGCACAAGAGCCCCGGCCTTGGGGCCCTCAAGTGCTGCTCCTGCTCCAGGCCCAGGCCCTATCCTAAAGCTGGGGCAGCCATAAAGCTGTGCCCATTTCTGCTCATTCCTGCCCTGATCAGGATGGATCCTCAGCACCTTGGAGGCTGGTGATGAATTTTACTTTTCCAGAGGCCTCTTCTTTCTTGAGCTTCTGATTTGAGAAATTCAGTGACAAAGGCTCATAAACATTTGTTCAAAACACCCAAACAAGACAAGCCCATGGGAATAATTCAGATCTTCAGTTATTCTGTGATTAATTAGACAGATTTCAGAAGTGTATTTAAAGTCAATCTACTACACTGAAAACAATGAAGAGAGAATTGTTTTGTCCTGTATAGTTTCCCTGTTTATAGATTGCTATTAGCAATCCCCCAGTTGATATTGATCCCCAGCCCCTCCTCATGCAGACTAAACAGGTATGAAAATCAAGACCCTTCATGGCTGACAATCAGTCACACTTTGTCCCTACCCCCTCCCCACCATTTCCCTCATCCAGACCCTGGCACTGAGAGCAGCTGAGGAATGGAGTCACATCCAGCGGTGTCCCCAGGGCTCAGGATTGGGGCCAGGTCAGTGAAAACTCTTTATTGCTGATCTGGACGAGGCCATCAAGGGCACCCTCAGTCAGTTCCCAGGTGAGCCCAAGCTGGGTGGCAGTGTGGCTGTGCTGGAGGGCAGGAAGCTCTGCAGAGGGATCTGGCCAGGCTGGACCCATGGGCCCAGGACAATGGGATGAGGTTCACCAAGGCCAAGGGCCACGTCCTGCCCTGGGCTCACAACCACCCCAAATCCCTGGCTGTGCCCTGCCCCTGATCCCCACAGCCTGTCCTGTTTCCCTCATCCCTGCATTGCCAGGGACTCTCTGGGACAAGGGAGCTCTGCTCTGGGGATCGAGGGAGGTGCAGGTGCCACCACTGGAGTGGGAACCAGAACTCACCAGGTTTGTGTCCTTTGGGGGTCAGGAACTGGTGGGACTCAGAGGCACAGGAAGTTTCTCTTCATGGCCAACTGACCATGGTTGAAGAGGACACAATTCAATAACAACCACGCTCTTCCCTGAGCTATGTGCAATGTCCCAGCAGCATCTGACATGTCCATCATCCACAAGTAATTTCCATAATAAAATTAATTTTAGAAAAATATGGTTCTGTGATAGATAAAAATAGTGTTAAGGTGTTGTATCAGGATGCCCATCCTGGAGTGGGAGCAAAGCAGCCTGAACAATTCATGTTTTGCAAAGCTATCAGTGGTGGATGGAGAAGGGGCTCAGGCTGCTTGTGGTCTTGAGGAAATAGTGAAACCAGCCTGACTCATTTCATCTCCTCCTGTCCTGGCTGATCCCCCCTCTATCCCCTTCCACCCATTGGCTTCTGTCTCCCCCCATGCCCCCTGGTGAAGAGCCTGGCTCTGTGTTCTCCATCCCCTCCTGGCTGGCACTGCCAGGCTGGGATGAAGAGCCCCTCAGCCTTCCCTGCTCTGGGCTGGACAAGCCCAGCTCCCTCAGCCTCTGCTCACAGCCCAAGGGCTCCAGCCCCACCTTGGAGGCCCTTCCCAGACCCTGCTCCACCTGCCAGACATCTTTCCTGCCCTGGGGACCCAAACCAGGCCACAGTGGCCTGGATAATCTATGTCCTTGATGTCCTGGTCACACAGCCCAGCCCCTTGTTGCCATGTCAGTCTCTGAGGGTTGATTTGTGGAACATCCTTGGGGGAGGCTGCAGCTCCAGGTGGACCAGGGGGATACCAAAGAATAGGGACCCTGCTGGGCATGAACAGCTCTGGACTTCTCAGGGGAGAAACTGTGAGGGGAAGCTGGGGCAGAGTGATCAACCCAGTGACTGTAGGCACACAGTTTGTGGTAATTGGCAGTGGGGCTGTGCCTGAGCCTCATCCCTAAGGGGCTACAGCCATGCAGGACAGGTGAACAGTATTAAAGGTAATGAGGCATGGAGTGCTGAGGTGTACTGACCAACCACAAAAGGGTACAGAGGGCACACAGGTGCAATGCATGTAAGAGGAACGGTATAAAAGGTTGTACTGAAGAACAATAAAGGGCTGATGCTTGATGCTTTTATTGGTTTCAGTTGTATCCCTCAGCAGTGACATCTGGTGACCCTGATGTGATCCCGAGGTGAGTTGGGCAGACCACTGCAGACCCAAGAGCAGTTAGATGGTGGAGCCAGGCAGAGTAGGAGCGTGGGAACTGAGCCAGGTGGACCAAGAGCTGGACAGGTTGTTGTGGTGTGTTTTTAGCTTCCGGGTCCCTTCCTCAGGTGTGCCAATATTCCCTTCTCCCTTCCCCCTCGCCCCTTGCTGAGTGTGCCCTGTCAATCAGGCTTAACATCCCAGCAAGGCGTCGTGTGGTTGGTCACGTTCAAAAGATGCTCCTCAGGCCTGGGGGACATTGGACCGTATAGGTGTCCCTAGTCCCTTGAGACCCTGCCCCTTTCACCTGGTTGGTAGCTCACCTGTCCCCTCCCCTTCCCCTGTCCCTGAGCTTAAAAGGCTAATCAGACCATGCGGCCGGTATTCTGTTGGAGCAGTTGCCCTGGGTCAGATCTCTGTAACCATGGAATAAACATCTGGACATTAAACCCTCCAGCGGAATCCTCTCCTTTCTCTCTTCACCATCGCCAGAAGCTCTCTCTCCTGAGGTAAACGGAGTTCCTGACAAGCCTGGACTTGTTCAGTGCCCTGCTGCAATCTCCAGCAGCCAAGGTATCTCTGGGGTGATTTACACCACCTTTGGCCCAGCAGTGAAGGGCAGACTGGCCCAGGCACCATCTAACTGGTGATATTGGGATTCATATTCCAATAGCAGGTTATAGCCAGGCAGACCTGAGAGCCTGAAAGAAATGCAGGCAGACCTGAGAGTCTAGAAGTCTGGACAATGTATGAGACGCCACCCCCAAGAGGAAGGGTGCTGGATATGAGGATAGGCACTGCACACTTTGCTTATTTGGTATGAAAGAAATAGAGTGAGGCAATGCACTTTGCTTTTTTGGAAGGAGATGGCTTGGGAGGTAATGTACAAACTGCTTTGTTTATTAAAATGTGGGAGAGTACCAGCCACACTTTCACTTGTGCCACTGTCTGCCACTCTCTGCAGGTGTGTTGGATCGAGCCCTGTGCCCCCTGCCAAGGTATGGCCACAGTCAGGTAGGGACCAAGGACAGTGCTGGGTTCCCCCTGAATGGCAGTGCGTGCAGTGGGACACAGAAACAGTGCAATGGAAGTGGCAAATGGCATGGCCACAGCAGCAGCTGCGGCCTCAGCACCAGCACAGCCCCCGAGGAGTGTGGGGGAGGCTTGCTAAGTCGCTGCTGCATGAGCACTGGAACAAAAACAACATCAAACTCTGAGAGGCAGAGTCAGAGCTGCACAGAAAGCACCTGAGAGAAGCCTTCTGAAATTGTATGGTGGCCAACTCCACAGTGAAAAACCTGATGTGATTTGGGATTGGGCTGTAGAGCGAGGTACAGCCAGAGATGCCTGGTGTAGCATTGAGAGCAGCAGGTGGATGCTGCTTGGTCTGGACCAGAATGATTTTGACACGTGGGGTACAGGTGAGTTCCTGGGGACAGAATGGGAAATAACTTAGCAAGTGAAGAACAGATTGTTTTGTCTACATGGAAAGCTTTGTTGGAAAGAAAAGGCATTAAGACTACTGACTACGCCCTTTGTAGTGTTTTACTATTGGCAAAGATTTTGAGACTGATGCAAGTACTGCTTTTAGTGTTAGAGCATAGAAAGAAGTTGGGGAAAGTCTATGGGACATGGTCTCAAAATGGGCAAAGCAGCTGCAGATTTGGGAATCACCTGGAGATTGCTCTATGAGACTATAAAAGAATGGAAAACAGGGGAGGACAAGAGAGGCTTGCAGTAACCAATTAATATAACAAAAACTGTAAAAGGAAGAAAAGAATTTATGAAAGCAGCAGTGGGAGCTGGGGACAAAGTAGCTCTGTTTTTCAGCACAGTGTATTTGTTTGCTTATAGAATGTGTATTTTGTTTGTGAATTGCAGCTATTAATCTTTGATTAGGTGTAAGTGTAAAAGTTAATATTCCATATGCATAAGTACACTCAACAGATAGTTGAGTGTACTTATGCATATGGAATATTAACTTTTACACAGATCCTGGAGTTCTGTGGGTGCCTGCTTGTTGCATTTGGCTTGTGTTGAATGACAGCCCTCAAAGCAATGAACTCGGCTGTGGCTCACTTGACTCCCTGGAGTAAGCTAAAAATGTGTGGGTGATAGGAACATATAGACTCTATCTTATCCTTGTATGTTACTTTATGAAGTTGTAGAGTTATTGATGTTTTTTATGTTGCATATCTATTGATAAAATTATATAGCTGTTGATTTTATTACTATCCTAATATATGGCCTTTAGCTTATTCTTGTGTGTTGCCTTATAAAGTTGTACAACTATTGGTATTGTCAATAGTCTAGAAGTGGAGGTATAAGGATTTTTGATGATAGATAATGTAAATTTGGGAAATAAATCAAGGTCAGCACATGGATGCATTCCAGAGTTAGTGGAATCTACACAAGGGATACTTGTACCATGTTTGCTATTTCTTCTGCAAGGGCCCTGTAGAGGTATGGTGGACATGGCATTTATTTAAAAGAAAAAAAAAAAAAGGGGAATTGTAGGCACAGAGTTTGTGAAAATTGGGAGTGGGGCTGTGGCTGAGCCTCATCCCTTAGTGCTACAGCCATGCAGGACAGGTGAACAGTATTAAAGGCAATGAGACATGGAGTGCTGAGGTGTACTGACCAAGCACAAAAGGGTACGGAGGGCACACAGGTGCAATGTATATAAGATGAAGGGTATAAAACGTTGTCCTGAAGAACAATAAAGGGCTGATGCTTGAAGCCTTCTTTGGTGTCAATTGTACCTCCAACTGCGATATCTGGTGATCCCGATGTGATCCTGAGGCATCACAGGATCAGAGTCATCTGATTTGGTCAGATGACTGTGGACCTAAGAGCAGTAAGATGGTGGAGCCAGGCAGACTACAAGCTTGGAAACTGAGCCAGGTGGACCAATAGCCTGAGAGCCTAAAAATCTGGATGAGTTATAGCCAGGCAGACCTGAGAGCCTGAAAAAAAGTAGGTGGACTTGAGAGCCTAGAAGCCTGGACAATGTACGAGATGCCCCCGCCAAGAGGAAGGGTGCTGGATATGAGGAGCAGATGCTATACACTTTGCTTATTTGTTACGAAAGAAATAGAGTGAGGCTATGCAGTTTGCTTGTTTGGAAGGGGATGGCTTGGGAGCTAACACAACCTGCCTTTTTTAAAATGTAGGAGAGTACCAGCCACATTTCTGCTTATGCCCCTTCCTGCAGGCACAGTGGAGTGAGCCCCGCACTCCCTGGTTATGTTTTAGCCTGCTCTGTGATGTCACAGCTCATACTATAATGTCACACAACTGGTCTCTGATGTCACAGCAAACTCTGTGATGCCATAGTCTGCTCTGTGATGTCAGACCTCTGCCCTGTGATTTCAAAGCCAGCTCTGACATGTCACAGAGACAGCCTATGATGCCATAGTTGCTCCGTGACGTCACAGAACCTCTGTGAGTCATGTCAGTGATGTCATAGCCCACTCTGTGACCTCATGTCACCAGATGATAAATTGTTTCCACCAGGTGAGCACACACAATGCTGGTTCTCCAAAACCCCAGGCCTATGGAAACCACACAATGCCCATTGTGTGAGAAGGGGAACTGAAATTCACCAGCCTCAGTGTCCTGCCAGCTGAGCCAGGCCCACGGGAACATTGGGGTCCCTAAGCACCAGGGATCACCAGAGAGACTCCCAGGACAGGAGAATGCATGGGTAAAGGGGAGGGGAAATATGTTAATGATTTTGGGGAAATGATTATCATATGTGTGTTTAGTCCAGGACAATCAATGAATATGTATGCAAAATACAGAATATAAACAGAAACTTTCCTGTACTCAGCATGCACAGCTTTTGGAGGAGCTATCCCCCATGCACCCAGCCAAATAAATGCTGCTTCTTAATGCTACATTGGGGTTATGGAGTTTTATTATTTTGCCAAATTTTTGGTATCACTCCCATTCCCAAGGAAAGCTCTTTCTGCTGCTGTTCACAAAAAGAGAAGGGCTGGGGGGAGATGTGGTGGTTGGAGGCTGCCTTGTGCACAGTGGCCATGAAATAATCAAGTTTCCAATATTCTGTGAAAGAAGGAGGGGTAGCAACAAAACTTCATCACTGGAATTACGTAGGGCAGACCTTGGATTCAGGATGCAGATTTAGAAAGTACCGAATCAGGTACTGATTTTTTAAGGGAAACACACTTAAAAACAAAGGTGTCCAGGAAGCATGGACATACCTCAGGAAAGGAATCTTAAGGGGGAATGAGCGGCCTGTCCCTCTGTGCCCAAGTTGAACCAGAGAGGAAAATTTTTGTCCTGGCTGGGCATGAACTTTTGTGGGAACTCAGGAGAAAAGAGGGTGCATCAGCATTGGACAGAAGATCAGGCATCTCAGGAAGTGTTTAAGGATGTTGTTAGGTCATGCAGAAGGAAAAGTAGAGTGGTGAAAGGTCAATTAGATCTTAACTTGGCCATTTCTGTGAAAAATAATAAAAAATGTTTTTAAAAAGAAATGAGTAGCAAAAGGACGGATAAGTAAAACATCTAATATTTATTGGATGCAGTGAGGAGTAGAGTAACTAAGGATAAGGAAAAGCTGAGCTGCTTCACACCTTCTTTGCCCCAGTTTTCAACATTAGGACAGGTTGCCCTCAGGACAAGTGTTCTCCTGAGCTGGTGGATGGGCACAGGGAGCAGAACAGACCCTGTAATCCAGAAGGAAGCAGCTCGGGACCTGCTGAGCCACGTGGGCAAGAAGGCCAATGGCTCCTGGCCTGGATCAGGAATGGCCAGCAGGAGCAGGGCAGGGATTCTTCCCCTGCACTCAGGACTGGTGAGGCCACACCTCGAGTGCTGTGTCCAGTTCTGGGCCCTCAATTTAGGAAGGCCATGGAGGGGCTGGAGCGTGTCCAGAAAAGGGCAAGAAGGCTGGGGAGGGGTCTGGAACACAAGTCCTGTGAGGAGTGTCTGAAGGAGCTGGGGTTGTTTATCCTGGAGAAGAGGAGGCTCAGGGAGACCTCATCACTCTCTGCAACTCCCTGACAGGAGGGTGCAGCTGGGGAGATCACGGTCTTCTCCCAGGGAACAGTGACAGGACAAGAGGACACAGCCTTAAGCTGCACGAGGGAAGGTTTCGGCTGGACATTTGGAATAGGTTTTTCACAGAAAGGGTGATTGGACATTGGAATGGGCTGCCCAGGGATATGGTGGAGTCACCGTCCCTGGAGGTGTTTAAGCAAAGACTGGATGTGGCACTGAGTGCCATGGTCTGGGTGACAAGACGGTGTTGGGTCACAGGTTGGAGTTGCTGATCTCCAAGGCCTTTTCCAACCTGGTTAATTCTGTGATTCTGTGATGATTGTGACACTGCAGGGCCCTGGGGCAGCAAGGGGCCATTGTGACACTGCAGGGCCTTGTGGAACCGAGAGGCTCAAGGTGACACTGCGTGCTGAAGGCTCCACAGAACCAAGGCCCCACTGTGACACGATGCGGCTGAATGGAAGCAAGGAGTCCAGTGTGACACTCTGGGTCCTTGTGGAACCATGGAGGTCACTGTGACACTGCAGGGCCTTGTTAAACTGAGGGGCCATTGTGACACTACGGAACCAAGGAGAGCCTTGTGAGACCCTGGAGCTCCATGGAACCAAGGGGCCATTGTGACACAGCAGGGACTGGTGGATCTAAGGTGTGGGGGGTTCAGTGCTGGTGAAATGCCAGTGCCCCCACTAGAATATACTTACTCATTTTCTGCTGTGGGATAGGATTAGGGGGAAGGAAAAGCAGGCTTAAGGCTTTAAAAGGGTATAAGGAAAACTTTATTAACAGTAACTAAAAGAAAAAATAGTAAGAATCAGAATAAAACTTTTAGAGCACTACTCCCCCCTACAACCTTTCCCACTAACAACGTACAGAAACAATTCAGTCAATTTATCACGTCTAGAATTGTATTTCTTCAGTTCACTTAGGGAGAGGTGTCCCTCTTGTCATTTTATGGAAACTGCTCCACAAGAAAGCAGTTCTCTCATGGCTTTTAATATCCATGAACAGCAGCTGTCCAGGACTCTGCAATCGTGAGTCCCTCCCATCTTTTCACAGCCTTCCCATAGTTGTGTTTATGGGCTGTGTTCACTTATGGGGTAATTATTTAAGGATGACCTGTTAAAGAGCAAAAGATTTCTTTATCTGTCTCGGAGATGATCTTCATCCCCGGGAACAGAGGTCTTCTTCTTTTCCTGGGGCCAAAGGTTCTTCATCACTCCTCTCTCTCTCTTTTCAAGCTTCTCATGGGATCGCAGCTACTTCAACATCTGCTTGCTTTAGCATAAATGCCTTTGCTCATATCTACACTTTGAACACTTCCATCCCGTCATACTTTCAATGAGTTACAGGGAAAAAAAGAGTCTGCTGTATCAATTATATTTTCTCCATAGCCTTACAAGAGAATTTCAGCCCAGGACAGAGGCATCTCCTCAACCCTCCCATCTGGGACTTCACTTCCTCTTACTGACCTTCATGTCTCATGTTGTTCTCTATGTGTCTTCACTATGTCCTTTTCTCTCACCCAAGGCTGGACTGAAGGTCTGTAAGCCTTATCTATGCACTGAAATAGTTAATATCTCACCTGGGGCCTGCAGATGCTCATGTCATTCCTGCCATGTGGCAGCTGAAGCATCCACGGTGATGGATTTTTCACGCTACCCTGGGGTCTGTGTCAGGATCAGTCCCATGGCCGGTCTCTGGCCCCTGCTGTGCTCAATTCCAGGCACAGGGCCACTCTCTGTGTGGACTACAAGGCCGCCTCTGGCCTCAGCCACATGATCTCGTGCAGGGCCACACTGGGGGAAAATGGCTGAGATCTCAGCTGGAACACGCCACGGGCTGATGGCCTCCCCTGCCTGGCAGCTGCTGGTACCCAGGTCTGCTGGGACAGGGCTGGGCAGGGTCCCTGAGAAGGGGCCCGGCCCTGCAAAAGGCTCAACCTGCCCTGGCCCAGCTGAGACGGGAACCAGGCTGGCCTTGTTACTTGTTCCCAGGCTGGAAAGAAAAGAGAGCATTTCCTGGAGTTTGTTCATTTTTAACATGTGTGTTCATAGAGGCATATTCAGCTTTCTAGTGGTTTAACAAGGTGTCAGTATTCAAAACCAGTCACTGATTGGTGCTTTCAGGCACAGAGGAAGCTCTCAGCAGCTCTTCTCAGAATAATCATTTCTATGGGTAGCTTCTTCCCTCCTCACCAAATGTCAATTAATGCAAAACCAGCACATAAGGGACAAATTGTGACACTCTGGTGCCCCATGGAGCCAAGGGTTCCTCGTGACACTGCAGGATCATGTGTAAGCAGGGGTCCATTGTGACACTGCACCACCAGGGAATCCATTGGGGCACTCTGGGGCCTCATGGAGCCAAGGGACCACTGTGACACTGTGTGGCCTTGTGGGACCATGGAGGCCATTGTGACACTGCAGGACTTTGTGCAATGATGGGGCCATTGTGACACTGCAGGGCCCCATGGAACCAAGGGGCCAGTGTTGCTCTGCAGGGACTCATAGAATGAAGGAAACATGTTTGACACCGTGGTGCCCCTTGGGACCAAGAGACCATTGTGACACTGTGGAACCAAGGAGAGCATTGCTGCACTGTGAAACCTCAGGGAATCCGGGTTTCATTGTGTCACTGTGGGACCAGAGGATCCAAGGGGCCTAGTGACACGAAGAGGTGCCATAGATAAAAGGGGCCATTGTGAAACTTTAGGGACTCCTGCAATTATGAAGACATTGTGATATTCTAGAGCTTCATGGAATTCTGGTGATCAACCTGTGTACTAGCGTGGATGTGCTGAAAGGTTGAAAGGCTCTGCAGAGGGACCTGGACAGGCTGGATCCAGGGCCCAAATCCAGCAAGGTGAGGTTGAACAAGACCAAGTGTTGGGTCCTGCACTTTGGACACAACAACCCCTTCAGTGCTACAGACTGGGGACAGAGTGGCTGGACAGCAGCCAGGCAGAAAGGGACCTGGGGCCACTGATGGACAGCAGGCTGGACATGAGCCAGCAGTGTGCCCAGGTGGGCAAGAAGGCCAATGGCTCCTGGCCTGGATCAGGAATGATGTGGACAGCAGGAGCAGGGCAGTGATTCTTGCCCTGCACTCAGCACTGGTGAGGCCACACCTCGAGTGCTGTGTCCAGTTCTGGGCCCCAATTTAGGAAGGCCATGGAGGGGCTGGAGCGTGTCCAGAGAAGGGCAACAAGGCTGGTGAGGGGTCTGGAACACAAGTCCTGTGAGGAGTGGCTTTGAGACCTGGGGTTGTTTATCCTGGAGAAGAGGAGGCTCAAGGAGACGTGGCAGTGTCAGGGCACAGGTTGGAATTGATGGTCTCCAAGGCCTTTTCCAGCCTTGCTGATTCTGTGATTCTCTGGAACCACCTTTGGAGCAGTTGCAGGAGGAGCCCTGGGCTTCCTCTTCAGCAGCTCCAGCAGCCCAGGTCCCTCAGCTTGTCCTGCCAGCCCCAAAGCCCATCCTGTCAGTCCTGCAGAGCATCTGCAGCCCCTCCTCAGTGCCCAGAACAGGGAGCCCCAGAGCCAGACACAGCAGCCCAGATGTGCCCCCCTGGCCTGGGGTGCCTCTGGCAAGGGAGCAGCACCAGGCACTGCAGGAGCCTGCAGACAATTCCTGCAGCACTTGTAGGATGATCCGGCTGCCCAAGGGACATTCCAATGGTGCCAAGTCAGGAACTGCAATGGGGAGTGGGGCCAGAGAGGAAAGGGCAAACAGGGATGGGCTGTTTGCAGGGGAGGGGACAGCAATGGGCAATAGGAAGAAATCTGGATCAGGAAAGAGGAGAGAAAGCAAAGGTGAAAGCAGGAAATGCTCAGGGCTGTTTGGGGGTGGCTGCCAGGCAGCCCTGGCTCTGGGAAATAGCGTCTGCAGTGGGACAGGAAACTCCCAGCTGATGGGAAAAAACTTTCTGGCTAACTGCAGAGGCCACGACAAACCTGAGTGGTTTCCCTGGTGTCCCCCAGCCCTTGCTGGCCCCAGGGGCTGATGGCATTTGTGCTCCCTCTGGTTCAAGTCCCCACAGCAACAGCATGGGGGTGCTCCCCCTGCTCTGTGCAATGCAAACAGGGGCTCCTGAGCCAGTGCTGCCGTGTCTGTGCCTGCAAGGATGGGGCACCTGTGTGAGCTGGGGGAGAGGCCCGGGCTGCAGAGGGGGGATGTTGTTGGCAGCTCCATGAGGACGCTCTGGGACGCTGCCCTGGGCTGTGCAGCGCACTGGGGATGGATCAGCCCCTGCTCTGCTGCTCCTTCCCGTCTGCCCCAGGGCCCTTGCAGAGCCCCAGCCATGCTGTTTGCCCCCAGCCTGCCCACGGCCAGCCTGGGGCTGCTCACGGGGCCTTTCTGTGCTGAGCATTGGCCTGAGCATGTTCTTGAGAGAGCCTGGGCAAGGAACCTGGGGCCCCCAGGCCCTGGCCTGAGGCGTCAGCGCTGCCCCAGCAGTGCCCATGGCCTGTCCCTGCTGCAGCCCCGGCACTGCCACCCCCAGGGCTGAGCCCGGCCCCGAGAGCACTCAGGCCCTGCAGCAACACCAGGGCCACCAGGGCAGCGGGGCAGGGCCACGGCAGCAGCACTGGCAACACCAAAGGAGCATTAAAAATGACATTACTTTGTAGAAAATATTCAAAATTTAAAACAAAGATAAAGAACCTCCAAAATGAAACTAACAAGAAGTATTGAAGGTTACTTTTATTACAAGTGATTGGCAGAAACTGGCCTGCAGTTTAATGCTTTTGAAACCATCCAGTGATCAGTGTCCACACTGCAGCCTTGAGCTCCTGGTTCCTCAGGCTGTAGATGAGGGGGTCAGGGCTGGAGGCACCACTGAGTACAGAACTGACAGGGCCAGATCCAGGGATGGGGAGGAGATGGAGGGGGGTTTTTATGTAGGCAAAAATGGCAGTGCTGACAAACAGGGAGACCACAGCCAGGTGAGGGAGGCAGGTGGAAAAGGCTTTGTGCCGTCCCTGCCCAGAGGGGATCCTCAGCACAGCCCTGAAGATCTGCACATAAGAGAAACCACTGAACACAAAACAACCAAAACCTAAAGAAATGGAAAACACAAGAAGCCCAAGTTGCCTGAGGTAGGATTTGGAGCAGGAGAGCTTGAGGAGCTGTGGGATTTCACAGAAGAACTGGCCCAGGGCATTGCCATGGCACAGGGGCAGGGAAAATGTATTGGCTGTGTGCAGCAGAGCATTGAGAAAGGCACTGGCCCAGGCAGCTGCTGCCATGTGGGCACAAGCTCTGCTGCCCAGCAGGGTCCCATAGTGCAGGGGTTTGCTGATGGACATGTAGCGGTCATAGCACATGACGGTCAGAAGGGAAAATTCTGTGGCAAGAAGAAGATAAAGAAAAACACCTGTGCAGCACATCTTGAATAGGAGATGGTGCTGGTGTCCCAGAGGGAATTGTGCATGGCTTTGAGGACAGTGGTGCAGATCATGCCCAGGTCGCTGAGGGCCAGGTTGAGCAGGAAGAAGAACATGGGCGTGTGCAGGTGGTGGCCGCAGGCTACGGCGCTGATGATGGGGCCGTTGGCCAGGACGGCAGCCAGGGAGATGCCCAGCAAGAGGCAGAAGTGCAGGAGCTGCAGCTGCCGCGTGTCTGCCAATGCCAGCAGGAGGAAGTGCCTGATGGAGCTGCTGTTGGACATTTGCTGTCTCTGGACATTGGAACATTTTGAGGAAGGAATTACAGTGATAATTGTGGGGAGATTTCTCACAGAAAAGGCAAAGCCTTTTCTCATGGACTTATTCCTGCCACTAAACACCTCCCCCTGTCCATGTCTCAGAGATCTTCCTTCAGCTCTGTTGCTGGAGCCCTGATTGCTGCTGGCCAATGTTGTGTGAGGAGCTGGACCTTGGCCAGCAGGACACCTGGGAGTCAGCCCTGACCCCCCACTCAGTGCAGGAGAACAGTGAGGGCAGGGGCCAGTCCTGGTGTTTTGACTTGGATGAAGAAGGTTCAGCTAAAGCAGAGGAGCTACCTGGGTGAAGGGATGGGGATAAGAGAAGGCAGAATGAGAGATTCTGCTGCACCTGGGGAGAAGAGAGAGTCCAGCGAGGCAGAAGGATTGTCTGAGGCTTAGTGCAGACTAAAGAGACCTGCTCTGTGCCTCTCTCCTGTTCCAATTGCCATATACTTGGACCATTCTGAAATCCATTCCTGTGTTAATCTGGACAGCCAGGAGTCACTGCTGAGAGCAGAGGGATCCCTGGCACACAAAGGGGCTCCTGCCTTTCCCAGAGTAAGGAGAGTGGGCTCATTGCCAGCCTCCCAGGCTGCCCTGCCCAGAGCTGCCCGGGCACTGGGAGCTGGGACACCCCATTGCTGTGCTCAGCCTGCACAGGAAGAGCCCAAGGGCTGGGCCTGGCCCTGCAGCTGGAACTGCCATTGCAGAGAGCCCCTCAGCAATGCCAGCAGCACCTGGGCAAGGCAAGGAGAGAGAGAGAGCCGGGCCTGAGGAAAAGCCATTTCCTGGCCAGCCCTGTCCAGCCCCTGCCAGGCAGCAGCAGGGCAGGACAGTGGCCCTCAGGCCCTGGTCAGCAGGGAATGGGCACATGGCCGCAGAGATGCCCTTCATCTCTGGGGCTGCTCTGCCGGCCCAGGAGGGACTGAGGGCCCCGAGCCCCCGGGCTGAGGGCTGTGTTGGCTGCGAGGGGACACAAGAGCTGTGCTGCTCAGGGCAGTGTCTGCCCTGCAGGGCAGGCCCGGCAGGTGCCACATCTACCCTGCAGCAGGGCTTCCCTCAGCACTGCCTCCCTCCCTGCCCATGGCTCTGCTGCTGGAGCTGTCCCAGCCCCAGCTGCTCCTGTGGCCCCGGGCTCCTTCCCTGCCAGAGCTTCCAGAGCCCAGCCCAGCCCCTGGGCCAGCCCTGCCCGGCAGCTGCTGGGCCCTGCAGGGATTAAAAAACAGCTCCCCCAGCCTGGGCACCATGGAAAGGTGATGCTGCATGGATCTGGAGGCTGGGCAGGTGCAGGCACTGGCTGAGGTGCCCAGGAATCCTCAGGGCGATGGTTTACAAGCCTCAGCCCCTGCTCTGCCCTGCACAGCTGAGTTTCCATTGCCACCAAGCTGAGCCAGGAACAAGTGGGAGCACAGATTCAGGAAAGCAGAGACCCAAGCCGGAAACTCCTGCCCTGAATAAGTTCATGACAAGTCCTCTCAGAAATGAGCTGGGCATGATCTGGAGCTCAGTGCAGCCCTGGCTGCAGCCCCAGCTTCACCCCCTGCAGCCGTCCCTGGCAGCTGGAGCTGTCCTGCCCTGTCCCTCTGACGGTGCCCAGGGCAGCCCCGCTCTGCAGCACATCCTCCTCCTCCTCTGCCCCTCCTCTGCCACAGAGAACGTGGAGAGTCCTCCTGACACATCCCCCAGGCTGTGGGGTGTGCTGGCTTCAGGAGATCCCTCCAGGAGCACAGGGACCATTGCCCTGCACCCACACACTCACCATGCACAGGGCTGTGAAGATTTTTCCCCAAGTGAAGTCTCAGCTCAAAGTCTTCCCAATCCTGATTGCCTTCAGCCTGTCTCTGCCTGGCTCCTGTCCCCTCAGTGCCTGCAGGCAGAGCCCTCAGCCCTGCTGGGCTGGGAGAGGAGCTGGTCCTGGGAAGAGCTGTTCCTTTAAAGCTCAGAAGCACAGACACAGCACAAGGACTTTAATATGACTCTAGGGGATTTGGTGTTGTTTACATCACACTCAGTCCCTGATAGAGTGTTCAGAAAACTTCTCAAGAATTCAAATGTAATTGAAACCCCAAAGTTTCTTGAAGTTTTAATGGATCTCAGAGAGACATGACTGAAAATGTGTCCCCAGGTTCCAGTTAGAGCAGAACACTGGAGGCAGTGATGACAGCTGGGGACAAACAAGGCCAAGGTGTCTCTGGTGCTGAGCAAAGCTGGATGTGTTTGAGGAATGCAAAGGGCCAAGGCCTGAGCCCCAGCCCCTGGCCAGGCAGATCCTGTCCCTCCCTCCTTGCTCAGGGCTCTTGCCGGGATGGGCACTGGCATGTGGGGATGTGCAATGGCAAGGGCAGGAGCATGGGGCGCCCCCTGCCAGGCTGCTGAGCAGGGACAAGGAGGCAATGAGGCCCCAGGCCTGCAAGGGTCACTTGTCTCCTGCTCCTGCCTCAGGCCCAGGCCCAGCAGCCATGGCCAAAGTGCTGCCCAAGTTGGCTCTGGCAGGGCTGTCTTGCAGCTGCTGCACATGCCTGTGCCCTGTGCAGCCCAGGCTGTGCTACGGTGTCCCTGCCCTGCGCCTCTGTCCCTGCAGGCTGTGGGAACTGGTCTCCCTGTATCTTTCGGATACATACCTTGGTATATTGGAATGTTGTCCACATGGATGGCTACAGAGCACCAAAACATAAATTCTCATCCTTTTTTTCGGAATATATACGATCATAATTCCCTATACTATCCTATGGTGGTATTCATTATAATGAAACTGACAGTTCTGAATAGAAGGGTGTCCTTCTTTGTGTGTAATATCTAATACAAAGGTAAAAATAATTAGGAATGATTTTAGGCATTGGAATTCATGACCACAGCACTCCGGGAAGGGGCAAGTTAGAATCCGTGTGTTTTTCAATACACCTATTGTTCTTGAAACATAACTGAAGAGGACAACTGGGAAGTGACATTGTCCTGCAGCCTTATGCTGCTTCTTTTTTAAGAAATTAATGTGTAAAATTATAACTAACCTGATGTCACTTGTATTTTTAGAGGAAAAAAGGGGTCATTAATGGTAACTAAGGCCTATCCATAAGACATTCTATAAATCTTTACACCACTGAGCACCAAAGGATAAGGTATCACAGTATACCATGATAAAGGGTACCTTTATCAACACCATATGGATCACCACTTATCTGGTCTTTGGACACTCAGCTTTTCAGCTACCTCATACAGACATGTTCATACACACAGACAAGTGTGCAAAAAGGTTTCTCATCTGATTCCACCAGTTCCCACTGGCTCTGCAGAGCAGTCAGAAAATACACATAGAGTCTAATGAGGAAACAGAGTACTGTGGAACAGTGCAGGGAGCAGGTGCAAGGCAGGGCCTTAAAAGCACACTGATCAGCATTTGTCAGCATCTGTCAGCATGACTGACTCCACTTATTGTATTATTCCTCTATTTCCCTATGTCTATTTCTCTTGAAACTATCTTGATCCCTTCCTTTTCCTTCTTTGGTTCTTCCCCTAACATTCCCTCTTAAGTCTAGTGAAATTTAAAAATGCTGCTTCCTTGCACCCCAATATTAACCCTGTACCACTAGGCAGTAATACCAGCCATTCTGCAAAGCCATCTGGAGACCCACTCTGCTGACTCATGGTGATAAGTTTTCTTCCCAGACAATGAGGCTGAGTCTCTCCTGGAACTTCTGGGAAGGTTTTTTTTTTTTAATTTATTTATGTATGTATTTTTAAATAGAATTTCTTTTATTTTTTTATTTAATATCTTTCACCATGGTCCACATGTTCCATATGGTATACCATGTCCCCTGCTACAGAAGACTCCAGTATCACTGTTCTTACATTGAAACTGAAGATAATACTGCATAAACTTCTGTCCTTCAGTGGAACCAAACTACTGACAGAGGTCTGATGTGAATCTCTCCTGGTCACCTTATGTAACAGGGATTGACAAGGGTGTTGGCCAACTAAATATTACCAAGGCTGCAGCCATCTCTTGGTAATGTGGAACAGGTCTCGGACCACATAAGCCATGTTATAAACCTTATCCCCCAGCTTCCCCACCTGACTGGCCCCTTCCTTTGCTGACAGCTCTGCCTCCTGCCTGCCTCTGACTGCCCACAAAAAGCCTTGGGCTGCTTTAGGCTCCTTCTGGGGAACGTGTTACACCACAGCCCTTCCCAGGGAGCAAAATTCCCTTCTCTTTGTTCCCAATCTGGGCTTCCCCAGCTGCCCTTAGCATTGATGTTTTCCTTTTTCAGGCTGTTCTCTATTATGTCAAAAGGAGCCACCATTTCTGAAACCACCCTTCAGTCCCTTCCAGTGCTCTCCTCTGCTGTCCTCAGTCTCCATTCCACTGAGCACAGAGCTCCTCTGTCCCTGTACAGTGCTCATGTGCTTGAGACCATGGGTGCCTGGAAAAGAAGGATGGTTCTTTTCTACAGGAAGGAAACCACAGAGCCCCAGGGTTTTGAAGTCAGATCAGAGGCAGTCACCAGAGGGCAAGGCCAGCCAGAGCAGTCTGTCCTTGCAGCTTTTGTCTGAAAGCAACCCTTGGTTATTTGAGGAGTTTTGGAGGTGGAATTCGATTTCAGCCATGAGTGCCTGGACCAGAATGACAGTTCTTCTCCACAGGAACGAAAGGGCAGAGCCCTAGTGTTTCAAAGGCTGATTAGAGGCAGCCCCAAGGAGGCCAAGGCCAGCCAGACCTCTTTGTCTTGGCAGCTTTTGTCTGGGAGCAATCCTTGGATAGACAGAATTTGGAAGGCCTAACCCAACATTTGTCCATGAGTACCCGGACATGAAGGCCAGTTCTTTTCCATAGGAAAAGTACAGAGCCCCAGTGTTTCAGAGGCAGGTGAGAGCTGGCCCCCAGGAAGCCAAGGGAACCTAGACAGTCCTGGCATCTTTTTTCTGGAAGCTGTCCTTGGATATAAGGAATTTTGTAGGTGGATTCCCGATTTTGGCTATGGACACATGGGCTTGGAAGATGTTTTTTCCATGGAAAGAAAAGCTTGGCTCCCCCATTGTTTTGAAGGCAGAAGAGAGGTGATGCCCAAGATGCCAAGGTCATCCAAAGCTTTCTGTTCTGCAGGTTTCATATAGGAACAATCTTTGCATTGAATCAAATATGGAGATAGAATCCCAATTTCAGCCATGAACCCCTGGAGAAGGAGAGTTCTTTCTCACAGGAAGAAAAGCAAGAACTCCAGAGTTTTAGGGATAGATGAGAAGCAGACCTCAACATGCCAAGATCAGCAGGAGAAGTCAAGCCAACCAGACCTGTTCCATGTTCTTGGATCCATGGGGCCCTGCAATATGACAATTGCCCCTTGGTTCCATGAGGCCATGTGTTGTAGTATTACAACAGATCTTTGTTTCCAAAAGGCCCAGCAATACCACAATGGTCTCCTTGGCTCTGCAGTGGCACACTGGCCCCTTGCTTCCATGAGGCCCTGTAGTGTCACAAAGAGCTCCTTGGTTCCACAAGGCCCTGCAGAGCCCCTTGATTGGATGAGGCCTCAAAGTGCCAGAATGGTCTCCAGGATTCCATGACGCCCTGCAGTGTCACAAGGGCACCTTGGCTCCATGAAGCCCTGAAGTATGGAATGGCCTCTTGATTCCATTGGGCTCCTCACCGTTACATCAGTTCTTAGTTCCACCGAGCCCTGCAGTGTCACAATGGTCTCCTTGGTTCCCCAGAGTCAGAACGTCCCCATGGTCTCATGGAGCCCCACTACGATCTCCTTGATTCCATGAGGGCCTGCTGTGCTACCGTGACCCCTTGGTTAAACAAGGCCCTGCAGTGTCACAATGGCCCCTTGGTTCCAGTGGGTCCTGAAGTGTCATAATGGTCTCCATGGTTCCATGAGGCCCCAAAATGACTATGGACTTTTGGTTCCATGACGTTCTGTACTGCAAACAACAGCCTCCTTGGTTCCACAGTGTCATAAGTGACCCTTTGTTCCATGAAGTGCTTGGCCTCCCAAAGCCTCTCAGAGAGCCTTGTCCTCCTCAAGGTCCCCAACAGCCCTTCATGGCCCCTCAGAGAACCTCATGGCCCATAAAAACTCCTCATGGCCCCTCATGGCCCCTCACAGCCACACGCGTGGAGCTCCTGCCAAAGAAGAAGGAGTCGGGCCTTGCTTGTTCTGCTTTTGTGTTGGTCCTGTTATGTTTGCCCAATTATCCCATCAAAAAAAAAACCAAACAATAATTAAGGTAGCAGCAATTTAAATTGAATAGTTTAGAAAATATATAAATAAGGGATAATTTGGTTCAAATAATAGCGCATAAGCAAAAGATACCACAGGGTACGGAGGGCAGAGTTCAATGACCCTTGCCACTGCATGTACAAGCTTGCCAAGTGAAAGTCACCCCTTATATGCCACGTGCCAGTACCATCTCCTACTGTTTTCAGTTCATCACTTTTATGTCTCCGCCTTCATTACCACCTTTACCACGCATGCGCCACCACTCGGTTTGGTGGTCGCACAAGTCTTTGGGGGTCGTCACTGATGAAGGCCCTTCGTTGTCTTCTTCGTTGTGCTTTAATTCACCTTTGGGTTACACATGCGCACCAAGCCAGTACAATGTAAGCCAAGACTAACATATCACTGCATCTAAATATCAAGGCAATAAGTCCCTTATAATTAGCATTTTCTTGGACCCAACCAGGTTCTTTGGTCATTTTTAGCAACTGTATCTTCAGTTTCCTTCCTGTGGTCCTTGAAAACATCTGCTGGGGGGTGGAGCCCCCCTCCTCTCCTCCTTGGTATCACAACTTTTTAACTATTTTATTATTCTCAAATATTAATTACTGTATCAGTATTGATTACTGTTTCAATTTTTATCAGCACAAATCATACCTATTTATCACAGTCCCTTCACAGCCACGAGTAAAGAAAGGCTGAAATGGAGCCTTTCCCCAGCGTTTCCCTCGGGGTTAACTGCAGGCTGAAGCTCTGTGCAGGCGCTGGCCCGAGCGCCACCATCCCTGCAGCCGCCAGGTTTTTGCTGTCCCCCCCGTGTCCGTTCCCTGTCCCCGAGTCCCACCCGGCTCTGGCAGCAGCAGCAGCCGCAGCGCAGGGGGCGCCGGCCCGGCCCAGCCGGGGCTCCCGGCCAGGAGCAGCAGCAGCGCTGGCCCCTTCCCGCCTGCTCCTGCCTCGGCTCCCAAGGGCTTTTACCAGCTCAATTCTGGACTAGAGCAGCAATCACCCACACACAGCCCTGACTCCTCAGGGCCCACCTGTGCTGCCCTGAGCCAGCCCTCAGAGAAAGAAGGGATCGGGTTCCAGCGCTGTTTTCAGCACTGTTTTACTCACCCTGAGGTGACAGCAGGAGGCTGCTGGTGCCTTTGCCTTGGGAATTGGAGATCATGGCTGCTCTTGGCCCTCTTCTGCTTGCCACTTGAAATTTATCTGTAAAACTGCAATTGCCTTTTTTGATCAGCTCTACCATGAGTGCTTTCATGATGGTGAATGTGGGAATCCTTAAAATCAGAGGGTTTTGGGAAAGCTGCAAAAGGAAGGCCTCAGATACAGCAGAACTGTGATTAGAGCTAAGTGGTAGCCATAAGATTTGTCAGCAGAAAAGTTATATTAGAAGTAGAAAGTAAGGAGAAACAGAAAAATGGTTTTTGTATTAACGCTTGGTAGAATAACTCCCTAAGCTGCAGAAAAGTCTATCTAGTATATCAGATATTAGGAAGTTCTAAGCTTGAGCTCTGCGAATTTTGTTTTAAGTCTCACAAGCAGGTATTCTTTTGAAAAGAGCAAGCATTGTTTTAACCAAAGGTATGTGTGCTTATAGTGGTTGGATGGAACTACCATCAATATGCTTTTGATTTGTGAGATTGGTAAAAAAACTTCTAAAGTAAGTTGTAACATTAGGTTCTTTTCTGCGGAGGACATGAGCTGCTGGCACCTTCCCATTCTCATAACATTTGTAATGAGACTGATGGGGGAAAATAAACAGCTTGAGACATGTTCCTCAGCAGTCCTGTCCTGTTGTCCAGGTTTAGAGCAAATTTGGGGAAGAATCCCCCCAAAGGAGCTCCGGTGGGAAAAGCAGATCCAATCGGCCCCTCCCCCCAACTGGTCCGGGAGGAAAGAAACATACCTCCTTGGAGAAAGGTGGAAAAAAACCCCTGTTTATTAAACAATAAGACCAAAACAGTATCAAAACAATGAGACCCCTTGCCACTTTAAAAGAGATGACAAACTGAGAAAACCCCGGGTTCAAGCAGCAGCTCAATCAGTCTCTGTTCAGTCTCTCAGTGCTGGAATTGTCGCAGGCCAGGGCCGGCCCAGTGGGCCACAGCTGCAGCTGCCGGGTGTTCAGCTCCTGGGTGTTCAGTCCAGAGCAGTTCCAAGAGGTCCAAAGAAAAGGGGAAAAAAAACAGTCCAGGGAACTTCTTTGCCCCAGCTAGCTAACACTAACTAAAAAGCAAAAGAAGATCTCTCTGTCCCGCTGTCTGTCCGCAGACAACAGAGTCAGGAGCAGGAATGTGGAGGAGTGAGTGCAGTGTCTGAAAACAAACTGCGCGCTTCTTCTCTCTCCCCCTTCACTCTCTGTAACACTCTTAAAGGTACAAAACTTATTATTATTCAACATAAACAGAATGAGACGATTGGGGATAAAAGCATCATATAGTCAACCCAGGACACCTGTTGGTGATTTGTACATAGCCACCGCATGGCAACAGGTGAACTCAGGCTTTTGGTCACAGGCATCATGATTAGCAGATCTTGAAATGCTCTCAAGTCCCTGAGCACAAAGTCAAGGACAATTCAAGCAGCCACACAGGCCACATTTGCAGTGCTCAAACACAGCCCTGTTGCTACTGCCGAAAAAGAATCACCTGACAGAGGTCATCACAGAAATTGCCTCTTGAGAGTCAAATCAAATGAAAAAATCCACCAGGAAGAAGAGAAACCAGAGTGTCTTGACTCACTTCATTCCCTCTGCTCCCGAGCAGCAGCAGCAAATGGAGATGCACAGAGGTATTTCCAGCTGCTGCTGATCCCAGCTGGAGCCCAGCCTGCTGCCCAGGCCCAGCGGGAAGCTGAGCCCAGCCCGGGGAGCTCCCGCAGTGTCGGGAGCTCAGCGCACACAGGGCCAGGCCCAGAGCCCTGGGCACGGCCGCCCATTGTGGTGCAGCGGCGCAGACGGAATGTCCTGCAGCCCAAACCTCCTGCTCGTGCCACACAGTGCCAGCGCTCTCCCCCTCCTCCTCCTCTCCCAGCACGGCACAAATTCCAGCTTGGAGGAGGCTGCCCCAGACAGGGCTCAGGCTCCTGCTTCAGCCTCAGTGTCCCTGCAGAGGAACAGGGCATCTTTCAGCCCTACCACAAGCTCAGGTCTCTCATTTCATGGGGAATCTGGGATGAAAATGGACTTGTTAAGAAGGACAAAAGTGGCATGAATATGTAGAATGATGGCAAGAGGAGAAGTTGTAGTATTGCAGATCAGTAGAGATAGTGGTTGATTTGCTAAGTGATGGCTGCTCCAATTTGTTTGAATTTTGTGGGCTACAACGCCTAGAGCAGCTTGTTGCTCCAGTGAAGAGGTCTGGGGACTGTTTGCTTCAGTGCCATACAGCCAAGATCGGAAGGGTTTCAGGTCATCATTGGTGATGCCAACATTATTACAAACCCATTGGAGATCTCCTAGGAGTTTCTAAGCATCATGTAAATTACTTATTTGTGCAGCAATTGTTACTTTTTAAGGCCTGATCTGAGCATCTGAGATGAGCCAACCTAAGTATTTCCATGGTGCAGAGCATTGGACATTTCAGGAGCTACAGTTAAACCTGACAGCAAACAAGATGTCGTTCATATAATGATAAATAAGTACATGTGGCCAATGTTGTCATATAGGTTGAAGTGCCAAATCAACAAGGATTTGGCACATAGTAGGCGAGCTGTAAGAGCCTTGGGTGAGAACTTTCCATTCATAGTGTTTGGCAGAGGCCACACAATTGACAGATGGCAAAGTAAGTGCAAATCTTTGTGTGTCATTCGGGTGTTAAGGAATTGTGAAGAAACAGTCTTTTAAGTCTATTATAACAATTTTCCAGTTTTGAGGAATCATTGTGGGAGCAGGAAGGCTAGGTTGATATGCTCCCATAGCAAACATTTGTTCATTAATTTTTCGTAAATCATGTAAAACTCGCCATTTTCCAGACTTCTTTGGTATAACGAAGATAGGAATTTTCCATGGGCTTGTGGAAGGTCAGATGTGGCCTGCTTTTAGTTGTTCTTGAATTAATTCTTCTGCAATGTGCAGCCATTCTGAAGTCATCAGCCACTGGTCTACCAATACTGGCTTTTCAGTTAGCCATGTGATTTTTAGTATGGGCAGCTACTGTCCAGTGGCCACGGCACAAAATGCTGATCATTTGTCATGATGAGTCCTAATTGTGGTAAGACATCTCGTCCACTTAAACCTGGAAATGTGTGTGGAAGTTGCATCACATATGGTCATGTTACAACAGTTTGGCCATCTTCAAATTGCAGCGTAATTAAATCTTTACTTTGGTTTGGTGCCTTTGCATCTCCTACTCCTACTACTTGAGTGACAGGAGATTGCAGTTCCCATGTCTGAGGCCACATTTGTTGATTGATGATGGTGACATCTGCTCCAGAGTATAATAATGGTTCTAAATTAGTTTGCTGATTGCCTTTCTTTAATTGAATCTTTTGGTATGATCTCTGATTAAGATCTAATGTGAAGAACACTTCATGTCCAGTAGATCCAAAACCGTTTTCTCCTCTTATTTTGGGTGTTTGGCCTTTCTGTAGGAGCATCTTGTAATAGTGAGGATCATATGTACAAACATCTTCAAAGGGAAGTATTTTAGCAATTTTGCTTCCTTTTAGAATTGTGACAGGTGGTTGTAATGCATAGGCCATGATTTGCACTTGTCCTGTAAAGTCTGCATCAATCACTCCAGGTAGTACGATTAGTCCTTGATTTCCTGATGAAGATCTTCCAAGTAAGAGTCCTCCAAGTCTCCAGAAGGCCGACTATATAAAGGACCTTTTACATCAGTTGGAATTAGTGTCACTTCTTTATTACTCAAAGTTACGTCTACTGTGGTTGCTACGTCCACTCCGAAGCTTCCTCGGGTGACTTGGATGTGCTGTTAAAGAAATTGTTTTCTTCTGGGTCGCTGTCGCTGGAGTCTGAGCTTGTGTCTTCACGGGCAGACCTGGCGCACTGCACCGCAAGTTTCTCAATTGTCCTCATCCACAAGCAGCTGCACCATGAATATCAGAGTTGCATGTATGGCACCAAACAGTTTTGGAGCAGTTTCGTCGTATGTGTCGTGGTTCACTGCAGCGAAAGCAATTGTTGGTTTTGATGTTATTGTTAACAGCATTTTTCATTTTAGCATGCTTATCTCCACTTCCAGATAGTGCTGCTGCAATTATATGCCCTTGCTCCTTTATTGCTCCTCTCATTGCTGCAGTGAATGCAGCTGCTTGATTATTTTGTTCTGCTGGGGTGGCTCTCACAAGTATTTCATCTACTGGACTTCCTAGAGGTAGTGTTGCTAGGATTGCTCTTGTTTCGGGATTAGCTCCTTTCAACGCAAGAGTGCAGAACATTTGCCCTTGAAGTTCAGGTGGTAAATCTGAAGCATCTTTTATTGCTGCTGACAAGCGGTCTGCAAACTGCCCATAGGGCTCTGTTGCCTCCTGCCAAACAGTGATGTAAGGTGCAGGCTTTTTCTTATCTGTTACAGACAAAAGGGCTCCATGAGATAAAGCTCAAACAATCTGATACATCTGTGTGGGGTATTGTAGTTGAACTTGTGTGGTAGAATAAGGTCCTTGTCCTGTTAACATGTCTGCTTGCAATCCATAAAAGGGTGTCTCCTACAACTTGATTTCTGTTTGCTTCTTCTACTGCTAATCTTTTCCTTTCTCTCTCAAATATTAAATATTGAGATGATGTAAGTAGCAACAAGGCAACTGCAGAACAATCTGCAGGGGAAAGGACATCTGCTGTAAAAATAAAATGAATGATTTGACAAGCAGCTTCTGACAAGAGACTGTGAGTGGTAACTGTTTGTTTTGCTTGTTGCAGTAATTTGCAATCATGTGGCTCCCAAGTTGCCTGATTATTGGTAACTAATACAGGACAGGCCAGAGTACTTGGTGTGTGCCATTCTCCATCTAAGATATCATCACGAATAACTCCTGACCAGCATTGCTGTATTGGATCTTTTTCTGGTTTGGGAGCCTGTGGAGGCGACACAAGCCACCCAGGCACAGGTGGAGGATTAGAAGTGAAAGGCATTGAAGTGAAAAGGGGTGTAGGTATAACTTCTGATTTTTTCATGTTTTCTGTTTGTTTTTCTAATTGTTCTTGCCAGGTGGATAATTCTGCTATATTCTTTAGTATTTCTTGAAGTAGATCATTAGGTTTTGATTTTTTGATTTACGAGTTTGATTTCTTTCTTCTTCTTTGAATTCATCTGACTATGTTTCAGGCAAGGAGGAATACAAAGGGGAGTGGCACGGAGAATGACATGAAGAACGAGAACAATACGGAGAACAATATTCTTTTTTCTTTTTATCTTGCCTGCAAGCTGTAACTGCGCTTTTTGGTCTCTCACCCCTTATCACTCTGAGTGATTTTTCTATCTGCTTTTCTCCTGCAAGAGGGAGATCGAGTACTTCTTTTTGATTTTGGTAACCTGTAACAAATTCCTGCAGGGAAACTTCTTCTTTTAGTGGTACACTAACTATCACTTCTTGCAAAGTAGAGCAAACAGGAGTGGTAATTCTGTTCATAGGTCAAGTATTTCTGACTCCAAAGAAGGTCGCAAGACCTCATGTTTCAGGAGATGCTGGGTTTTTTATCTCTTGTTGCCTTTCACTGTCCTCGCCTCCTAAATCTTCAATGGCTGCAGGAGCCACGTTTTTCTTAGCTTTCATAGTTTCTAAAGTGTTACTAATAGATTTCCAGATGCCTCCTAACTCCTTAGCTTCTTTTCCATCTTTTCCTCATTCTATTGTGCTATTCCAAAGATGGTTTCCTACCTCTTTCCACCCAGTTGTACTAAATAGCAGGGAAGGCTCAAGAAATAATTTTCTTTTTCATGCCCATTTCACTAGGGCTTCTATTTCTGTTTCTTTTATGTCCTCGCCTCTCTTAGAGAGGATACTTGTGAGCAATCTTATTGCTGCGTCTAATTCCATCGCAGTCTTGCCTTGGCAGGCGCTTGTTCGGCTGCTCAGGCTCTGGACTCTGATCTCTGTGTTTGCCCACCAGGTCACTCCTGCCTCTGACTCTTTGGTCCCCAAATCAGGTTCTTGCCTGATGCTTCAGTCTTCCACGTTTAGGCAAACTGCATTCAAGCATCTCAGAGGGTCCCTGTTTGTGGCACCAGTATGAAGATGGTCCCATGGAGAGTTGGCCAAGTAATGACAATCACACCAATGTGGCTACACATCATATTCCTTTACTTAGCAATTTTGTCATATTTATGCTTCTATACACTTGTCTCACGTCACCACTGCTTAGTGCTTATTGGTTAAGTGGCTGTATTTACACATACGTGTTACTTGTTGATTGGTTGCCACACTGTAAGTGTTTTAGTGTCCGGTTTATCTCGGCTGTTTGAGGGGCCTGGAAAGGCCCGGAGTGGCCTTGGGGCAGCCCGCGTATCGAAGGACGAGAAGAGGCTTCAGTTCTTCTTTCGGTTTTTATGTTTATTAATTGTTTATCTAAAAGATGTTCTTTCAGCCCGACAGAGGTCTGCTCAGCAGTCAGCCATGGGCACACTGTCTGCCCTCCCGGGCAGCCACGTATCTTTATACCCATTGTTACGTGTACAATATTTATCATTTTTCCCCAATACCATCTATTCTTATAACTCGGTGCACTCTCAGTAATAACCAATCCAAGGGTGCCACCGTGGCCAAAGAAGATGGAGGAGAAGAGGAAGAGGAAGGAGGGCAGGACACACCCCAATTCCTCCATCTTACTCCTCTAAACCCCCCTGTACATAAATCCTAAACCCTGTTTCTCACCCTCTAATTAGCTAATCTTTTCGCCATTCACCCCGGTGAAGTCCTCTTATCTTCATAAGGGTGTCGTCTCCCGTGTAGGGTCAAAGTCCTGCCACCAGACACTTCTGGCAACATTCCAGGACTCCCGGGCCCCCCAAGGGTGGTCTCAGAGGCCTGGCATCCCAGGACTCAGATCCTGAAATCCCACATCTCCCCCTTCTGTTTGCACCAAGAAAACCTCTTTTATCACCCGATTCATGGCGCGCTTCAGACATACAAAAATGCACGGGACGACAATCATGAGGACTAGTAGGACTATTAAAACGTAAAACCCTACCTTTAAAATTCTTCTCCAAATAGGAGAAATGTCAAAGAAATCTGCCAGCTGATCAATCCATGATCCCGTGATCTCGCCAAGCTTATTTACGCTGTCTTTTATGTTTCTAATACTTTCATGAATCGATTTTGAGTGATCTGAGAGATTCATGCAGCACATCCCTTCAAACTCTTCACACCCATGTCCATGGGCGAGCAATAGATAATCGATTGCAGCTCTGTTTTGAAGAGTCGCCTGTCTTATACCACTAATGTCTTTTAACATGTCATCCAATGCGACAGACACAGATCGTGCATGTTTGCTCAACCAGCAACCCATGTGGTCGATCTGAGTTAAAGCCACCCCTGATGCTGTTTGAGGTGAGAAAATCGCCGTAGCAATGCTTGTTTTCTTATCCCAAGAAAATACTTCGTCATTGCAATCTGTCGCATAATTTTGTATTGATCTTTTTCCTCTGCGCCTTTTCTCTCTTAACATGTTCAAATCAGGCGACAGCATTGAAATTTCCCCAATGCCGCATGGACCTCCCGTGGCATTAGCAGGAATGCCGTGCCAGATTCTGTCCCCACAAATTAAAAACAAACCCCGTGGCAATTGCACTGGGACTTGGATTGATCCTTTGGCAGTTCTCTTTGTATATTTGCACCAAGCCAATGCATTCTTATAAAACTCATGATTGGGAGTTAAATCGATAGTTTTTGCCTTTGTGGCCTCCGGAACTTCAAACTGCATGCAGAATTCCATTGTCATGGACCCAAAAATCTCCAACTCCTGAGGTTCTGTAGAAGCCACAGGAAGTAGATGTGTCCAAGCACACCACTCTTTCACAGGATTTTCAATGACCTGTGAAATGTTAACTGCGGAGTGTCCTGGAACTGGCCATTCGTCCACTGGCAATCCAACCATGCATGCAGAAAATGGTTTTCCTGGCCTCGAATGTGTCAGGCAAATACTATCTAGATTTGCTGCTTGAGCCAAAGTCTCCCATAGATTTTGCCTTGGCTGATTTACAGGTAAATCTTCTCCCTTACTTGCTGCAATGAATGAAAGAATGATGCACATAAGCATCATGATACTCATTATTACGCTTTTATACAGAAATCCCCAAAGTCCTTAGTTTCTTTTTATTTTTCTTCGGGATCGCTCTTTCCGGCCTGAGTCTCGACTTCTGTCTGAGTACTCGTCTCTTTGTTTCTCGGATCAGCGTTCTAGGGTTCTCGCGTCCGGAATGGCTTCACGTGCCGCGCCGACACCCACTTTAGACCTCGATCTGTGGAGATACAAGCGAAACCCTTGCCCCAAGTGATTAGTTTGAAAGGACCCTCTATTTGTCCTGTTTCTGGGTTCCTGATCAAAACCAAAGGGTTTTCCCTTAGCTTTGCCTGTGTGCTATTCAGAAAGTGTCTCACGATTGGTGGATTAGGTTCCGAGGATGAGCTATTTAGGAAATTCAACACATACAGTGCCATATTTAATTTCATGTGAGGTGTTGCCTCTGGTTCACCCCTTCTCTGTCTGTCCAGAAGGGATTTCAGGGTGTGATGTGTTCTTTCAATGATCGCTTGACCTGTGGGTGAATGTGGAATACCGAACGTGTGTCTGACACCCCATTTTTTCAGGAATTTGTCAAGCACCCTGCCTGTATACGTTGGACCGTTATCTGTTTTTATCTCCTGAGGCACACCTAATGCTGCAAATGCTTGCAGAAAATGTCGGCAAGCATGGTCTGCTGTTTCCCCTGCATGTGCTGAAGCAAAGACTGCACCTGAGAATGTATCTACAGAAACATGAACATTTTTGAGCCTCCCAAAAGATGGATATTTCGTGACATCAGCTTGCCACAACTGAAGACTTTGCAGCCCCCGCGGATTGATAGCTCCGGTGGAAGAAGGTGGCTGCACAAACTGACAGTCTGGGCAAGCACTAATGATCTCCCTCGCCTGCGTCTTTGTGAGACGAAAGGACTCCATCAGCGCTTGCGCATTCTGATGAAAAAACGCATGACTTAACCTTGCTTGCTCAAAAATGTCCGGCAGTGTTTGCGAAATGGGCATTGTCAACCTGTCCGCTCGAGCATTTCCCTCCGCTAAAAATCCCGGAAGTGTCGTGTGCGCTCTAATGTGTGTGATAAAATACTCTCTTTCCCTGCCCTCTAGCAATGCCTTCAAGCTCGTCAGATAGGAGTATAAAACCCCATTACTGACTTCTTTCAAGAGCAAACCTTCCAATCTCTTGACCACACCCGCAACATATGTGGAGTCTGTCACCAGATTGAGAGGTTGTTTGAACAACTGAAATGCTCGGACAACAGCTGTCAACTCCACAATTTGTGGAGAGCCCTGAACCTTTCTCACATCAGATTCCCAATCCCCTGTCGTTGAGTCTCTCCACGTGATCACTGACTTGTGTGTCTTCCCTGAGCCATCCGTGAACACTGTGATCCCGTCCAAAGGTTCTTCACTTATCCTTGGTTTTGTTTTATAACATATTTGTGATTGCAGTATCTTGTGTTGCGGAAAGTGGATTGTGCAATTTCCTGGGAACGCCAACAATGCGATTAACAGGTCTTTCGATTGTTGCATTGCCCACTCGAGATAGTCTTGTTTCAAGGGTAACCTGATGGTTGAGAATTCTCTTCCTGCCATCGTCAGCAACCTTGTTCTCACTTTTATGATGATCTGTGCTGCCATCTCCAAATCTGTAAGAATTGTTTTTGCGGGCCTGTGTGGTAGCAAAATCCACTCTATGATTATCAAAGAGTCCTTTTGCGACTCGTCCCATTGGAAGATCAAACCATGGAACTGTGTTTTCTTCCCCAGCACTGCCAACTGAAAAGGCAACGTTGGAACAAATCGATGTGCCTGCCTTTTCTGTATCGCGTCTGCAACTTTCTCCAATTCCTTCTTTGCTTCTTGCGTGAGTGTCCTGGGAGACCGAATGTCTGTGTCTCCTCTCAAAAGATCGAGCAACGCTGGGATGTCGCTGTTTGTGATTCCCAAAACCGGCCTCATCCAGTTGATTTCTCCCAGAAGCTGTTGCAAATCGTGCAGATTGGTGATCTTGGTGCTGATCTCCATTTTTTGAGGCTTTATTGTTCTTTCTGAAATTTTCCACCCTAGATATTTCCAAGGTGCAACCTCTTGAATCTTCGAAATGCTGATTTCTAGACCTGCCTTTTGCACCTCTGCGATCACACAGTCACGAGCTTCTTGCAGCTCCTGTTGTGTTGATGCTGCAATGAGCAAATCATCCATGTAATGAATGATCTTTACCTTTGGAAATTTCTTCCGTGCTGGTGCCAAAGCTCGTGCCACGTACCATTGGCAGATCGTCGGAGAGTTTTTTAGACCCTGTGAAAGAACGACCCAATGGTACCGCTGCAGAGTCGTTTCCTTGTTGATACTCGGAACTGAAAAGGCGAATCTCGGAGCGTCATCTGGATGGAGTGGGATACTGAAAAAACAATCCTTGAGGTCAATGACCACAAGCTGCCAATCTCTGGGAATCATTGAGACAGATGGAAGTCCCAATTGAAGCGGTCCCATGTCTTCTATGACTTCGTTGATCCTCCTGAGATCGTGTAACAATCTCCATTTGCCCGATAGTTTTTTCTTGATGACAAACACTGGAGAATTCCAAGGGCTGTCTGTTGGCTTGATGTGTCCCGCCTGCAATTGTTCTCGGACCAGGTTTCTCAAAGCACTCAACTTTTTCTGCTCAAGGGGCCACTGATCCACCCAAACTGGATCATTGGTTTTCCATGTCAGTTTCAGTGTGGGGAGTGCTGCAGTGACCCCTACTAAAAATCCACTTCGATCTTCGCACCCCATTGTGCCAAAAGGTCTCGACCCCAGACTGTGATCGGCTTTTGGACAATAAAAGGACGAATGACCGCCGTCTTGTCTCCTGGTCCCGTGACAACAACAGAATTCTCACTTTGCAGACACAGAGATGCTCCCCCTATGCCTGAGAGAGAACCCAGTGGCGCGACCAAGCTCCAGCTGCGTGGCCAAAAAATGTATGATATCACTGTTACATCCGCCCCTGTATCGAGCATGCCTGTGATCGCTATTGTTCCGTTCCCGCATGTCAATTGGCATGTGAGCGTGGGTCGGTCTCGACCTATGTGCTTCACCCATGTTGTATGTACTTCAACATGTTCCTTCATAGGGAAACCTTCTTCGTCAAAGATTGACATGACCTCTCCAACTGCGTGTGGCGGCAGTGCAAAGGCTCTCGCAACCACAGTGTTTTCTGGTACAGTCAATGGTGGACGAAGTGCTCTTGCCAACACTGTCAATTCTGTATTTTTGTCCGCTGAGATAACTGTTGGATAGACAATGAGTCCAAGAATACTGCACTTATCTTGTCCGATTATCAGGAAATCTTGCTTCTTATATGAGTCCCCGCGGACACCTGTTGGTATTTCCGCATGACTTTCGTCTAGAAAGCATACTAATTTTGAAGCTGCCAATGTGCACTGTGTCCCTGGTGGGAGGAGGTCTGGGTCACTGTGGAATCGGCTGAGGGTTTTGCTGAGGGCGTCTGCTTGTTGCTCACTGATGATTGCCCCGTCTGCTCTTGCGACACCGCCAGTACTTGTGTCTGAGCGCGCTGGTCCGCGCTGCGTCTTGCGTTTCCCGGATACGGTAACGGATTTCCATCCACGTCTGTTCGGGAATAACATTCTTTCGCAGGGTGTCTTCCTCTCCCGCACCGTGCGCAAACTAGCCTTTCCGCCTTCTGTACCGGCGCTGGCGTATGTGTTTGTGCACAGTTCCTTTTCATGTGCCCAAGCTCCCCACATCTATAGCACTGACCTCTTGGGGGATTGTTCTTTTTCTGCATCGTCGCAAGAATTTTGTTGATGTTCTCATTCTGTTGATGCAGTATTTTTTCCAGCATCTTCTCCAGGGTCTTGTCCTCTGCTTGCTTTTCTGAATGTCCCTTTAATTGATTCTCCCATTCCTCTCTCAATTCATTCTTCACAATTGCTGCGACATGCTGAGGTGTTCCCACCTTGCTGCATGCCTCCACCATCTCTGCCAAGGATGGCCCTCCTGGCATGGCGCTAATCACCCGTTGACAATCCGGGTTGGCATTGCCGAAAGCTAAGCTTTCCAAGAGAGGCCTCTTCGCTTCTTCTATCGTCACCTGTCGATCCATGGCTTGTGTGAGTCGATCGATGAACGACATGAATGGCTCTGTGAGACCTTGCTTGATGCAAGAGAACGGGACTTCTGGAGCTCCTGCTGGTGCGATTTGCATAATTGCCATCCTCGCTGCCTCCTTGATGTCACTTAATACTCTTCGTGGCAGCCTAGCTGCTTGTTCCCCTGGGTTGTCATCTGGAGGATCTCCTGCTAACTGCCCCTCTGTGAGGTTTGCATTTGGTCCACCTTGGTATCTGTTCCGTAATTAAGCGAGATATTTTCTCCATCTTTTTTCCCAGACAAGGCTTTGAGTGTCAGTGAGAATCATTGCCACAATACTTCGAATGTCATATGGTGTGAGATCATATGTAGCGAATGTCCCTCTTAATAGCTGTTTGAAGTATTGTGAATTCAGCCCAAAAGTTTGAGCCGCCTTCCCTAAATCCTTGAGTATTTCATGACCCATCCTTTCCCACCTCGGGTTCTGTCCGTGGGCATCATATGTCACTGGCATTGTAAGATCCCCTGAACCCGGGAATAAATGCTTTTCTTTTGCCAACGCTTTTCTGATTCGCTTCCAATCCATCGTCTTCACTGGCTCCTGAAATTCTTCTTCTTCTTCAGGTTCTGTTGGAATTTGCATAAATAATGGTACTGTGGATGTTGTTGGTTCATCACGTCTCATTCTTCGCCTTGAGGTTTTTGGCCTCGCTCCCAAATCCGAAAAGGGAGCTCGAGGATCCTGTTGATGTTTCTTTTTTGTGGTGTCCACTGAATGCAAGAAGCTCTTTGTTGCTTCTGCTGCTGACAGCATCCATATAGGAACCCCTTCTGATGCTGTGATCCTTATAACATTTCCTTCTTGTAGCTGTTCTTCATCTGAGCTTTCATCATCTTCATGAAACCTTGAAGTCGATGGATAATCCCTTTGTTGTGTTGGCATTGTTTTCTTTAAAATGCTTTTCTTTTTATATAATGTTGGAAAAAATTGTTGCATTGTTGCAGTCTCGCCACGAGATGGCGCTGTGGCTCCGCCAATCCAATCCGGCATGGCGTGCACTTCTGTCTTCCAGCCACCAGATGGCGCTGTCACCGGCCTCCCTGTCTCTGGTGACGTAGCGTACTCTACTGCTTCACTTCCTGCCGGTGGCCATGTTGGTCGCCTCCCTGTCTCGGACCGTGTGTTTTCGGCTTTTAATTCAGCTGAAATTGGGGTTTGAACACCAGAACGTCTCTCCTGAGGGGGTGAGTCTTGGACTCCAAGGGTTTTGATCAAGGGCACCAAGTCTGGAGAAGGCGGGGGGCCCCGGGATACGAACTCCCTAGCGCGGCCCCTCCGAGCTGCTCCCTGTGTCTCCCGAACTACTTTCACTGTCTCCATCTTGTTCCACCCCTGAGATATCTCCCCTTTGGTCTGCCCCTGACTCTATCTCCTCCTCCTCCGTCCCCGTGTCTATTTCCCCTTTTGCCGGTACAAGCAGCCTCTCTCCCGCCGGCAGCCGCGTGCGTTCCGCAATCCTGGCGGATCTGCGCATGGGCTCTGATGTCACAACCGCACGCCTCCTACGTCCCCGCATGGCAGCTTTCTGGGGCTGCGCAAATCCCCCTTTTTCGCTGCTTGGGTCAGACGCCCCGGCTTTGGTTTGTGGCTTCCCCGAGCCCTCGCGAATTCCGTCCGCCGCACACGCTTCCGCCCCCCTGCCGGTCGGGGCCGCCACTGCCCCCGGCCCCGAGTCAAGCAAAGCCGCGCGAAAACACGTATCCTCTGTTTTTTCTTCACCTGCGCTCCCCGCCTGCTCCGCTGCAGCCTGGCTTCCCTGCTCCGTTGCTGCGGCATTGCGAGAAAGCGCGCCCCCCGGTCCCCTCTCCCCCCCCTGCTCCCCCCCTTCTGCTCCTGAGTCCTCCATGCTCTCTGGGGTTTTTGGACGTTTTGGGGGTTTCCCGGGGTTTCTGGGTTTTGGGACCGGGTATTTTAATAATATTTCTTGCTCTTTTTCTCCAAGAGCATTTTCCTCTCGGCCTTTTAAGGCCAGAGCTAATTTTTTTTTTTCCTGGAGCCTTGCTCCCCCCCTCTCTCAGAGAGTCCCCCCCCCCGGACGTCTGCTGCGTCTGGGGGTCCTGGAATTTCGTTTGCATAGAAATCCCTTCCAGCATTATTCTTGCAGGAGACAGCAGCTTCAACGCTGTCTCATCTTTTTTAGTAGCTAAGAAATATAAGTGTCTATTTATCTCCTGCCAAAACCCCACTTCAAATAGCAGGCACGTTTCTGCCAGTGGGTAGTTTAGCCTTGCCCATAGCAATAATTGTTTTAATTCTTTCTTTGGAATTCCCTCTGTATACGTTTGTGTCACACCCTGTAGGGCGGACAAAATTTCCCGTTGTTCCTGGGAAAGTGTGCCCCCCATGTTCTTATTTTCAGGCTTTCTTACCAAATCTACTGTCAGAGCAGTCTGGAGGTCTCGGTCTCTGTCCAGCAGATCACGAGAGGTGGTCCCAGGGCGCCTTCTGGTTCCAGTCCGGGCTGTTCTGTTACGAATTGTCTTCGGCAGAAACTGAGAGGTGGATTCCTCAGTGACTGCTGTTTTTTGCAGTCTCTGTTGGCTTTTTGTTTTCTTCTTCTCTCTGGTCTTCAGGGCTTTGAGGGTGCCCCCCCCGAAAGGTTGTGGTGGTTCGAGCCCACCCAGGGACGCCAAATGTCTGGTTTATCTCGGCTGTTTGAGGGGCCTGGAAAGGCCCGGAGTGGCCTTGGGGCAGCCCGCGTATCGAAGGACGAGAAGAGGCTTCAGTTCTTCTTTCGGTTTTTATGTTTATTAATTGTTTATCTAAAAGATGTTCTTTCAGCCCGACAGAGATCTGCTCAGCAGTCAGCCATGGGCACACTGTCTGCCCTCCCGGGCAGCCACGTATCTTTATACCCATTGTTACGTGTACAATATTTATCATTTTTCCCCAATACCATCTATTCTTATAACTCGGTGCACTCTCAGTAATAACCAATCCAAGGGTGCCACCGTGGCCAAAGAAGATGGAGGAGAAGAGGAAGAGGAAGGAGGGCAGGACACACCCCAATTCCTCCATCTTACTCCTCTAAACCCCCCTGTACATAAATCCTAAACCCTGTTTCTCACACTCTAATTAGCTAATCTTTTCGCCATTCACCCCGGTGAAGTCCTCTTGTCTTCCTAAGGGTTTCGTCTCCCGTGTAGGGTCAAAGTCCTGCCACCAGACACTTCTGGCAACATTCCAGGACTCCCGGGCCCCCCAAGGGTGGTCTCAGAGGCCTGGCATCCCAGGACTCAGATCCTGAGATCCCACATTTTAGCTAAGGTGTGCTAAATTAGCAGTTCTCATATAGTGTTTGGCACCCTGCTTCGTCCTTGCACAATGCTTATTCTTCCTTGTTGTATCTATTCAAGGACAGTACATGGTCTATCTTGTTCCAAGGATGGCCCATGGCCTTCAAAGTAACTCTGCAATCTGCAGGCCACGTTGTCCAATTCCTGTAGGAGTATAGCATGCTCAAGTTTTGCCAAGAATTCTTCCACAAGCCCACTTTAAAGTTTTTAAATCTAGGGCAGCCGCTTCCAACATGTCTAGTCTGTCGCTCTCACACCACAGGCTTAAGACTAATAAAGCCCAGTCACCATATTTTTCAAATAGTTTCTTTTAAATAGGAGTCCATATTTGCAGAAGGAGGTCCTCCAGTTTCGAAGCCCCTGCTCCCATGCTGGTGGTGTCTTCCACTTACAAGAATAAAACTAAGAAGAGGGAAAAAAAAGAGGGTCCAGATCGATCACAGCTCTTTACTTCATTCTTTGCAGCTCAAAGGCTGTAGGAAATGCTTCCTGCTTGCCCTGCAGCGCTGGATGCCACTCTTCAGAGCTCAAAGGCTGTGGGCAGCTCTTCTTGGCTGCCCCGTCAGTTTCCCCGCTCTATCAGCAGCAGCTGTTGTGATCACGTCGGTGTCACCAATGGGGTCACAATTTCAGAGACAGTGACTTGACAGTCTGTGTTCATGCAGCAATAGACAGCTTTATAGAGATCTCACTTCCTTATATAGATAAGAAAGCCCATGAGGTTAATCCTCATTGGCTGAGCCAGTTACTACTCAGCTAACCAGCCAATAGCAGCCTGAGTCTCCAACGGCCATGGCCTGCTCCTACTGGTTGAATTACCTAAGTAAGGTAATTATACAATAAATAGTTTATTTAAGTTATGAAGTTGCAATTATTTATACTGTGAGGCCTACAGTCCAGCTGTAGGCCACCACAGAGGAATAACTCAGGAATATGTAATCAGTGTATGTGATAAAACCTCTGCTCACCTGACACTTGGGGCACTCAAATGGAGGAAGGACCCTCCAAGTGATCAGTGCTGCAATAAAGAATGGCTGCTTTCTAATACTCAAAATGTGTTAGAAAGTTTCTATTTTGGTGCATTCAGTATCTGTTCCACAATGCCCCGTAGTTTCACAGTGGCTCCTTGTTTCTGAAGTGTCAGAAAGGCCTCAGTCCCACAAGGCCCCACAATGTCCAAAGAGTCCCCTTAATTCCGTGGGGCCCTGAAGTGCTACAATGGCTCCTTGGCTCCATGAGGCCCTGCAGTGTCACCCTGGGGCAGGAGGCCAGGAGGGATTCGTGCCCCACACACTGCAGCTCCCTGGGCCAGCAGGCACTGACACCTTCTCCCAGGCCAGCCCTGCCGGGCACAGCCAGGGCCGGGCCACACTGCAGCTCCCTGCAAACCACGGCAGGGGCTGCCAGGCCAAAACCCGAGTCACAGACAGTTTGTCACTCTTCCTGGCTGTATTTGACCAAGAAATGTCCCATTGTGGGGTCCCCTTTTCTGCAGTCACTGCAGCACTGGGACCATCCCTGGAGCTCTGAGCGAGAGAAATGGCCAGCGCTGCACCTCTGCACTGACTCGGGGATGGTGGGAAATGCTCTGTGGGGTGGCTGGAACCATGGAAAAAGGGCTATTGGCAGTGCAGAGGGAAACCCAGCTGGGCTGCTGGACTGGGGCAAGACATCTCTGTCTGGGGGAGAAGTTGGCTCTGAAAGTCTCTCCTGTGGATGCTCACGTGCCCAAGAGTTGGGTACTGAAGAGCATCGCAACACCGGACAGGAGGATGGGGCTGCCAGGATTAAAGTGTCTCAGGGGGGTCTGACCTGGCCACACAAGGGTGAGTTATTTCTGGACACCTCAGGTCATCAGGGAAGAGATGCAACCTCCAGATGGGCTCGTGAGCGAGGGGTGGATTTAACTATGGACACCATCTCCAGGTTATCCCCAGCTGTGCAACGTGGGCTGAGATCAAGCAGGGCCAGGCAAGTAAAGCCCCTGTGGTGTTGGGGACAATGGTGGGAATATAAATCTGGGCAGACAAATGGTCTTTGTAGTGGGAGTAAGCAATTGGAGAGCACCATTCCTAAACCACAACAGCCTTGTCAGAGCCAGCGCTGTCCCTGCACTGCCCCAGCTCTGCTGCCCCACAGCTGCTGGATCAGGAAGGGCAGAGCCATGGGGGAGGGAAATGCACAGGGACTCCTCCTGGGAGTGACCTTCCATCCTGATACTCAGACCCCAAGGCAGAAATGCCCATCCTCAGCTGGGAGGTCATCACCAGAGTCTCTGCCATTGTCCCACTTGGTGAATCTTTCACACTGAGATGTTGGTTCTTCCTTTCAGTTTCTTTACTTTTGGGGCTTTTAATGGTTCCTCCATAAACACAGCAATTCATGTCCCTGATATGGCAATTCTTTCCTTTTTAAGGAAATGTTGGGAATTAGGCCAGATTAAAATGCTGGCATGGTGTGCATAGGTACTTGCAGCCCTCTGGAGAAGCAGTTGGGAAATCAGAATCAAAGAATTGTAAAATGGTTTGAGTTAGAAGAGACCTAAAAGAGCCTCTGGTAAAACTCCCCTTCCATTACCCAGGGACACCTTCCCTTGTTCGGGTTGTACAAAGCCCCTGACCTTAAACACTTCTAGGGATGGGGCTTCTATTCTATGGGCAACCAGTGCCAGTGTCCTGCCATCATCATCATAAAATATTTCACCTTACATAAAATCTAAATCTGCCCTCAGTCAGTTTAAAGATACAGTGTATTATTTTGTATTATATTCCCCAGTACAATCTCTGGGCAAAAAGGTACACAGCCATTCCTGGACTTAAATCACATCTCCAAGGCTGAGCACCTTTGAGAGGGCCCCGACATCTCCCAGGATGTGCTTTGGAGACCCCAAGGACTTGATCACGATATGGGAGCTGGAAGTCCTGGGTTCAAAAGTGTGGAGACTGAGGACAGAACAAGAACAGCCTGGAATGACTACAGAGGTGGATTCAAATATAATGGACCTCTCCTTCACAGTGGAAATGAGCCTGAAATAGAAATATTGTCACCAAGTGCAGCTGGGATGACCCAGAATAGGAATGAGGAGAGATGAATTTCCATTTCAGCAGGGCTGTGGCACAACACATCCCCAGAAGGAGCCTTAGTCAGCCCCAGGCTTTGTGTGGGCAGGCAGAGGCAGGCAGGAGGCAGAGCTGTCAGCAAAGGAAGGGCCCAGCCAGGTGGGGCAGCCGGGGGATGCTGACAGCCTGCAGGGACAGAGGCGCAGGGCAGGGACACCGTAGCACAGCCTGGGCTGCACAGGGCACAGGCATGTGCAGCAGCTGCAAGACAGCCCTGCCAGAGCCAACTTGGGCAGCACTTTGGCCATGGCTGCTGGGCCTGGGCCTGAGGCAGGAGCAGGAGACAAGTGACCCTTGCAGGCCTGGGGCCTCATTGCCTCCTTGTCCCTGCTCAGCAGCCTGGCAGGGGGCGCCCCATGCTCCTGCCCTTGCCATTGCACATCCCCACATGCCAGTGCCCATCCCGGGAAGAGCCCTGAGCAAGGAGGGAGGGACAGCATCTGCCTGGCCAGGGGCTGGGGCTCAGGCCTTGGCCCTTTGCATTCCTCAAACACATCCAGCTTTGCTCAGCACCAGAGACACCTTTGCCTTGTTTGTCCCCAGCTGTCATCACTGCCTCCAGTGTTCTGCTCTAACTGGAACCTGGGGACACTTTCCCTGTTGTGTCCATCTGTGGGACTCATTAAAACTTCAAGAAACTTCAGTTTCATTTTAAATTTGAGTTCTTGAGAAGTTTTTTGAACACTCTCTCAGGGACTGAGTCTGATGTAAACAGCCCCAAATCCCCAAGAGGCTTATTAAAGTCCTTGTGCTGTGTCTGTGCTTCTGAGCTTTAAAGGAACAGCTCTTCCCAGGGCCAGCTCCTCTCCCAGCCCAGCAGGGCTGAGGGCTCTTCCTGCAGGCACTGAGGGGACAGGAGCCAGGCAGAGACAGGCTGAAGGCAATCAGGATTGGGAAGACATTGAGCTGAGACCTCACTTGTGGAAACACCTTCACAGCCCTGTGCATGGTGAGTGTGTGGGTGCAGGGCAATGTCCCCTGTGCTCCTGGAGGGATCTCCTGAAGCTGACCTTCACAGGACTGATGTGACTTTAAGGCTGGCTCTACTGCTGTTTCTGTTTGGGGGAGGATTTGCTGCAGAGCGGGGCTGCTCTGGGCACCGTCAGAGGGACAGGGCGGGACGGCTCCTGCTGCCAGGGATGGCTGCAGGCGGTGAAGCTGGGGCTGCAGCCAGGGCTGCTCAGAGCTCCAGCCCATGCCCAGCTCATTTCTGAGGGGACTTGCCATGAGCTCATTCAGAGCAGGAGTTTCCTGCTTGGGTCTCTGCTTTCCTGATTCTCTGCTCCCACTTTACCTGGCTCAGCTTGGTGGAAAGAGAAAATAACCTTTGCAGGGTACATCAGGGCCTGAGACTCCTAAACAATCACCCTGAGGATTCCTGGGCACCTCAGCAAGTGCCTGCACCTGCCCAGCCCTCAGATCCATGCAGCATCACCTTTCCATGGTGGCCAGAATGGGGGAGCTGTTCTTTAATCCCTGCAGGGCCCAGCAGCTGCCGGGCAGGGCTGGCCCAGGGGCTGGGCTGGGCTCTGGAAGCTCTGGCAGGGAAGGAACCTGGGGCCACAGGAGCAGCTGGGGCTGGGACAGCTCCAGCAGCAGAGCTGTGGGCAGGCAGGGAGGGAGGCAGTGCTGAGGGAAGCCCTGCTGCAGGGCAGATGTGGCACCTGCCGGGCCTACCCTGCAGGGCAGACACTGCCCTGAGCAGCACAGCTCTTGTGTCCCCTCGCAGCCAGCACAGCCCTCAGCCCGGGGGCTCGGGGCCCTCAGTCCCTCCTGGGCCGGCAGAGCAGCCCCAGAGATGAAGGGCATCTCTGCGGCCATGTGCCCATTCCCTGCTGACCAGGGCCTGAGGGCCACTGTCCTGCCCTGCTGCTGCCTGGCATGGGATGGGCAGGGCTGGCCAGGGAAAGGCTTTTCCTCAGGCCCGGCTCTCTCTCTCCTTGCCTTGCCCAGGTGCTGCTGGCATTGCTGAGGGGCTCTCTGCAATGGCAGTTCCAGCTGCAGGGCCAGGCCCAGCCCTTGGGCTCCTCCTGTGCAGGCTGAGCACAGCCATGGGGTGTCCCAGCTCCCTGTGCCCGGGCAGCTCTGGGCAGGGCAGCCTGGAGGCTGGCAATGAGCCCACTCTCCTGACTCTGGGAAAGGCAGGAGCCCCTTTGTGTGCCAGGGATCCCTCTGCTCTCAGCAGTGACTCCTGGCTGTCCAGAGTAACACAGGAGTGGATTTCAGAAAGGTGCAAGTCCAGGGAAGCTGGAACAGGAGAGAGGGACAGAGCAGCTCTCCTCAGTCTGCTCTAAGACTCAGACAATCCTCCTGCCTCTCTGTAGTCTCTGTTCTTTCACAGTGCAGCAGAATCTCTCGTTCTGCCTTCTGTTATCCCCATCCCTTCACGCAGGCAGCTCTTCTGCATTAGGGGAACATACTTTATCCAAGTCCCAGCACCAGGACTGGCCGTTGCCCACACTGTTCCCCTGCACTGAGTGGGGGTCAGGGCTGACTCCTAGGTGTCGTGCAGGTCAAGCTCCAACTCCTCACACAACATTGGCCAGCAGCAATCATGGCTCCAGCAACAAATGTTGCTGGAGAATATCTCCTAGACATGGACAGGGGTAGGTGTGTAGTGGGAGGAAGGAGTCCATGAGAAAGGGGTTGATTTTCTGTGAGAAATCTCCCCTCAATCATCACTGTAATTCCTTCTTCAAAAGGTTCCAATCTCCAAAGACAGCAAATGTCCAACAGCAGCTCCATCAGGCACTTCCTCCTGCTGGCATTGGCAGACACGCGGCAGCTGCAGCTCCTGCACTTCTGCCTCTTGCTGGGCATCTCCCTGGCTGCCCTCCTGGGCAACGGCCTCATCATCAGCGCCGTAGCCTGTGGCCACCACCTGCACAAGCCCATGTTCTTCTTCCTGCTCAATCTGGCCCTCAGCGACCTGGGCATGATCTGCACCACTGTCCCCAAAGCCATGCACAGTTCCCTCTGGCACACCAGGGACATCTACTCAGGATGTGCTGCTCAGGTGTTTTTCTTAATTTTCTTTTTGTCAGCAGAGTTTTTCCTCCTGACCATCATGTGCTACGACCACTACGTGTCCATCTGCAAACCCCTGCACTACTGGACCCTCCTGGGCAGCAGAGCTTGTGCCCACATGGCAGCAGCTGCCTGGGTCAGTGCCTTTCTCTATGCTTTCATGCACACAGCCAATACATTTTCCCTGCCTCTGTGCCATGGCAATGCCCTGGGCCAGTTCTTCTGTGAAGTGCCCCAGATCCTCAACCTCTCCTGCTCACACTCCACCTTCAGAAATATTTGGATTTCATTTCTTGGTGTCTGTTTAAGTTTTGGTTGTTTTGTGTTCATTGTTTTCTCCTATGTGCAGATCTTCAGGGCTGTGCTGAGGATCCCCTCTGAGCAGGGACGGCACAAAGCCTTTTCCACCTGCCTCCCTCACCTGGCTGTGGTCTCCCTGTTTCTCAGCACTGGCACATTTGCCCACCTGAAGCTCCCCTCCATTTCCTCCCCATCCCTGGATCTGGCTCTGTCAGTTCTGTACTCGGTGGTGCCTCCAGCCCTGGACTCTCTCTTCTCCCCAGGTGCAGCAGAATCTCTCATTCTGCCTTCTCTTATCCCCATCCCTTCACCCAGGTAGCTCCTCTGCTTTAGCTGAACCTTCTTCATCCAAGTCAAAACACCAGGACTGGCCCCTGCCCTCACTGTTCCCCAGCACTGACTGGGGGTCAGGGCTGACTCTCAGATGTCCTGCAGGCCAAGGTCCAGCTCCTCACACAACATTGGCCAGCAGTAATCAGGGCTCCAGCAACAGAGCTGAAGGAAGATCTCTGAGACATGGAGAGGGGGAGGTGTTTAGTGGCAGGAATGAGTCTATGAGAAAGGGCTTTGCCTTTTCTGTGAGAAATCTCCCCACAATTATCACTGTAATTCCTTCTTCAAAAGGTTCCAATGTCCGGAGACAGCAAATGTCCAACAGCAGCTCCATCAGGCACTTCCTCCTGCTGGCATTGGCAGACACGCGGCAACGGCAGCTCCTGCACTTCTGCCTCTTGCTGGGCATCTCCCTGGCTGCCCTCCTGGGCAACGGCCTCATCATCAGCGCCGTAGCCTGCGGCCACCACCTGCACACACCCATGTTCTTCTTCCTGCTCAACCTGGCCCTCAGCGACCTGGGCATGATCTGCACCACTGTCCCCAAAGCCATGCACAATTCCCTCTGGGACACCAGGGACATCTCCTACTCAGGATGTGCTGCACAGGTGTTTTTCTTTATCTTCTTCCTTGCAACAGAATTTTCCCTCCTGACCGTCATGTGCTACGACCGCTACGTGTCCATCTGCAAACCCCTGCACTACGGGACCCTCCTGGGCAGCAGAGCTTGTGCCCACATGGCAGCAGCTGCCTGGGCCAGTGGCTGTCTCTATGCTCTCATGCAAACAGCCAATACATTTTCCCTGCCCCTATGCCATGGCAATGCGCTGGACCAGTTCTTCTGTGAAATCCCATACATCCTCAAGCTCTCTTGCTCCAAATACTACCTCAGGGAACTTGGTCTCATTGTGGTTGGTGCATCCTTAGGTTTTGGCTGTTTTGTGTTCATTGTTTTCTCCTATGTGCAGATCTTCAGGGCTGTGCTGAGGATCCCCTCTGAGCAGGGACGGCACAAAGCCTTTTCCACCTGCCTCCCTCACCTGGCTGTGGTCTCCCTGTTTGTGAGCACCTCATTTTTTGCCTACCTGAAGCCCCCCTCCATCTCCGTCCCATCCCTGGATCTGGCCCTGTCAGTTCTGTACTCAGTGGTGCCTCCAGCCCTGAACCCACTCATCTACAGCCTCAGGAACCAGGAGCTCAAGGCTGTAGTGTGGTCACTGATGACTGGATGGTTTCAGAAACCTTCAACTGGTTGCCAATTTTTGAAAATCACTTGTATTAAAAGTCATCTTTGATACTTCTTGTCGTTTTCCTTTTTTAATATAGTCCCTAAACAAAAGCCATCGATCCTGAAATGTCTTGTTTTGTTCCTCCACACCTTCGCTGAATCCCTCAGACTGTGCCTATGAGTTGCTATGCTCTTGGTGGGTTTAAATGACTTGAAGAACTTCCAAGCAGACTTTTCACTGGAGATCCCCATTTTGTTCCGTTCTCTGGAGCTGCAGCAGCAATGTCTGTGTGCAGAGCTGGGGCAGATCAGGGCTGGCACAGCAGCTGTGCCCAGCTGCAGCAGCACTTGGTGTTGCCAGTACTGCTGCCGTGGCCCTGCCCCACTGACCTGGTGGCCCTGGTGTTGCTGCAGGGCCTGAGTGCTCTCGGGGCCGGGCACAGCCCTGGGGGTGGCAGTGCCGGGCCTGCAGCAGGGACAGGCCATGGGCACTGCTGGGGCAGCACTGACACCTCAGCCCAGGGCCTGGGGGCTCCAGGCTCCTTGCCCAGGCTCTCTGAAGAACACGCCCAGGCCAATGCTCAGCACAGAAAAGCCCCGTGAGCAGCCCCAGGCTGGCCGTGGGCAGGCTGGGGGCAAACAGCATGGCTGGGGCTCTGCAAGGGCCCTGGGGCAGACGGGAAGGAGCAGCAGAGCAGGGGCTGATCCATCCCTAGTGCGCTGCACAGCCCAGGGCAGCGTCCCAGAGCGTCCTCATGCAGCTGCCAACAACATCCCCCCTCTGCAGCCCTGGCCTCTCCCCCAGCTCACACAGGTGCCCCATCCTTGCAGGCACAGACACGGCAGCACTGGCTCAGCAGCTCCTGTTTGCATTGTACAGAGCAGGGGGAGCACCCCCATGCTGTTGGTGTGGGGACATGAACCTGAGGGAGCACAAATGCCATCAGCCCCTGGGGCCAGCAAGGGCTGGGGGACACCAGGGAAACCACTCAGCTTTGTTGTGGCCTCCGCAGTCTGCCAGAAATTTGTTCCCATGTGCTGGGAGTTTTCTGTCCCACAGCAGATGCTGTTGCTCAGAGCCAGGGCTGCCTGGCAGTCACCCCCAAACTGCCCCAAGCATTTCCTTGGCTTCAGCTTTGCTTTCTTTCCTCCTTCCTATTGCCCATTCCTGTCCCCTCCCCTGCAAACAGCCCATCCCTGTTTGTCCTTTCTTCTCTGGCCCCACTCCCCATTGCAGTTCCTGACTTGGCACCATGGGAATGTCCCTTGGGCAGCAGGATCATCCTACAAGTGCTGCAGGAATTGTCTGCAGGCTCCTGCAGTGCCTGGTGCTGCTCCCTTGCCAGAGGCACCCCAGGCCAGGGGGGCACATCTGGGCTGCTGTGTCTGCCTCTGGGGCTCCCTGTTCTGGGCAGTGAGGAGGGGCTGCAGAGCCTCTGCAGGACTGACATGATGGGCTTTGGGGCTGGCAGGAGAAGCTGAAGGTCCTGGGCTGCTGGAGCTGCTGAAGAGGAGGCCCAGGGTTCCTCCTGCAACTGCTCCAAGGGTGGTTCCAGAGAATCACAGAATCAGCAAGGGTGGAAAAGGCCTTGGAGATCATGAAATCCAACCAGTGCCCTGATATTGCCTTATTTCCCCTGAGCCTCCTCTTCTCCAGGATAAACAATCCCAACTCCCTCAGCCACTCTGAAAAAGACTTGTGTTCCAGAACCCACCCCAGCCTTGTTGCCCTTCTCTGGACACGCTCCAGCCCCTCCATGGCCTTCCTAAATTGGGGGCCCAGAGCTGGACCCAGAGCTGGACACAGCACTCGAAATGTGGCCTCACCAGTGCCGAGTGCATGGCAAGAATCACTGCCCTGCTCCGGCTGGCCACATCATTCCTGTTCTAGGCCTGGGGCCATTGGCCTTCTTGCCCACCTGGGCACACTGCTGCCTCATGTCCAGCCTGCTGTCCATCAGTGCCCCAGGTCCCTTTCTGCCTGGCCGCTGTCCAGCCACTCTGTCCCCAGCCTGTAGCACTGCAGGGGTTGTTGTGGCCAAAGTGCAGGACCCAGCATTTGGTCTTGTTCAACCTCACCTTGCTGGATTTGGGCCCTGGATCCAGCCTGTCCAGGGCCCTCTGCAGAGCCCTCCTACCCTCCAGCAGACCCACACTCACACCCAGCTTGGTGTCGTCTGTAAATTTCCTGATGCTGGACCCAGTCCTCTCATGCAGATCATCAGTGCAGACACTGAAATCCACGCTGGCTGGCTCTGATCCCTCGGCCATCTTGTGGGTGCCCTGTGATGGCACTCAGGGTGATCTGTTCCATCACCTTGCCGGGCACCCAGGTCAGGCTGACAGGCCTGGAGTTGCCCAGCTCCTCCTTCCAGCCCTTCTTGGGGATGGGCTCACATTGGCACCTCCAGTCCTCTGGGACCTCCCTGCTGAGCCAGCACTGATGGTAAATGATGGAGAGCAGCTTGGGGAGCTCATCCACAGCTCCCTCATCCCCCTGGGATGGATCCCATCTGCTCCCAGAGACACCTGTGAGCATCTGAGTGGCTCAGCAGGTCCCCAGCTGCTTCCTCCTGGATTACAGGGGGCTGTGCAGCTCCCTGTGCCCATCCACCATCTCAGGGTACACTTGTTCTGAGGACAACTTCACTTTTTGTTGAAAATTGAGGCTAAGAATGGGTTGGAGTATCACAGCCTTTCCCTTATCTTTAATTACTCTATTCCCCACTGCATCCAACAATGAATAGAGGTTCTCCTTACACTTCCTTTTGCTATTAATTTATTTATGCAAATATTTTTTATTATTTTTCACCAAAGTGTTCAGGTTAACCTCTTATTGACGTTTCACATCTCTGCTTTTCTTTCTGCATGGCCTAACGACATTCTAAAACACACCCTGAGTTGCCAGACCTCCAGACCTTCTTTCCAAAGGTGATGCCCCCTCTTTTTTCTGCTGAGTTCCCATGAAAGCTCCATGCCCAGCCAGGACAGTCATTTTCCTCGCTTGCTCATCGTTTGGCACAGAGGGACAGGCTGCTCCTTCCCCTTAATACTTAGTTTCTTTAAGTGTGTCCATCTTTCCTGGACACCTTTGTTTTTAAAGGCTGTTTTCTCTTTAAAAATCAGTACCTGACTGAGTACTCTCCAAATCTGCATCTCAAGTAGGCCAAGGTCTGCCCTCTCTAATTCCAGTGTAGACATTTTGTTGATTCCACTCCTTCTTTCACAGGATGTTGAAAACTCCATTATTTCATGGCCACTGTGCCCTAGGCAGCCTCCAACCACCACATCTCCCATCAGCCCTTCTCTGTGACCAGCAGGAGACTGAGCTTTGCTTGGGAGTGGGACTGTTACAAAAAATTCAGTAAAATAGAAAAATCCATAATCCCAATGTAGCATTAAGAAGCAGCATTCGTTATTTGTCCAGATGCACGGGGGGATAGCTCCTCCCAAAGCTGTGCATACTGAGTGCTGGAAGGTTTCTGTTTATATTCTGTATTTTGCAAACATATTCATTGATTGTCCTGGACTAAACATACATATGATAATCATTTCCCCAAAATTATTAACATATTTCCCCTCCCTTTTACCCATGGGTTCTTCTGCCTTGGGGGCCTCTCTGGATGTCCCTGGTGCTCGTGGACCCCAATGTTCCAGTGGGCCTGGCTGAGCTGGCAGGACACTGAGGCTGGTGAATTTCAGTTCCCCTTCTCACACAATGGGCATTGTGTGGTTTCCATAGGCCTGGGGTTTTGGACAATCAGCACTGTGTGTGCTCACCTGGTGTAGACAATTTATCATCTGGTGACATGAGGTCATAGAGGGGGTTATGACATCACAGAGTGGGTGACGACATCACAGAGTGGGTTATGTGATGTCATCAAGCAGCTACAGCATCAAAGGCTGTCTCTGTGACATCAAAGAGCTGGCTGTGACATCACAGGGCAGAGGACTGACATCACAGAGAAGACTATGACATCACAGAGTTGGCTATGACATCAGAGATAAACTGTATGGCATTAGATAATGACTTGTGACATCACAGAACCAGCTTTGACATCACAGGGCAGAGGACAGACATCATAGAGCAGACTATGACACCAATGAGTGGACTGTGACATCTGAGATCATCTTTGTGACATTACATATTGGGTTGTCACATCACAGGAGGGCTGTGTGACTTCACAGAGTGGGTTGTGGCATCAAAGCCCAGCTTTGTGACATCAGAGAATAAACTATGATGTCACAGGAGGCCCGTGTGACATCACAGGAGGGCTGTGTGATGTCACGGGGTTGGTTACTCTGCCCCAGCCCCCCCTCACAGTTTCCCCCCAGAAGTCCAAAGTTGTTCATGCCCAGCAGGGTCCCTGTCCCCTGGTATCCCCCTGGCCCACCTGGAGCCACAGCCTCCTCCAAGGATGTTCCACAAGATCAACCCCAAAACCTGTCACAGGGACGAGGAGCTGGGCTGTGTGACCAGGACATCAAGGATGTGGATTATCCACGTCACTGGGGCCTGGTTTGGGGTCCTCAAGGCAAAAAATATGTCTGGCAGCTGGAGGAGGGCCTGGGAAGGGCCTCCAAGGTGGGGCTGGAGCCCTTGGGCTGTGAGCAGAGGCTGAGGGAGCTGGGCTTGTCCAGCGCAGAGAAGGGAAGAATGAGGGGCTCCTCATTCCAGCCTGGCAGTGCCAGCCAGGAGGGGATGGAGAACACAGAGCCAGGCTCTTCACCGGGGGGCATGGGGGGAGACAAAAGCCAATGGGTGGAAGGGGAAAGAGGGGAGATCAGCCAGGACAGGAGGAGATGAAATGAGTCAGGCTGGTTTCAGCATTTCCTCAACACTCAAAGCAGCCTGAGCTCTTTCTCCATCCACCACTGACAGCATTTCAAATCAGGAATTGTTCAGGCTGCTTTGCCCCCAGTCCAGGATGGGCATCCTGATACAAGAACTTCACTGTGTTTTTACCAATCACTTTATCTATCGCAAAACCACATTTTTCTAAAGTTAATTTTAGTATGGAAATCACTTGTGGATGGTGGACTCCTCAGATGCTGCTGGGATGATGCATATACCTCAGGGAAGAGCGTGATTGTTATTGAATTGTGTCCTGTTCAACCATGGTCTGTTGGCCGTGAAGAGAAACTTCCTGTGCCTCTGAGTCCCACCAGTTCCTGACCCCCAAATGACACAAACCTGGTGAGTTCTGGTTCCCACTCCAGTGGTGGCACCTGCACCTCCCTCCATCCCCAGAGAAGAGCTCCCTTGTCCCAGAGAGACCCTGGCAATGCAGGGATGAAGGAAACAGGACAGGCTGTGGGGATCAGGGCCAGGGCACAGCCAGGGATTTGGGGTGGTTGTGAGCCCAGGGCAGGACGTGGCCCTTGGCCTTGGTGAACCTCATCCCATTGTCCTGGGCCCATGGCTCCAGCCTGGCCAGATCCCTCTGCAGAGCTTCCTGCCTTCCAGCACAGCCACACTGCCACCCAGCTTGGGCTCACCTGGGAACTGACTGAGGGTGCCCTTGATGGCCTCGTCCAGATCAGCAATGAAGAGATTTCACTGACCTGGCCCCAATCCTCAGCCCTGGGGACACCCCTGGATGTGACTCCATTTTTTAGCTGCTCTCAGTGCCAGGGGCTGGATGAGGGAAATGGTGGGGAGGGGGTAGGGACAAAGTGAGATTGATTTTCAGCCATGAAGGGTTTGGATTTTCATATCTGTTCAGTCTGCATGAGGAGGGGCTGGAGATCAATATCAACTGGGGATCGCTGATATCAATCTATTAACAGGGAAACTATACAGGACAAAACAATTCTCTCTTCATTGTTTTCAGTATAGTAGATTCACTTTGATTACACTTCTGAAATCTGTCTAATTAAGCACAGAAGAACTGAAGATTTGAATTATTCCCATGGGCTTGTCTTGTTTGGGTGTTTTGAAAAAATCTTAATCAGCTTTTCTCACTGAATCTCTCAACTGAAGAGCTCAAGATAGAAGAGACCTCTGGAAAAGTAAACTTCATCACCAACCTCCAAGGTGCTGATGATCCATTCCCATCACAGCAGGAATAAACAGAAATGGGCAAAGCTTTGTGGCTGCCCCAGCTTTGGGATGGGCCCCGGGCCTGGAGCAGGAGCAGCTCTTGAGGGCCCCAAGGCCGGGGCTCTTGTGCTGCCCTGGGCAGATGGGATGGCAGCAGGGGCTGCAGAGCTCTCAGCATCTCCTGCACAGGAGAGCAGGGCACCCAGGGAGCCTCCTTTCCCTTGGCCAGGCACGTTCCCCCATGCTGGGGCTGAGTCCTGTGGCAGCTGCAGCTGCTGCTGTGCCCTTGCCAGGGGCTGAGGTCGTGGGGCAGTGCCCAGAGCAGCCTGGCCTGAGCAGAGCTGTGGGGCCACAGCCGGCTGGGCTGGGCTGGGGAGAGGCCCTTGGTGCTGCCCAGAGCTCAGGGCAGCTGGCAGAGCTTGCAGGGAGCTGCAATGGGCTCAGAGAGCCTGGCCCAGAAACCATCAGTGTCCATCTCAGCCTGGCTGAGCGTGCAGGGGCCAGGAAGAGCAGCCCAGGGTCTGCAAGTTCTCTGGGTGGGAGCTGAGTTTGTGAGCCCTTGAGCCCTGCCAAGTGCTGGGGCTGCACCTCCAGTTCCGGAGGACAGGGGACAGATGGGAGCAGAGACAAATCATTCCTGCTGCATTCTTTCTTGTGTTTGCTTGTACAGTGACCTGGATGCATATGTAGAGGAGGTGATTTGTGTCAGATAACACTGGTAGAGTGAGAAGAATAAAGTTATTTACCTGAAAATAATATTTCATGCATAATACACAATGAGTAATAAAAGACACATATGATCAGAAGAGCATCTGAATTTTTCAGAGGATGAGAGACTCACTGATATGTCCAGTAGTCAAACCTGTTCAAATACTTTTCTCAGAGCTTCCTTGAGATGAGAGGCGACCAGCAGAGGCCAAGGTCAGCCAGAGCTCTCTGTCCTAGGAGCTTATGTCTGGGGATTCCTCTGCATATAGGAAATTTTTGAGGGGAAGTATCAAATTTGGCCATGGGCGCCTGGAAAGACGGATGATTCTTTTCCATGAGAAGGAAAGCAGAGAGCCTCAGTGCTTCAAGAGCTGATAAGAGGCAGCCCTTAGCATTCCAAGATCAGCTGGACCTGTCAGGTGGCCCCTGGGAGGCCAAACCAGCCAGACCTGTTCCATCTCCCCTTGGTTCCATGAGGCCCTGCAGTGTCAGAATGTTCTCCTTGCTTCGGCAGTGTCACAATGGCCCTGTGCTTCCATGTGGCCCTGCAGGGTCACAGTGGCCCTTTGGTTCCGCTGGGCCCAACAGTGTCACAGTGGTCCTCACAGGAAGGAAACCACGGAGCCCCAGTGTTTCAGGGGCTGATGAACTGCAGTGATCAGAGGCCAAGGACACAGAGATCTGTCTGTCTTGGCAGCTCCGTCTGGGAGCAACCCTTGGTTTTTTAAAATTATCAATGTGGAATCCCAATTTCAGCCACTTCTCCCTGGAGGAGAAGGCCAGTTCTTCTCCACAGAAAGGAATGCACAGAGCCCCTGTGTTTGGAAGGCAGGTGAGAGGCGGCCCTCAGGAGGCCAAGGCCAGCCAGACCTGTCTGTAATGGCAGATTTTGTGAAGGAGCAGTCATTACATATAGGACTTTTGGAGGTGGAATCCCAATTTCAGCCATGGGCACCTTGAGAAGGATGTTTCTTTTCCATAGGAAGGAAAGCACTGAGCCCCAGTGTTTGAGGGCAGGTGAGACCCAGCTCTCAGGAAGCCAAAGGCAGCCAGACTTGTTGGTAATGGCAGCTTTTGTCTGGGAGCAATCCCTGGATATTGGGAAGGTTGGAGGGGGAATCCCATTATCCCATTTTGGCCATGGATGCTTGAATGAGAAGGGCAGTCCTTTTCCATTTGAAGAAAAGCCCAGAGGCCCAGGGTTTCAGGGGTACATGAGAAGAGACCTTTGACATGCCAAGGGCAGTTGCACCAGTCAGGCCAAGCCAACCAGACCTGTTCCCTGTTCCCTTGTTTCCATGGGGCTCTGCAGGGTCATAGTGGGTGGTGTCACATTGGATCCTTGTTTCCATCAGGCCCAGATGTGTCACACTGGTCTCTTGTTTCCATGGGGCTCCAGTGTCACAATGGTCCCTTGTTTCCATGAGGCCTGTCAGTTTCACAGGGGTCTCCTTGGGGCTGCAGTGTCACAATGGACCCTTGGTTCTATGGGGACTCACAATGACAGAAGGGTCTCCTTGGTTCCATGAGGTCCTGCAGAGCCCCTTGATTCAACAAGGCCTCCAAGTGTCATCATGGCCTCCGGGATTCCATGAGGCCGCAAAATGTCCCAATGGACCTTTGGTTCCATGGGGTCCTGCACTGTTCCATGAATCCTCAGTTCCATGGGGAAGTCCGGTGTCACAATGGCCTCCTTGGTTCCAGGGTGCCACACATTGTGACAACTGCCTCTTGGCCTGCCAGACTCCACAGTGTCACAATGGTTCCTTGCTTCCATGAGGCCTTGTAGTGTCCCAGTGGTCTCCATGATCCCATAAGGCCTTGCAGTGTCACAACAGACCAGTGGTTTCATGCAGCCCCACAGTGTCACTATGTTCCCCTTGGCTCCACAAGGCTCTGAAGTGCCACAATGGCCCTTTGGTTCTACAAGGCCTCCAAGTGTAAAAATGACCTCCATGGTTCCATGAGGCCCTGCTGTGTCATAATGGACTTTTGGTTCCATGATGCACCAGAGACACCTTGGCCTTGTTTGTCCCCAGCTGTCATCACAGCCTCCAGTGTTCTGCTCTAACTGGAACCTGGGGACACTTTCTCAGTCGTGTTCCTCAGTGGGACCCATTAAAACTTTAAGAAAATTTGGAGTTTTAATTTAACTTTCAGTTCTTGAGAAGTTTTTTGAAGACACTCTCAGGGACTGAGGCTGATGTAAACAACACCAAAGCCCTGAGAGGATCATTAAAGTTTTCCTGGTCCAGTTATGGAGAAAGATTTCAAGGACCTTGTAAGAAATACACATTCCTATTTTAAAGGATGTATTTTATTTTATTTCTCTTTAGAGCAGAGGTGATTGCAGCATTCTCTGATTGATATTTACCCAGGGTCTCTCCTCAGCAGCTCTGGCCTTCTTACAGAAGCTGTGCCTTGAGCTCTGACCCAGTGTGGACAACCTTGCTCCACATTGCCCAGCCCCATCCTGTCTGTCCTCACTCCCCTGGGACCTGCTGTGCTTGCAGAGCTGGCTGCACTCAGCCTGTGATAAATAGGTATGATTTGTGCTGATAAAAATTGAAACAGTAATCAATATTGATAAAGTAATTATTATTTGAGAATAATAAAACGGTTAATAGTTAAAAGTTGTAATGCCAAAGAAGAGAGGGAAAGAAGGGGCTCCACCAACCCCCCTTCCCAGCAGATGTTCTCAAGGGCCACAGGAAAGAAGCTGAAGATACAGTTGCTAAAAATGACCAAGAACCTGGTTGGGTCCAAGAAAATGCTAATTATAAGGGACTTATTGGTGTGATATGTAGATGCAATGATACGTTAGTCTTGGCTTACATTGTACTGGCTTGGTGTACATGTGTAACCCAAAGGTGAATTAAAGGACAATGAAGAAGACTACAGGGCCTTCATCAGTGACGACCCCCAAAGACTTGTGCGACCACCAAACCGAGTGGTGGCGCATGTGTGGTGAAGGTGGTAATGAAGGCGGAGACAGAAAAGTGACGAACCGAAAATAGGAGAAAATGGCATTTGCACATGGCATATAAGGGGTGACTTTTACTTGGCAAGCTTGTATGTGAAGTGGCAAGGGTCAAGAACCCTGCACTCTGTACCCCGCGGTTGTTTTTGCTTATGCGCCTTTATTTGAACCAAATTATCCCTTATTTATATATTTTCTAAACTATTCAATTAAAACTGTTGCTACCTTAAATATTGTTTGGTTTTTTAAATGGGATAATTGGGCAAACATAACAATTTTGGTGCCGATACCCGGGAACTCTTTTAACTCCGGGGAGGTGGATAGCTTCTGTGAAGGAGCTCCCCACCAGACTTTTAAGTGGTCCCAAGGCTAGGCCACTCTCCCTTGGGAAAAGAGAGTTCTTTTTACAATAACGCATAAGCAAATTAGTTATTGGAAGCGCGCAGGAGAGGCTCCCATCAGAGTGCCGGCTTGTAGGAGAGAGAGTTCCCATAGAAAACTGCTTTGTGCATGAAGACCCTCGTGAGTAAAGGAGGCTGTGAGTATTACGGGGTTTTGGGTCGGGGGGCGGCTGTATGTGTGTGTGAGTGTGTGTGGAGTGTCTGAGACGGGGGCTGGGCAGTCCCAGACCCCCAAAGCAAGTGGGACCTCCCAGTACCGCGTTTTCGCGTTCTCCGTGAGGAGACCGGCCGGGAAAGGAAGGAAGCGAAAGAAATGTGAATGAGTGGGGACCCCGGGAGGGTTTGACCCAGGGGGAAGGAGGGGATCCCTGGTCCAGGCACCTATGGGAAGGTCCTTGGGCAGGAGGGATTGACTCAATAGGGAGACTGAGAGAGTGAATGAATAGGTTCAATTTCCTTGGAGGGGTTGGTAGCAGGCAATTTAGTATGTGATTAGATGGTGAGAGGACGGGGCTAATAGATTGAGAAAGAGGGAGAGAGGAGTGGAACAAGTAGATTGCAGAGGGAGACATAGGAGTGGAACAGGCAGATTGAAAAGGCAGTGTGACAGAGTAGTAAGTGAGGAGTTGAGCCACAGAGTGAGTGTGGGAAACTAAGTCTCTCCTGGTATCGGGGATTTCTTAGTTTGTTGCCGCCAGAAATGGGTCAGGGAAAGAGTAAGTTCCTTGACTCAGGGGCTGCGGATTGTGTGAAAAATTCGCAGTGGTTTGAGGTATCTGGGAACCGTGAGGGGGGTTCTCAGAGGGGGAGCATTCCTCAGGACAGCCCACTGGGGATGTTAATGCAGTTTTGGGATGAATGGGAATCCCGAAGGGAAGAAAATCAAGAAATTCAGAGGGCAGTGCCTAAAAGACATAATATAAGAAAAATTTTGAGTAAGCATCAGAAAAAATATGAGTCACCGGCAGAATAGTTAAAAAGATTAAAAAGAGATTTGCAATTATATTCAGGTATCAATATTAATACTGCAGTAGGGCAGGTTCTGTTAAAAATTCAGTTTGTGACCAGATCTTGCAGTGACATTAGGAAAAAGCTGGAAAAATTAGAAGATTGGCAGGACAGGGGACTGCAAGAGTTACTGAGAGAAGCACAAAGGGTGTTTGTAAAGAGAAATAAGAAAAAGCAGAAAGCAGATGCCAGAATTTTGGTGGCAGCAGTTCAGGAAATGCAGGCAGCTTTGAATACAGAAAAATCTGCAGGGAAAAACAAGCAGTAGATGTCAGGATCTATTTTTAGGAACAAAAGACCTGTGCATATTTCCCGCCACAAGAAGAGACACTTAAAAAAATCTTGCCCCACTTTGAAGGGTGCGGGACCCACCTGTTTTTATTGTCATAAAAAGGGGCACCTGCAAAAAAAATTGCAGAGAGAAACAGCAAGATGAGAAAACTTCTCAGGAGAATCAGAGAGGGCAAGAGCTTTGTTTAACGAAGAGGACCGAATTACACCCAGAAGAGGCCTTGATAATAAAGCAAAGAGTAGGTCCTCAGAGTGAAGAAGTCGTATTTTTAGTCAATACAGGAGTTTCTCAGTCGACAGTAACAAAATTACCCCAGGGATGTGAGATAAGCAGTGAGCGAGTTTCAGTAATCAAAATTACAAGAGAGGCTTTCCCTGTTCCTGTAATAAAAGGAGTGCAAATTGAAACAGATGACAAATTTAGAGTAAATGATTTATTGTTGATACCAGAGGCTGAGAATAATATGTTAAGCAGAGATTTAATAATAGCCTTAAATTTACAGATAAAACCCTATGAAAGAAAACTTAAAATTTATTCTTTAACTGAAGAAGATAATCTAGAAATTAATGACACAAGTTGGCATTCAGGTGAAGTGGGAAAAGTTTAGGGTAAAGGAGTCTGGTCCCCTTAGTCCCTCCTGGTTAGCACAGGCCTGTGAATTTTATGCATTATTTCATACATTATTAATACTAAAAAGGCAAGAAGGGACTATTTATACAGACTCCAAATATGCTTTTAGTGTAGTACATGCTTTTGGAAAAATTTGGAAGGAAAGGGGACTTATAAACAGTCAAAGGAAAGGGTTAATACATGGGGGATTGATAATTTAGATACTTGAAGCTTTAAAAGGCTCAAAGAAAATAACAGTAGTTTATGTAAAGGAACACCAGAGAGGGAGGGATATGAGAGTCAGAGAAATAATTTGGCTGATAAAGAAACAAAAAGAGCGACCTTAAAAAAGGGAGATACTAAAATCATGACCTTATTAAAAAAAAAAAAAAATAGAAATTCAGCAGGAGACACTTTCCCTTCCACTAACAGAATTGACAGCTATAAGGAAATTAAGAGCAACATTTAAGGAGGGAAAGTGAGTTTTTCCTGATGGGAGGGTTATGATGCCAAAAACCAGTGACACATTAGATTTTAGATAACTTGCATAGACAGACACACTGGGAAACAAGGGCCTTTTGTGATCACTTTTTAAAATTTTATGGGTGTATAAGGATATTTGAAATTAGAAAATAAATTACCCAGGGGTGTCTTACCTGTTAAAAGGTAAATGAGAAGGTGTTAAGAAGCCCTCCCTTTGGAGGATGCAAAACAGCCTACAGGCTATTTGAAAAGATCCAGGTTGATTTTATAGAATTGCTTAAAGTGGGTCGGTGGAAATATTTGTTAGTTATAATAGATCAATTAACTCAGTGGGTTAAAGCATTTCCAGCAGCTTGGGCTACAGTTCAAACAGTGGCTAAAATATTGCTGGAACATGAAATTCCAAGAATGTGATAATATGGTGGAATTTAGGTTGATTTATATTAACCTTGATTTATTAAGGAGGAACTAAGCATCCCGGAGTGGCTACGGACCGCAATTCCCTTGAGCTCAGAGGCAGAAGAATGCTGGTGGAAATAAAAAATAAAAAGACTTTTTGAATCGGTGGGAACAGCCTAAAAAGTTCGAAGATCTCCTCCAGGATCACCACCAGCAACATTATTAGAACTGATTACAGAACTGCAATTCCAGAAACTGAGATTGATAACACCTGTTGTTAAAAGAGCTCAGAGACAAGTCAAATGTTGGGAGTGCAGTAACATGGTTTAGGGTGTCACCCATGGATATGTATTGTTTGCACACTTTGCTTTGACTCATGGTGTAGAGTACTTTGAAGAGAAGAAAAGTAGACAATTGATTTGCTTGCTTTGCTATGGTTATGTATTTAGTCAGCTAATTATTGAATGCATTGCTAGTGATATTTTTTTTAATACCCTTGAGACTGGGAGACGGGATCCTTCCAGGAGCAATGGGATTAATAGGGAACTTAGATCAATTGGTTCTTGCTATATTGTCTGTAGCACAAATAAGAGAACGAGCAGCTCATAATAGTATAGACGAGTGTTTCAAAATTGGTAGTTGTTGTGGAGAAGAAGTCTATATATCACATCATAGGTGCATTCTAGGAGCACATTGGCACCCCGAGTGTGCCTATTGGAGGCAGCAATTTAATAAACTCCCTGCCGTGGAAGCAGAAAATAATTAGAAAAATCTTATTGTGGTTGGCACATCCCTGAAATTTTGGAAAATACAGGTTTATGGTATTCTGGCCTAACCTTTTCCCTGTTCTTTTAGTTAAATTATTTTTCATTTTAATTATTTCCTTTTAACCAGCTAGAACTGGGAAATGGCATTTAAAAGGAGACAAGCAAACTCTGTGGGACTATGGGTGCCAAGGAAACTAAAAGCACCAGTGACTAGATCCCAGGATATTACCTTTGCTACTGAGAAGACTGGCATCTCGGCCCTTGGTTGCAACCCAAGGGGCCTTGAGAAAGGTAGAAAGGCAGATTTCCTGAGGATTATTTCCACAGTAATCATTCTAGTACCCTTGGCAGTTGGCCAAAGCCAGAGAGCCACACTGGACAGAGTTTCGGCAATGAAAAAGCAAACAGGGCAAAAACCAAGTCCCAGCAGTTTCAACATTTGTGACTATTGCAATCACTCTGTGTGGATTAAGGACAAGATGGAATCTGTGTTTGTAACACACCTGTATGTTAGTTCTGTCTGCTACAATCGCAGCAGTGTTATAGATGTTTGTATTAAGGAAGGAAAGATGTATTGGGTAGAGAAAAATTTGGGATATAATGGATGAGCTTCTTATCCCCATGGTGATCAAATTTGTCCTCAATATGAAAGATTTGTTTGTTTTGAAAAAGATGATAATGGAAAGGATCCAAGTCTAGGCATGGGAAATCAGGCACTAACAGAAAAATTGAAAGAGAAAATAAAACAAGAAAAAGAAACAAAGGGAAATAGAGGAAAGAACAGGAAAAAAGGAGTCAACAGAATTGGCTGAATTGTATAAACAGCTAAAACAGTACTACAAAGATTGGGATTTGCCAGCCTCGAATAAGAATCTGTTTGTGAGATTGATGCAAGAGATTGCTACAGAATTGGAATTATCCAAATGTTGGATTTGTGGAGGTCTAAAATTGGCTGAAAGATGGCCATGGAAAGGTAAGAGCTTAGCTCCAGAGCAATTTTTAAAGTGGAACCACACACAAATTTCTGAAACATTGAAGAGACCTGAAGGATGGATTTTAAGCCATCAAGTAATTGGAATCATTTGTATAACTCGAGAAGGAAACAAATTTAATAAAATAGTAGGACAAACTCCTTGTAAATCCACACTGGTGATTATTATGGATAATTGTTTAAAAATTTGGCGACCAGAAAACCCTGCTAGATATTGGGGACCAATAAAAGAAATAAATTGTGAATGAGATGAACAGATGAATTTATGCTGGTACAAAAGTCCTGGAGCTAACCCTTACCAATCCATCGACAGCCTGAGGTCTTATTGGGAACAACTGGAGAAAACTGATAAGAAATGGAAAGCCTCAGATAGGATATATTGGATTTGTGGGCAACGAGCATACAGTGAGTTACCTCAAAAATGGGGAGGAGAGTACTTTGGGGAGAATACAACCCTCCTTCTTTGTTCTACTGAGGTCTAGGAGCAATGTGATAGGAACTCCACTGTATGAAACGCTGCAGTGGAATAAAAGAGATTTTAATTTAAATTTTCCAACAGCAAGAGGGAATCAAAAATAGAGGGAAGGACGAATGGCCTGCAGAACAAATTATAGCAAATTATGACCCAGCAACATGGGCTCAGGATGGGTCATGGGGATATAGGACCCCAGTTTATCTGTTGAATCGATTAATAAGGCTCCAAGCAGTAGTGGAGGTGGTGTCAAATCACACCTCTGGTGCCTTAAAAATGTTGGCCAGGCAATATACACAAATGTGGGCGTTTGTGTACTGAAACAGGATAGCCCTACACTATCTGTTAGCAGAAAAAGGAGGAGTTTGTGGAAGATTTAATGAACTTGAGTGCTGTGTAAAAATTGATATATATGGGGAAACTATTACTGAACTTGTAGAGAAAATTAAAAGAGTGGCTCATGTGCCGGTACAGAAGTAGAATTCAATCTTAAAAACAAATTGGTGGGATAACCTCTTTGGAAGTGTTTGGAGGAAAAAGTTAGAGTTCATGTTGTTATGCTCAATTCTGGGACTTCTGTGTGTTTTTAGGTTAATTCATTCAGTGATTCAGGAGATGCAGATTAAAACAATGTCTCTACATTCAGAATCAGCAGAAAAAGGAAAACCAAGATCTATAATGGTATTAAAAGCTAAATCAACCCCTGTTAAAGAACAAGGACTTAAAAAGATTGAAATAGACCAGGAAATGCTAACTAAACTTGAAAGAGAGTGTGAAAGACACGAAGCGGTAATAGAAATGCTAGAAAAGTTTGAAGCTGAAAAGAGATAACGAGAAAACCAAAATTTTGAAAAATATAAAAGATATCAAGGTACAGCTTTTTAAATACAGCACGAATCATAATGATCAAAAAGAGAAATGGGGGATTTGTGATAAATAGGTATGATTTGTGCTGATAAAAATTGAAACAGTAATCAATATTGATATAGTAATTAATATTTGAGAATAATAAAACAGTTAATAGTTAAGAGTTGTATTACCAAAGAAGAGAGGGAAAGGAAGGGCTCCACCCACCCCCCCTTCCCAGAAGATGTTTTCACGGACCACAGGAACGAAGCTGAAGATACAGTTGCTAAAAATGACCAAGAACCTGGTTGGGTCCAAGAAATGCTAATTATAAGGGATTTATTGCCTTCATCTGTAGATGCAATGATATGTTAGTCTTGGCTTACATTGTACTGGCTTGGGGCACATGTGTAACCCAAAGGTGAATTAAAGGACAACGAAGAAGACCACAGAGCCTTCATCAGTGATGACCCCCAAAGACTTGTGCGACCACCAAACCGAGTGGTGGCGCATGCGTGGTAAAGGTGGTAATGAAGGTGTCGTGGGGTGACAGCCAGCCTTTATCCCAATATCGTGTGTTGTGCCTGGCAGCTGTGCCTTTTCCCTGCCCCCGGCCATCTGCGGCGGGGCGGGGAAGAGAGGAGGGAGTGTGTGACCAGGCACTTTCGCTTTTGGCTGCTTGGCTTGGCTAGCCGCTTGCTTGCTTGCTTTCTGCTTTTTGCGCTGTTTTGTTCTTTTCCTTTTCTTTTGTTCCCTTTTTCTTACCCTCCCCTGAAGATACTGGACCGGCTCCAGACCTGACCTGAGAGCTCCAGGACACCCGGAGCCTGCGACAGAAGCTCAGCGCCCTCACAACACATTCTGGTCTCTTTTCTTTTCTTGTGTTGGGGAGTGTTCTTTTGTTACTTGTAAATAAATAGGTTTTGTTTTCCACTTTGCTCCTCTGAGAAATTCCTTCCCGAACCCGGTGTTGGGGGAGGGGTGGTTGGAGGTTTGTTTTGTTTTGGGGGGCTCCCTTTTGGAGATTTCCCCTAATTTGTCATAAACCAGGACAATATATTTTTGGTGTGTTGGCCGGGAAACGGAGGCCAAAAACAGTGGAAAAAAAACCCTATAACAATAATATTTTGCTTTTGGTTTTTTGGTGGGCATATTGGTGATTCATAATGTCATTTGGAGTGGAAGCTTGCCGGTTTTTCTGGTCCCTAGGGGTTTTTGAAGTTTTAATACCTTTGTGGTCCCTAGGGTTATTTCCTTACCCAAAAATAGCTCTGGTGTTGTCCCTAATAAGTACCTTTTTTAAGCGGGGGGCACTAACCAGAGTAATCATTGTGCTGGCCTTATGTGTGATGATGTGTCGGATAAAAATGCTGGACTTTATTTCAGGAATGTATGCATTGTTGTCATGGCTGTGTAGTCAGTTTGTTTGGAGAGAAGAAGAGGAAGGGGCTTTTCAGCCTTTGTCTTCCTTCTTCTCCTACAAATTGTTTGACATCTCTATTAGAAAATATTGAATTTCCCCTGAGTTTGAAAGAAACCATCTTTCTGGCATTTAATTTATTAAGCCTTTTCTATACTGTCTGGAGTGTATATAAAATGAAAGCTGAGATTTCTAGAGGGGTTAGGGAGAGACTCCTGATTCAGGAGTAAAACAAAGCAGGAAAAATCTTGACTGGAGTGGGAAATGGCAGGATATGGGCCAGACTTTAAAGGAATTTTCTGATCCTATAGACTGGGACTTTCCATCTGATCAGATTCAGAATCCAGTCGAGGTGGCAAAGTATTTGAGGGAGAAATGCCATGGTAATACTAAGAAAGGATTACTGCAGTGAGCTGGGCCTTGGCGTTTGTTTACCGTACTCTGCTAGATACTGTGGAGCAGCAGATAGCAGAAAGGGAACAGGGAGATAAGTTAGTTACTATCCCAGTGACCCAGGCTGCAGCTAACATCCCAGGCTCCAGGCTAGTAGCTGAATCAGACAATAGGCCCCAAACCATGGCTGTTGCAGCTAATACAAGAGGTGGAAAGTGTAAAGGCAAGACCGATCGAAAGGTGGAGGATGATGAGGATGATGTGACCGATCGAAAGGTGGAGGATGATGAGGATGATGCAACCGATTGAAAGGTGAAGGATGATGACGATGATGCAGGAGAAGGACCCTCACCAAAATCAGAGGACACATCAAGGGGCACAGAATCTGGAGCTAATATTGACTCCTTTTCTCTGAAGGACCTCAGAGGCCTAAGAAAGGATTACAGATGACAACCTGACGAATCTATAATTAGTTGGTTAGTCCGCCTTTGGGATGCTGCAGGGGAGGTTACGATTTTGGATGGTACTGAAGCGAGGCATTTGGGATCCCTGTCACATGATCCTGCCATCGATCAAGGTATGATGAGGGGGGCTAACCCTCACAGCCTCTGGGAACGGGTCCTAAGAAGCGTAGCAGAACGATACCTGTGTACGGATGATCTCTATATGCAGCAGACATGGTGGAAGACCATAGAACAGGGGATCCAATGCCTGAGAGAGATGGCGGTGGCAGAGCTCATTTTCTCAGATGACACAACAACTAGGAATCCGGACCTGGTACCATGCACTCCTGTAATGTGGAGGAAACTTGTGCGACTTGGGCCACCTGAATACGCTTCTGCCCTAGCAATAATGAAGCGAGATGATACATATGAGACTGTGCTCGATATGGCAAAGAAGCTTCGAGCGTACGCAGATGCTTTGCATGGCCCAACTCGTGCCAGAATTGCAGCAGTGGAAACCCAACTGCAGAAACTAGAGGACAAAATAGAGGAGAATCATAAGAAACTCCAGGAAGAGATTAAGGAGGACCTTATTCAAATCTCAGCTGTACAAATTAGAGGCCCTGGTGTCCAATGCTGGCGCTGCTTTGATGGGGAGAGAAGGTACATCCCATGGGCTGAGTTATGGTTTTTTCTGCGTGAGTCTGGAGAAGACATGAGGAGATGGGATGGAAAACCCACCGCTGCTTTGGCGCAACAGGTGCATGATTTGAAGAAAAGAGAAAGTATAACCAAAAAGATAGCAGCTCCGGTCGCTCGTAGCCGAGATGTTAAGTATGATGATGACGATGACATGTCCGATCCCCTTGAAGGAACTTCTAAGGCATATGCCCAAGGAAAGAAGGACAATCTGGCTTAGAGGGGCCCTGCCTCCAGCCAGGAAGAGGCACGGGAGAACCGGGTTGTTTGGAAGGTGTGGATCAGATGGCCTGGCACATCAGAGCCACAAGACTATGAAGCATTGGTTGACACTGGATCACAATGTACCTTAATGCCATCGGAACACGTGGGGACAGAACCTGTTTCCATTGCTGGAGTGACGGGGGGATCACAACAGTTGACTTTGTTGGAAGCTGAGGTGAGCTTGACTGGGAAGGAGTGGCAGGAACATCCGATTGTGACTGGTCCAGAGGCTCCGTGTATTTTGGGCATAGACTTCCTCCGGAATGGCTATTACAAAGATCCTAAGGGATTCAGGTGGGCTTTTGGAATAGCTGCAGTGGAGATAGAGGGTATTAAACAATTGAATACCTTGTCTGGACTATCAGAGAACCCATCTGCACTAGGACTCTTGAAGGTAGAGGAGCAGCGAGTGCCAATTGCCACCTCAACAGTGCACCGCCGACAGTACCAGACGAATCGAGATGACGTGATCCCCATCCACAAGATGATCCGAGAGCTGGAGAGCCAAGGGGTGGTCAGTAAAACCCACTCACCCTTTAACAGCCCTATCTGGCTCGTGCGAAAATCTGACGGAGAATGGAGATTGACTGTGGACTATCGTGCCTTGAATGAAGTGACTCCACCACTGAGTGCGGCTGTACTGGACATACTGGAACTGCAGTACGAGCTGGAGTCCAAGGCAGCAAAGTGGTACGCGACCATTGATATAGCTAACGCGTTTTTCTCCATCCCTCTGGCAGCAGAATGCAGGCCTCAGTTTGCTTTTACATGGAGGGGAGTGCAGTATACCTGGAACCGATTGCCCCAGGGGTGGAAACACAGTCCTAACATCTGTCATGGACTGATCCAGGCTGCACTAGAAGAGGGTGAGGCTCCAGAACATTTACAATATATTGATGATATCATTGTTCGGGGGAACACGGCAATAGAAGTGTTCGAGAAAGGAGAGAAGATAATTCATATTCTCCTGGAAGCCGGATTTGCCATTAAGAAGAGCAAAGTCAAGGGACCTGCCCGAGAAATTCAGTTCTTGGGGGTGAAGTGGCAAGATGGACGGCGTCAGATTCCTGCAGATGTTATTAACAAAATCACTGCTATGTCCCCACCAACTGATAAGAAGGAAACACAAGCTTTCTTAGGTGCTATAGGTTTCTGGAGGATGCACATCCCTGAGTATAGTCAGATTGTGAGACCCCTTTGTCTGGTTACCCGCAAGAAGAACGACTTCCATTGGGGCCCTGAGCAGCAGCAAGCTTTCGTCCAGATCAAGCAGGAGATCGCTCATGCTGTAGCCCTTGGTCCAGTCAGGACGGGACCAGATGTGAAGAACGTGCTCTACTCTGCAGCCGGGAGCCATGGTCTGTCCTGGAGCCTTTGGCAAAAGCTACCTGGCAAGACCCGAGGCTGACCATTGGGATTGTGGAGTCGGAGCTACAGGGGGTCTGAAGATAACTATACTCCAACAGAAAAGGAAATCTTGGCCGCCTGTGAAGGAGTCCAAGCCGCCTCGGAGGTGATTGGTACAGAGGCACAACTCCTTCTGGCACCCCGACTACCGGTGCTGGGATGGATGTTCAGAGGAAAGGTTCCCTCTACCCACCATGCCACCAGTGCTACTTGGAGTAAGTGGATTGCCCTCATTACGCAGCGCGCTCGAATTGGGAAGTTAAATCGCCCTGGGATTCTAGAAATAATTACAAATTGGCCCGAAGGTGAAAACTTTAGTGTCGCAGATGAGGAACAAGAGCCAGTGACCCGGGTTGAGGAAGCTCCGCCATACAATCAGTTGCCAGTAGAAGAAACACGTTACGCTCTATTCACTGATGGTTCTTGTCGCGTCATAGGGATGAAACGGAGGTGGAAAGCAGCTGTATGGAGTCCCACTCAACGGGTTGCAGAGGCTACTGAAGGAGAGGGTGAATCCAGTCAATTTGCTGAAATCAAAGCTATTCAACTGGCCCTAGGTATTGCAGAGAGAGAGAAGTGGCCAAGGCTCTATTTGTATACCGATTCTTGGATGGCAGTCAACGCTCTATGGGGATGGCTGAAGAGATGGAAAGAGGCTAACTGGCAGCGCAGAGGAAAGCCAATTTGGGCTGCGGAAGAGTGGAAAGATATCGCTACTCGGTTAGAGAAGTTACCTGTGAAGGTTCGCCATGTAGATGCCCATGTCCCCAGAAGTAGAGCTAATGAAGAGCAGCAAAACAACCAGCAAGTACATCAGGCTGCAAAGATAGGGGAGTTGAAGATAGATCTCGACTGGGAGCATAAGGGAGAGTTATTCTTAGCACGATGGGCTCATGATGCCTCAGGCCACCAGGGTAGAGATGCCACCTATAAGTGGGCACGAGACCGAGGGGTGGATCTAACCATGGACAGTATTTCTCAGGTTATTCGTGACTGTGAGACGTGCGCTGCCATCAAGCAGGCCAAGCGAGTGAAGCCCCTCTGGTATGGGGGGCAGTGGTCTAAGTACAAATACGGGGAGGCCTGGCAGATTGATTACATCACACTGCCTCAAACCCGCCAGGGCAAGCGCTATGTACTAACCATGGTAGAAGCCACCACAGGATGGTTGGAAACCTACCCTGTGTCTCATGCTACAGCCCGTAACACTATCTTGGGCCTTGAAAAGCAGGTCCTTTGGAGGCACGGTACTCCCGAGAGAACTGAGTCGGATAATGAAACTCATTTTAAAAACAATCTTATTAATACTTGGGCTAGGGAACATGGCATCGAGTGGGTATACCATATCCCCTATCATGCACCAGCTGCAGGGAAAGTGGAAAGGTACAATGGATTGTTTAAAACCACATTAAAAGCATTGGGCGGGGGGTCTTTAAAAAACTGGGAGCAGCATTTGGCAAAGGCTACCTGGTTAGTTAACACTCGAGGTTCCACCAACTGAGCGGGTCCTGCTCAGTCTGAGCTCCTTAATATAGTAGATGGGGATAAAGCCCCAGTGGCCCATGTCAGAGGTTTGTTGGGAAAGACAGTATGGATCAACCCTGCCTCGAGTACAGACAAACCCATCCGTGGGATTGTCTTTGCTCAAGGACCAGGTTATACATGGTGGATAATGCAGAAAGATGGAACAACACGGTGTGTACCTCAGGGAGACCTGATTGTGGGATGACACTCATATATGAATGTCATTGTTTGTTGAATGTGAGACAGAAGGAAACTCTAAGTGTCAAAGGTCTGAGCAAGTAAGATGAAAGGAATGCGTAAGTGTCAAAGGTGTGAGTAAGTGAAATGAAAGTTTTTTATTGTATGTTCACGATATGGGATAAGGGGTGGAGTGTCGTGGGGTGACAGCCTTTATCCCAAAATCGCGTGTTGTGTCTGGCAGCTGTGCCTCCCCGCCCCCCCCCCCATTCCCCCGGCCGACTTGCTGCGGCGGGGCGGGGAAGAGAGGAGGGAGTGTGTGAGCAGGCACTTTCGCTTTTGGCTGCTTGGCTTGGCTAGCCGCTTGCTTGCTTGCTTTCTGCTTTTTGCGCTGTTTTGTTCTTTTCCTTTTCTTTTGTTCCCTTTTTCTTACCCTCCCCTGAAGATACTGGACCGGCTCCAGACCTGACCTGAGAGCTCCAGGACACCTGGAGCCTGCGAGAGAAGCTCAGCGCCCTTCACAACACAGTCTGGTCTCTTTTCTTTTCTTGTGTTGGGGAGTGTTCTTTTGTTACTTGTAAATAAATAGGTTTTGTTTTCCACTTTGCTCCTCTGAGAAATTCCTTCCTGAACCGGGTGTTGGGGGAGGGGTGGTTGGAGGTTTGTTTTGTTTTGGGGGGCTCCCTTTTGGAGATTTCTCCTAATTTGTCCTAAACCAGGAAAGAAGGCGGAGACAGAAAAGTTACGAACCGAAAATAGGAGGAGATGGCATTGACACATGGCATATAAGGGGTGATTTTCACTTGCCAAGCTTGTACGTGAAGTGGCAAGGGTCAAGAACCCTGCACTCCGTACCCCACGGTTGTTTTTGCTTATGCGCTATTATTTGAACCAAATTATCCTTTGTTTATATATATTTCAAACTATCCAATTAGAAATTGTTACTACTTTTAATATTGTTTGGCCTTTTTAAGATGGGATAATTGGGCAAACATAACAGAAATTAAACAAAGGTGAAGCCAAATAAATGCTCAGGGCAGTTTGGGGGTGGCTGCCAGGCAGCCCTGGCTCTGAGCAACAGCGTCTGCAGTGGGACAGGAAACTCCCAGCACATGGGAACAAACTTTCTGGCTGACTGCAGAGGCCAGGACAAACCTGAGTGGTTTCCCTGGTGTCCCCCAGCCCTTGCTGACCCCAGGGGCTGATGGCATTTGTGCTCCCTCAGGTTCATGTCCCCACACCAACAGCATGGGGGTGCTCCCCCGCTCTGTGCAATGCAAACAGGGGCTGCTGAGCCAGGGCTGCCGTGTCTGTGCCTGCAAGGATGGGGCACCTGTGTGAGCTGGGGGAGAGGCCAGGGCTGCAGAGGGGGGATGTTGTTGGCAGCTCCATGAGGACGTTCTGGGACGCTGCCCTGGGCTGTGCAGCGCACTGGGGATGGATCAGCCCCTGCTCTGCTGCTCCTTCCCGTCTGCCCCAGGGCCCTTGCAGAGCCCCAGCCATGCTGTTTGCCCCCAGCCTGCCCATGACCAGCCTGGGGCTGCTCACGGGGCTTTTCTGTGCTGAGCATTGGCCTGGACGTGTTCTTGAGAGAGCCTGGGCAAGGAGCCTGGAGCCCCCAGGCCCTGGGCTGAGGCGTCAGCGCTGCCCCAGCAGTGCCCATGGCCTGTCCCTGCTGCAGGCCCGGCACTGCCACCCCCAGGGCTGTGCCCGGCCCCGAGAGCACTCAGGCCCTGCAGCAACACCAGAGCCACCAGGGCAGCGGGGCAGGGCCATGGCAGCAGCACTGGCAACACCAAGTGCTGCTGCTGCTGGGCACAGCTGCTGTGCCAGCCCTGATCTGCCCCAGCTCTGCATACAGACATTGCTGCTGCAGCTCCAGTAAAGGGAACAAAAATGGGAACTCCAGTGAAAATTCTGCTGGGAGATCCTTTAGTTCATTTAAAGCCACCAACATTGCAGCTCGTCATTGACCCAATCTGGGGCTAAAGAGAAAATGGAGAGAAAGAAATGGAAAATTGAACACACATTGGCCTTGGATTAGAGAGTATTTGCAAACAAAGAAAACAAAAAAAAATTGACAGAGTTTTCAAAGATGACTTTTATTAGAATTGATTTGCAGAAATAGGCCAGCAGTTTAATGCTTCCTAAATAGTCTATTCATCAGTCTCCACACTGCAGCCTTGAGCTCCTGGTTCCTCAGGCTGTAGATGAGGGGGTTCAGGGCTGGAGGCACCACTGAGTACAGAACTGACAGGGCCAGATCAAGGGATGGGGAGGAGATGGCGGAGGGCTTCAGGTAGGCAAATGCGCCAGTGCTGAGGAACAGGGAGACCACGGCCAGGTGAGGTAGGCAGGTGGAAAAGGCTTTGTGCCGTCCCTGCTCAGAGGGAATCCTCAGCACAGCCCTGAAGATCTGCACATAGGAGAAAATCATGAACACAAAACAACCGAAACCTAAAGATGCACCAACCACAATGAGTCCAAGTTCCCTGAGGTAGGATTTGGAGCAGGAGAGCTTGAGGATCTGGGGGATTTCACAGAAGAACTGGCCCAGGGCATTGCCATGGCACAAGGGCAGGGAAAATGTATTGGCCGTGTGCAGCAGAGCATTGAGAAAAGCACTGGCCCAGGCAGCTGCTGCCATGTGGGCACAAGCTCTGCTGCCCAGGAGGGTCCCAGTGCAGGGGTTTGCAGATGGACACGTAGCGGTCGTAGCACATAACGGTCAGGAGGGAAAGCTCTAATGACATGAAAAACACAAAAAAAAAGAGCTGTGCAGCACATCCTTTGTAGGAGATGGTGCTGGTGTCCCAGAGAGAATTGTGCATGGCTTTGGGGACAGTGGTGCAGATGGAGCCCAGGTTGCTGAGGGCCAGGTTGAGCAGGAAGAAGAACATGGGCGTGTGCAGGTGGGGGCTGCAGGCTACGACGCTGATGATGAGGCCGTTGCCCAGGAGGGCAGCCAGGGAGATGCCCAGCAAGAGGCAGAAGTGCAGGAGCTGCAGCTGCCGCGTGTCTGCCAATGGCAGCAGGAGGAAGTGCCTGATGGAGCTGCTATTGGACATTTGCTGTCTCTGGCCATTGGGACCTGTTCATGGAGAAAAGTCAGTGACCGGTTACTAGAAACTTCTTCCAGCAAATTCAATGCCTTTTCCCACAGACACTTCTCCTGTAACACTCTGACACCCTTTTCAATTTCCAGCAGATTTTCCTTCAGCTCCAAGTGTGGAGCCCTGGCTGGTGCTGCCTGAGTGGGACTTCAGGTTCAGGGCAGCTACACACAGAGGTTTTTATACTTCAGCCTTGCTGCGCAGACATGGGAGAGGGACAGGGACCTGTCCTCGTGTTCCACTTTGAATCTCTGTTAAAACAGAAAGCCCTGTCAGCATTTGCCCTCCCACTGCCAGACAACAGGAATGGTAAAGTCTGTTTAAATGTACTAGTGTTATTTACAGCTTTTCTTCATCTCCCCTGCTGATTATTTTTGAATGTCAGAAATTCTCTGCATTTCTGCTGCCTTCAGGGAGAACAGTGAGTTCTCTGAGGCAAGGTGGTGAGTGGAGAGGAAGGGAAGGAGGTCTGTCACCCTGTCCTGTTCCAGGATTGTCTCGGCTTTCACCTTTCCCAGACAGAGGATGATCATCCTCCCATGCTTCCTTTAAAAAGCATCCTGACATTGCTGAGAGCAGATGGATCCCCACAGTCCACTAAATGTCCATCCCCTTCAAAAAGTCTCAGCTCCAGATTTGTATCCAGGGACAGACAGGGCTCATTTCACCAACCCAACAGCATTTTCTCATCACAGACCTTCTGTGTCTCACCGTGAGGCTTTTAGATAACACAGAGATGCTACAGGACAGGTTTGTATCCTGGAGGGAAGCTCAAAGCTTGGACTGAAATCTCAGGGAGATTCCAGGTGTCCTTATGATGGCATTGGATTGAGGGAGATGCAGCTCCTTCCCTGGCTGCCCTGACAGCATTGCCCAGAGCCAGGCACTGGGGACAGCGTCACCCTGAGCCAGCTGTGCCCCCTCCAGAGCCCCCAGGGCCGGGCAGCTGCTCCCAGCCCTGTGCTCTGCAGAGGGAACTGGGCCCGGGGCTGCAGAGCTGCCCCACGGCTCTGCTGCAGCTCTGCCTGCACAGGAGGGGCTGCACGCCTTGGAGCCCCAGCCCTGAGGGCAGAGGCTGGGCTGGGGCACAGGAGGGAGGGGGCTTGTTCAGAGAGAGGGGCTGCACTGGAGGGGATCCTGTGGGCTTCTCTAAACTCTCCCTGCCACAGCATTGCTGGGGTTTATTTTCTCTCATTGCCTGATCTTCTCTCTCCTTCCTGGTGATTTTCCTCCTGCAGGTGTTTCCCAGTGCCAGATCTCTCCCTGCCAGCATTCACAGAGCCCAAATCTCTGTGCCCTCTCCTTGGCCCTACAGGACCCTGCCTGTTTGCAGGGCACTGGCTGGGGCAGGTTCTGTTTGCAGGTGGGACAAAGGACAGCTCAGACTGAGCCTGATGGCTCCAGCAAAGGGGATGCTGGTGCTGTCCATGGGCAGAGTGGCTGAAAACACATTAGGGATCTCCTGTGAACCTATTGGTCACTGAAAGTAACAGTTCAGATGTCTCAGGCACTTGTAAAATTTCATAATTATTAATTCATAACCAATCTTTAATATTAATCCACCAGCTCCCTGCCATTCCCCAATATTAGGAAACGGAATACAAAGTCTTTGGAAATGTTCTAATTTATAAGGAAATCCTTGTATTGGGAACATTTTATGACTGACCAGCATTCCTCAGCATGTCAAAGCTTCAGGAGCATTTCACCTCCCCTGCACCAGAAATATTCAGAGTTTTACTCACAGAGTCTGGAGGCATTGGGATGTTCCAGCTTTAGGAGATGGCTCCGGGAGCTGCAGCTGCATTGTCCTGCAGCCAGAGGTTCCTGTGCCAAGGGCTGGCAGTGACTGTGCCCCAGCACCTTCCCAGCCCTGACTGATTGAAGCTGTCTGTGCTTCTGTGCTGTGCCCAGGGTGGCTGCAGGCAGTGCCCCAGCCCTGCTGGGCTGGAAGAGGAGCTGCTCCTCAGGAAAAATGTCTTTTTGAAGCTCTTCTTGGTTTGCAAGGAGCTGCCTCTGTGCCAGGAGCCCAGCCCAACTCATCAGCACAGACACAGCACAAGGACTTTAATGACCCTCTGGGGCTTTGTTGTTGTTTACATCAGACTCAGTCCCTGAGAGAGTGTTCAGAAAACTGGTCAAGAACTCAAATTGAAAGTGTGAGGTATCTTGAAGTTGTTATGGGTCCCACTGAGGAACACAACTCAAAGTGTCCCCAGGTTCCAGGTAGAGCAGAACACTGGAGGCAGTGATGACAGCTGGGGACAAACAAGGCAAAGGTGTCTCTGGTGATGAGCAAAGCTGGATGTGTTTGAGGAATGCCAAGGGCCAAGGCCTGAGCCCCAGCCCCTGGCCAGGCAGATGCTGTCCCTCCCTCCTTGCTCAGGGCTCTTGCCGGGATGGGCACTGGCATGTGGGGATGTGCAATGGCAGGGGCAGGAGCATGGGGCGGCCCCTGGCAGGCTGCTGAGCAGGGACAAGGAGGCAATGAGGCCCCAGGCCTGCAAGGGTCACTTGTCTCCTGCTCCTGCCTCAGGCCCAGGCCCAGCAGCCATGGCCAAAGTGCTGCCCAAGGTGGCTCTGGCAGGGCTGTCTTGCAGCTGCTGCACATGCCTGTGCCCTGTGCAGCCCAGGCTGTGCTACGGTGTCCTTGCCCTGCACCTCTGTCCCTGCAGGCTGTCAGCATCCCCCGGCTGCCCCACCTGGCTGGGCCCTTCCTTTGCTGACAGCTCTGCCTCCTGCCTGCCTCTGCCTGCCCACACAAAGCCTGGGGCTGACCCAGGCTCCTTCTGGGGGATGTGTTGCACCACAGCCCTGCCCTGGGAGCAAAATTCCTTTCTCTTTGGGTACTGTCTGGCCCTCCCTATCTGTCCTTCTTTCTTTCTCTGTCTGTTCTCTACTATGTCAAAAGGAGCCACCATCTCTGAAAACACCCTTTAGTCCCTCCCAGGTCTCTCCTTTGCTGTCCTCAGTCCCCACCCTACTGAGCACAGAGCTCCTCTGTCCCTGTACAGTGCTCCTTTGCTTGAGGTCTCCAAACCCCACCTTGGGAGATCTCCCAGCCCTCACCAAGGTGTTGGCAAATGAAAACATTCTGCTCATAGTCTAAGAAAATCACCTTAGGACAAAACCAGTCAGACCTCCGTGTCTCCTGGCTACTTTTGCCTTGGCGCAATCCTTGGATAGATGGAATTTTTTAGGCCAAATTTCAGTTTTGCCCATGGGCACTTTGATGTGAACAATGATTCTCTTCCATTGGAAGGAAAGCTGAGGCCCGGTGTTTCAGGGGCAGATGAGCATCAGCCACCAAGGGCCAAGGCGAGCCAAACGTTTCTGGAATTGCAGCTTGTGCCTGAGAGAAATCCTTGGATACACATAATTTGGGAGGTAGAATACAAGTTTTGGCCACTGGTCCATTGATGACAAGGCCATTTCTTTTCCATCTGAAGGAAAGCAGAGAGCCCCAGGGTTTGATGGTAGATGAGAAGCAGCCCCTGGGAGGCCAAGCCAGCCAAACTTGTCTCTCCTGGCAGCTTTTGATTGGGAGCTATCCTTGGATATATGAAATTTAGGGGCAAAATCTCAAATTTGGCCATGGCCCCTGGACGAGGAGACTGTTCTATTTCCATCACAAGGAAGGCAGACAGCCCCAGTGTTTCAGGGGTAGATGACAAGTGGACATCAGAGCCCACAGTGCCAGCCAGAGCTGGCAGGTTTTGTCTGGGAGAAACCCTTCATATAGTGAATAGTTTAGGAGGAGTAGCAATTTTGGCCACGGAGGAAAACAAAGCATCTTTTCCATCGGAAGGAAAGCCGGGCAGTGTCACAGGGGTCTCCTTGGGGCTGTAGTATCACAATGGACCCTTGGTTCCATGGGGACTCACAGTGTCAGAAGGGTCTCCTTGGTTCCATGAGGCCCTGCAGAGCTCCTTGATTCAATGAGGCCTCCAAGTGCCATCGTGGCCTCCAGGATTCCATGAGGCCCCGCAATATCCCAATGGACCTTTGGTCCCATGTGGTCCTGCACTGTTCCATGAATCCTTAGTTCCATGGGGCCCTGGAGTGTCCAATGGCCTCCTTGGTTCCATTGGTGCCGTAGAGTGTGACAACTGCCCCTTGGCCTGCCAGATCCCACAGTGTCACATGGTTCCTTGCTTGCATGAGGCGTTGTAGTGTCACAATGGCCCCTTGGTTCAGTGAGGCCTGTAGTGTCACTGTGGTCTCCATGATCCCATAAGGCCTTGCAAAGTCACAACAGACCACTGGTTTCATGGAGCCCCACAGTGTCACTATGGTCCCCTTGGCTCCACAAGGCTCTGAAGTGCCACAATGGCCCTTTGGTTCCACAAGGCCTCCAAGTATAGAAATGGCCTCCTTCCATGAGCTTTCACACTGCCCACAGCAGTCTCTTTGCTTCTGCAGTGTCACCATGGACCCTTTGTTCCATGAAGTTCTGCAGTAGAACACGCTCACCTTGGTTCCGTGAGGTTCTGCAGTGTCACAATGCACCCATGGTTCCACCAGGCCTTGCTGCGTCACAATGGCCCCTTGGTTCCAAGAGGTTTCTCAGGGTCACAATGGTCTCCTTGGATCCGCACTATCACAATGGACCATTGTTTCAATGTGGCCCCAATGTGCCAAAATGGATTTTGGTTCCATGGGGTTCTGCTGTGTCACCATGGGCCCTTTGTTCCATGAGTTTGCACAGTGTCACTACTGACTCCTTGGTGCTGTGAGGCCCTGCTGTCACCAAATCTCTGAAATATCAGAATAAGGCTCCTTAAAAGTGACTTGCTATTTCAGAGGCTATCATTTATTAAGGCCTGAGGTCTGGTGAGGGATCACTGCTAACCTTACATGGACATGTGATTCTACCAGTATGTTGCTTATGCACAGTCCCTAAATGTGAATTACAATTTACTCATTTCCATAAAATCCACCCCAAGTTCCCAGATTCACTTCTTGTTTTCTCCATCCCTGCACCCTTGATCCAGATGTCTTCTGCTTCTCTTCCAACCATCCTTCCTGGGGAAGCAGCACCTGCATACATTGTTTCTGTGATGAAGGTTCACAGGCAGGGTAGAAATGGAATGAACCCTTTTGGTATCAGCCCCAGGCTTTGTGTGGGCAGGCAGAGGCAGGCAGGAGGCAGAGCTGTCAGCAAAGGAAGGGCCCAGCCAGGTGGGGCAGCCGGGGGATGCCGACAGCCTGCAGGGACAGAGGCGCAGGGCAGGGACACCATAGCACAGCCTGGGCTGCACAGGGCACAGGCATGTGCAGCAGCTGCAAGACAGCCCTGCCAGAGCCAACTTGGGCAGCACTTTGGCCATGGCTGCTGGGCCTGGGCCTGAGGCAGGAGCAGGAGACAAGTGACCCTTGCAGGCCTGGGGCCTCATTGCCTCCTTGTCCCTGCTCAGCAGCCTGGCAGGGGCCGCCCCATGCTCCTGCCCTTGCCATTGCACATCCCCACATGCCAGTGCCCATCCCGGCAAGAGCCCTGAGCAAGGAGGGAGGGACAGCATCTGCCTGGCCAGGGGCTGGGGCTCAGGCCTTGGCCCTTGGCATTCCTCAAACACATCCAACTTTGCTCAGCACCAGAGACACCTTTGCCTTGTTTGTCCCCAGCTGTCATCACTGCCTCCAGTGTTCTGCTCTAACTGGAACCTGGAGACACTTTTTCAGTTGTGTCCCTCAGTGGGACCCATTAAAACTTCAAGAAAGTTAAGATTTTCAATTTAACTTTAAGTTCTTGAGAAGTTTATTGAAGTCAATCTCAGGGACTGAGTGATGTAAACAACATCAAAGCCCTGTGAGAATCATTAAAATTTTCCTAGTCCAATTATGGAGGAAGATTTCAAAGAACTTGTAAGGAATACACATTCCTATTTTAAATAAGCTATTTGATTTCAGCAGGTGATTTCAGCATTCTGTGATTGATATTGACCCAGGGTCTCTCCTCAGCAGCTCTGGCCTGCTCACAGGAGCTGTGCCTGGAGCTCTGACCCAGTGTGGCCAACCTTGCTCCACATTGCCCAGCCCCATCCTGTCTGTCCTCACTCCCCTGGGCCCTGCTGTGCTTGCAGAGCTGGCTGCACTCAGCCTAAGAGGGGTTTTCACTTTTTGGGGTTTTTTGAATCAATCTGAATCTCCTGAGTTTCCCCACTGCAAACAGACACACTGCTCAGGTGTGTGCCAGCCCCAGGTGCCACCAAAGCCACTGCAGAGCTGCCCTGGGCCAGCTGTGAGGGTGGATCATCAGCCCAAGCTGCACTGGGCCCCTGCAAGGGGCTGTGGCCATGGGCACTGCACTGACCCCACTGCTGGGTTTGGCTGCCACGGCCACCGAGAGAAATTAAACTGTCCTTGGAAACACTGGGGAGGACTGGGACATACTGGGGAACACTGGGAAAGCTGTGGGAGACACTGGGACATACTGGGAGTGATACTGGGGAGTCCTGGGATAACCTGGGAAGAAGAGGAATGCTGAGGGGGAATCTGGGTGGAGTGGAATGGATGCTGGAAGTCCACTGGGACATACTGGGACATAACAGGACATACGGGGAGTTATACTGGGACCAACTGGGGACACTGGGGACATTGCGGAGAAGACTGGGGACAACTGGGGCATCCTGTGGATAACATCGGGCAGAAATGGGAACGACTGGGAATGATCTCAGGTGTATTGGGAGGGACTGGGCTGCACTGGGAGGATTTGGAGGGGCACTGTGGTTGTGCTTGCTTCTACTTGGGAGGAACTGGGATGTTCTGGGGTTGTACTGGGGTAGTACTGGGGATGAACTGGTCTCTACTGGGTGGGACTTGGGAGGTTGAATGGGCAGTTTCCGCCTACACCACCTCCCATTTGCCGAGGTTCCCGCCGATCACCGACCGCAGCCAATCAACGCCAGGGAGATGGGTCTGGGGGCGGTGCCTAGATGGGCGCCATATTTTATTTTTGCATACAACTCCCATCATGCCACGCGGCCGGATACAGTCTCATTGGAGCCGAGACTATAACGCCCGTCATGGCCCGCGCTCCACAGAACCCCGGGATTGCGCCCCATCTGTCCAATAAGTTTCCCCCAGACCCTCTAGGATCCCTCAGTGCCCCCTCACCGCCCAGTCGGGACCCCCACAAGCGTCCCGCACCCCCTGAGTGCTCCCATCCCCACAGATGCCCGGTACAGCCACTTCTGGGAATTCATCTCTCATCCCCCGCAGCCCCAGAGCCTCTCAGAACAGAGTCCCGTCCCTAAAACTCCTGCCGTGACCCGAGCCCTAAAGAGCCCCGTTAGAGCTCCCTGAGCTCCCCTCAAGGGCTCCCGAACCGTTTAAGTTCCCCCGAGGATCTCAAGTCGCGGCTCGGATGCAAAAGTGTCCCCCAAGTGCCTTCCTGGACCCCCAAACGCTGCGTTTCAACTACTTCCGGAACTACAGTTCCCATCATGCTCCGCGGCGCGTGTCAAGCGCTAGTCCACTCGGGACTTCATCTCCCGTCATGCCCCGAGCCCCACCGAAAGCCATTGCAGCTGTGCCCAGAACTCCCATGATGCTCCGCGGCCTTGTTACCCTGTGTGATACCCGCGCTTTCAACTCCCATCACCCCCCGCGCCCCAGAGAGCTCCCCCCCAAGGGCTCGCCCGGACGCCGAAGGGCCCCAAATTCCCCTCCCTGACCTCCAAGGACCTCCCTGGACTCCCAAGTGCTGCCCCGGACCCTGAACTGTCCCTCAGAATCCCTGAGTGCCCCTCCAAGTGCCCACC